>NC_090924.1:1380831543-1381194043 GCF_040938575.1 Ambystoma mexicanum
TTGTATTCCTCTCTGTATAGCCCACATGTTGCTATGCCGCAATTCTCTGTGTTCTGTGCCTCTCCGTATTTCCCAGCTCTCTGTTATCCTTCTGTCTCTCGCTCCCCTTCTCTGTGCCTAGACTCTTTGCAGTGCTCTCTCTCTCTCCGTCTTTCTCTCTATATTATTATATATGTTTATAGCATAAAATTAGTTTGGGAGCAATGGAGCTATGTGCAAGTCATAGAGCCAAACATTGGTAGAGAGAATTTAACAAGTCAGCCAGTAAACATTAGTTATGTCCATCGCGCTGTACCCCACATGCCTGTCTCATGTCTTGCTCTCCCACACTGTGCCCCAACGCTTTTTTCCACCTGCCTCCCTCTTTCTCTCCTTCTCCCTCTCTCTTTCTCTCTCTCTTTCTATCCTCTCTCTCTGCATCATATCTCTCATGTCATGCTCCTCAAGTCTTTGTATGCATACTTTACACTATGAGCCCAAAAACACGGATCTGTCTCTTTCTTCCTTTTTCTCTTTCTCGGTTCCGATGTCTATTTCTGACACATATCCTAATGCCCATCAAAATGTGTACATATTCTTGGAAACAAAGTCTGTGTATCATATTAATAACTACGCTACCACAAATTAATCACCAGTTGGCCATTTAACTTGTTGGGAGGAAAGGAACAACAAATAATATGGGCTGGCTAGCTCCCCTTGGCTTTGTGTCACGTACCCTTTGTTATGTTATAAAAATGTATTGAGCACACCACCACCTAAAAGCAACTTGGCGCTAGGGAACCACAGTACGGACCACCTCATTCTGATCTAACATAAAAAGCGATTTATCCCTCTTCCTTGTTGAGAATGATTTTAGTAGATCATAACGTCATTGAAAACCAGTAACCGATCTCACAACGGTCATTGGTGTATAGTATTCTGGTGAAAAGTGTTACTTCTGAATGCAATGCATGTATAGAAGTACACCATATATTCCATAAATGTCATTCAGTGTTTTATCGTAAAAAAAAGGCACCAGTACCGCCCTCCTCGAAGTTCATAATTAAGAAGCTGTAATAGCTAACAGCCAGGTGAAACCTTGAGCAGTCATCACTCTCCACTTGTCAGTTGCATTAAATACTTTTAATCATTCAATTCGAATCAATGGCCTGAGCAGTCTGTCCCGATCCACAGGCCCTTCCTGGTGCTCATGATTCCAGAGGCTAAGGAGTGAGAGCACTGATCTGCTGATCTTAGGGGCATCCAGTGACATGTGGAGTCCCACAGGGATCTGCCATCTACCTCTTGCTCTGCAACATCTATGAGCTGCTCCCAAACCAGGGTTATCCTGGAACCTGCCATGGCATTTTACCTGTTAGCAATGACACTCCAATCGCTCCTTACCGTTGTCTCTGTGTTTGAGGATACAGCAATCACTCAATAACATTGTCTCTGTCTTTGAGGATACAGCAATCATTCTTTAACCTTGTCTCTGTTTTTGGGGGATACAGCAATCGCTCTGTAACCTTGTCTCAGTCTTTGAGGATACAGCAATCACTCCTTAATCTTGTCTCTGTCTTTGAGGATACAGCACAGGTGGGAAAATGCTTATACAGATCCAATCTGTTGAGGTGGGAGTTATGGCTTTCCTTAAAAACAGACAAGTCAGACACTTCTCTTGGCATGTGCATTCAATCGCATGACTATACCCTTTTTCTTGATTTGCTGTGTTAATCCCTGCTTCACAGTCAGTCGAGGTAGGCCACAATCTGCATGTCCAATTTGATGTTCATCTATCGTTTGATCATTTGTCTAGTATTACACAAACTTTGCTTGTGCAAACCTTGTGCCAGTGCAAACATGTATTGCTTAGATGCATTTCTGCAATGGGTCAATAACTGAATTAAATTAGCACATTGGGCCTCATTATAAGTATGGCGGTAGGGCAACAAAGGCACCAGTATTGCTACCAGCACCGTTGCTACCGTATCGCCATACTACTGTGCTCGTGGGTCTCACTCTGCCTGCCAGGTCCAACCTGGTGGGCAGTGTGGCACACGCGAGCACAACTCAATTATGCACCGACACCGTTATGAACAGTGCCGGTGCATCCAAACTCCCCATTCAGCCCTATGGGCCGAATGGGGATGGGGAGTCCCTTATTGTCGCCACCCGCAAATGGGCAATTACCAGGTCCGCCGACCTTGGCAGGACCATCGTAATTGCCCATTCACAGGTGCTGGTAAAATCACTGGTCCGGCAGCAGCGGTGCCTTTGTTACAGGCACGGTTACCGCCAAACCCGTAATTAGGCCCATTGTTTCTGCAATTCTGGCCCAGGTCATTGAAGTGTGCAGGGTGCTCACTACCGTCTACCTCCCTTGCCAAGATCTTGCCTCTCATCGTTATTCCAGCAGACTACATTTATCCAGACTCTGTTCCACTCTATGGACCTCTCTAGGGTCTGCTATTGAAATAGCACGTGCATAGAGGATCTCACACAAACTTCTCTGAGATCACATAGAGAACAGAATTAACCTTCTACAATGGTCCCGCTCTCTGACACTGCAACCACATCTGCTCCTGGACAAAGGAGCTAGAGTGCCTTTGTATCTCTTAGCAAATCAAAATGGAAATCACTCTTAACACCAGTGTTAATGCCTGTTGTCCATTGGGAATTAGCATTGCAGGGTTTTCTGTTCCTGAAGAAGGTGTCTAAATTAAGAATACACTGAAACATTGTATGCCGAACATAGGTATGTTGCATTTCAGCCTCACCATCAACAGGTAGGAATAATGGCCTCAGCAGCAATATGCATGGATTATTGGCCTTCATTGTGTGGTTTAATTTGATGCCTGTATTTGGAATATAATATTGAGACTTTGAAAAAACTCTTTTGTTTTTCTATGTTTTCCTGTAAATTCTTGTTATTTATATTTTGTGTATATGAGGCATTGTGGATTTGTATCCCGATTTCTTGTTGAATATAGGTCAGTATCATTTATTTTTCTTATTTGTAATGCTTGTCTCATTGATACTTGAGCAAACTTTTTCCTTTTTTCTTGTAGCAGCATGTATATGTGTTGCTCTCTGGAAATGTAATATGCCCATTAAACAGTACATGTTATGTTATGTTATTTGACATTTATATGACGTAATATATAGCATTGGTTTGATCTCAAAGCGCTTGTGGGTTGAACTCCCTTGGGGACCGTAGTCCAGGTCAGTCGAGTGAGTAGGTGAGTAGGGTAGCATTCGGTTCTTGGGTGCACTCAATACGTGAGCAGCTGATGCGATTGCTTGGTGCATCCTAACATTAGGTGCAGTGATAGTGAGAGATCAGTCGAATGTGTGCAGTCTGTTGGTTGGTCTCCGAGACTGCATTCTGGCGGCATTAGGCCTGTGTAGTAGTACATGATAGTTATCCGATGAAACAGCTTCATACAAAACGTATTGTCGCATTGTCAATAACCTGCTAATGAAACAATCTCAAGTTACATTTTCTTTCTTGCATTTTTCATTGTTGAATGTTTAGATCATTGCGGCCTCAGTTTCAAATGTTGGTTCCTTGCCTATTCAAGCGTAAGAAGATGGGTGACGGAAGTCTTGACCCTCAGGAGACTCAATTCAGCACACTTTGCCTAGACACTGAGGAGGGGTCTTATCGCCCCAACTGATCTTGCATTTGATTGGTGATGGCGAGTTTATACTCTCTTCCTGCATGAATTCTTCTGCTGACATGGCTGCTGAAGACCATGGTATCTGTACCGTTCATCCTCGTGTTGTGAGTTCTATCTGTACAGTTTCTTTATGTACAGCACTTTAAAAATAAGTCTCTGGTCTGCTGTGCTTTATTAAATAACTATAAATACCTGACAATCAAAGCACAAATCTGTTTCTAAATGGGATCATCCATACTGCATTGTACTCTCCTTGGCCAGGATAACATAAATGGCACCGGTAACAGTCAATGTTACACCAATAGTTCCACTGAACCCCTATCTGGCAACAAACCAGTGCAGAAAGTCACGTTTCGCACTCGTCCCTAAGTGCAATTATCAATGTAAAATTGACCAACGTCGGTTCGAAATTGCCCCATTCCTGAGCTAACTATGAGCTCCAGTCCATTGTTTCTCCCAAAATGTTACCTCTACACCTACAGCAATGGTTTGTTGGTTTTATTCCAACTGCCTACCCCTAGAATATCAAGCTCAGGCTCAAACCATATACCCACCTAGGTGTATCGTTTTTTGCTAAAGGCTCATTAGAGCTATACCTTAATATGTCCCAACTCAGAGAAGGGATTCCATTATCCTGTCCCATCACTCAGTCTTTCCTTCATTTCTATTATGAGTGCAAGTTTCTTATATTCTTAGCATTACTGGCCTTGAAACCAATATGCATGGATGGATTGGGATATTGCAGGTATTGCGCACATATGATGAACAAGTGTGGAGAAGTGGCCGTCATTTTGTCAAAATAAGGTAAGTGACCTCTGTCCCACCTTGGCACACAAAACATTTCACTAGAACTGCGACAAACACTGTCTTAGTTATATTTGGTATGCACAATATCATTAATTTGCATTTTTTTTAAAGCGCTCACAAGGCCGCGGGCATCAGGAAACGGTTTGTTTTAGTTGCGTAGTTTGTCTTAGTTGTGTATTTATAGCGTGTTTAAATACCCAGAGGGCTTTAAGTCTGACCTGGGGATCGAACGTGTCGACTTGTTTCCACGGCAAGCACTTTGCCACTGAGCTATCCTCCCGGGAATATAGCACGAATGCAGTTCGGTGACACTAAAAGAAATTAAAACAAACTTCCTCAGGGAGTCGATAGCATCCCGTACATACAGTGGTTGCGAGGGATTGAAAATTCAATTAGTCCGGATAAAGTGTAGCAATAAATAGAATGATAAAACACACAGCTATTATCTGATTAAACATTTTATATTATGGTGAAACCCGTAATCAAATAATGAAAATGGGATTGTGTTAGCCCTTTCGCAGAGCTGCGTGCCGAACTACTGAGCCTTGTCATAAAAGGCCTGCCTTTTAAAGCCGGCGAACGAGCGGCACTTACTAACACATGAAACACCAAATCCCATATTTGCTTCATAATTGGACCAATTTCTCAACAGCTGTTTCTTTCATGCAACGCTAATTCAGCAAACACGGAAAGCGGCGCCACCTCGGAAGGAAGCTGCCCGCCAAGAGACCGAAATAGCTGCACCCCCCCCCCACCCACGGTTGAGCATGCTCAGCAAAAACAGGGTACCCCCTCCCCACACTTTCTCACTCAATGGCCCGCTGTCCTTGATCCTTGATGGGGGAAGAGGCAGAGAAATGACAGGACTGTTGAAAAGGTGGCAGCCATTGTATGTCATGGAGACCTCACACCTGCGCTCCCCCTCAGGGACCCAGATGGGGAAGCTCCAGGGGTTGGGACTCGCCCCAGGCACTGCCAAAGGTAAGGCCGACGCTGCCCTCAAGAGACCCACTTGCTGGTCCTTGCTCTCTGTCTGCAGGGCAAGAAACAGGGGTGAAGATGCATACATCTCTGGGTCAATCTTTGTAACCCCTTAAATGATAAGGCATAGATTTTGATCTTTAATTACAAAGGAAATCTTTGTAAGTCCAGCCCACTCCTGCACTTTGTAAACAAATGCAAAAAACAATGCGTGACAAAGGCAGTGGGCCTGATCACGAGTTGGCCAGTAGGCCTTAAATGTAGCGGTAACGCTAATATCGACACATTTAAGGGGTGGCCTGATAACGAGTTGGGCGCTAAATGGGCTGTGTGTAAAAACTTAATACCTGGAGTAACACCCGAACCAGCAGGTAAGTTATAAGTAGGTTTATTGCAAGTTAGTTGCCAGGAACAACATTAGCATGTCCCCTCAAGCCAGCATAGATCTCAACTGTAAATCTCAGAACCCAGCTTTCAGAGCATAACATCCCTACACTCCATTCCCTCTGACTTCACAACATTCCATGTAACAGTGATGTCACCACCTCACCGCAGATGCACATTACAACACCTCTCCCTCCTTTCATTTTCTAGAACAAGGAGAAGAATTCCACTAAAACCACCACTGACACAAACCCCTACATACACGTGTGGCCAGCACGATATGTACCAAGTAACGAAACTCCACTGACGACAAGAAACTGCCACCCGGAGCTCACCAATGACCCTCAACACTCCAGATTTATGACACTAGGGAAATGTGCTCAACCACGAAACCATGGGACAAACAATACCTACATGGCACCCCAAGAATACACTATCTAACTGTGCCACCAACAAATTGGACTACACAAATCAACCCGTGTCAACCAAGACACCCATCTCCAACTCCACATCTACTACTCCCTCTAAAAACACACAATGAGGAACCCAACACAATCTAATAAGGGCTAATTCCTCCCATAAACAGAACTGGAAATACCCTTGAGAAACAAAAACAATAACATAAGCACTACCACCTCTTCCAAGCTGCCCCTTGGAACCTAAAACCTGCCACGATCCAGCGTTCCCACAGATACAATACCTAACGCGCCAAACCATCTGTGCACAAACAACCTTCCGCCCTAGTCTGCACCCTAGGGCACCAGGGCTGCCACCCCGGGCACAAACCCAGCTCAACACGAGCAACAACAAGCACACCATCCCAAGATCAGTCCAGAACAGCACCCCAACAGGGTACCCCAACACAACAAGAACACCTAAGAAACCCAATCCTATAGGATTGCTCAAAAACACCCACCTTAAACCAACACAATACGAGTACGCCACAAACCTAGGACCCCTAGTCCAGCCAACTGCATAACTGCAGTACACCCACTCACACCTGGGACCCCTAGTCCAGCCAACTGCACAACCGCAGTACACCCACACACACCTGGGACCCCTAGTCCAGCCAACTGCACAACCGCAGTACACCCACACACACCTAGGACCCCTAGTCCAGCCAAATGCACCACCGCAGTACACTCACACAAACCTGGGACCCCTAGTCCAGCCAACTGCACAAGCGCAGTACACCCACACACACCTGGGATCCCTAGTCCAGCCAACTGCACCACCACAGTACACTCACACACACACCTGGGACCACTAGTCCAGCCAACTGCGCAACCGCAGTACACCCACACACACCTGGGACGACTAGTCCAGCCAACTGCACCACCGCAGTACACTCACACACACACCTGGGACCCTTAGTCCAGCCAACTGCACAACCAAGGTACAGCCACAAACACCTGGGACCCCTAGTCCAGCCAACTGCACCACTGCAGTACACCAACACACACACCTGGGACCCCTAGTCCATGCCGTACTGCATCATGCAGCACACCTAACTCTACCAAAGAGGACACCAAGTCCTAACCAATGAAAAACACACTAGGTTACCATCGGGAGAAACCAACATGGTACACTCTAAGATGTAGAACACATGCCCCACACACACACAGAATTTAGAGGTTGCACTCATGCACCATATGCACACCTGCTAAGCACAATATAGGCGGGCATATAAAACAAAAACTTTGCAATGCGTATGCAGATATGCGGGCATATAAAACAACAAAATTGGGCATTAATATGCAAAAGCGCACAATTGGGGATCAAAATTACTGCAGCAAGTCTACTGAAGGATAGGTGTTAGTGCAGCAAAATGCATTACTTCAAAATCGTCTTAGCACAGGATAATAACGCTGTCATTTATAAAGGATCACAACCCGCGAGTACCCACACCCACAAGTCCATCCAAACCCAATAGTGCGAACCCGTCCTGCAAGAAAACCTGTTAGACATTAAACACTTTTACTTTAGTACACATGTTAGTATATCAACCACAGGTCTTTACAGGTGAGTACCCCCACCCACGAGTCCATAATCCCAACAACCTCTCCTGAAGGGAAAACAAGTTACACCGAAAGTGCAATTGACATTTCACAATATTAGTGCACTATAACTTAAAACATTAACCATACTCAACACAATCTCACATCTGCACAGCTATATATAAACACACAACCATGTCTCAATAACACACATCCAGACACATCCATATACACTTCATTAAAATGCATGCATCCACACACATCCACACGGGCCCATGCTACACACACACCACCAACCAAACACACAGGCGGCCACCACCCATAAGGGCCACACGCATATCTTGCTCACTAGTGAAAAATGTTCCGCTTAAACTGGAACGTCCTCCTCCTCGCATGAAATTGCAGTGACTCAGGACCTAAATCCTCCAAGACCCATACAGCACATGAACTTTGGATGTAGAATGCAGGCAAATCCTCCATTTCGCCTGGCAACATGGAAACACGGTCCGATGAACCGCCTTCACTGCACGTTTCAAACAACTGTCCCAAACTCCTCGCGGGTTGATTCATGGGATTATAAACGCGGTCTTCGAAGGCGACCTTCCTGTAGGCCTGGCACACGTTATTACTGTTGCCACCACAAAGAGAACCTCTTCTGGCAACAAAAGAAGGAACGGAAGCAAGTCTCCTCTGGCGCGTACACGCAGCGCGTCTTGAATTCCCCTTACATTGCTGACAGCCGCGCTGGAATTCTTCTCGATGACCACGCAACGTCATTATTTCGTCTTTGGAGTCCCAGAGGCAGCCTCGCCATAGCGGCTCCCACTCAGCACACCTCTCGCAGGGCACAGCAGCGAGTCCCGACCCGGCACACACACACATGTGTGCCTCTCTTGCCAAGACTTCCCAGGCAACGGGCCACCCACGGTCCCCGAAGCACTCCGTCACCATGGGCTCCGAAGCCAGCACAGAAACCAGATAGCCACCGCCAGCACCTCCCGGCATGCTCGCGCATGTCCACAGCACAGAGACGGGATCCCTATCACCAGCACCTCCCGGCCTGTTGGCGCCTGTCCACACTCTTCTCATCTCCATGCACACGGCAATGAGCGCCTCTCCGCTTCACACGCTCCGGAGCTAAGCTCAGCGCAGTCTCCTTCACCACAGCACCGCCTAGTAAGAAACCCCTCAGCGCTTCATGTAAATCGGAAAACACAGAAAACACACTGCCCAGGGCACAAAACTACCAGCTGGCTGGCCAATTAAGGCCCCCTTCCGCTCGTGCAATAAATCAAGTGCCCCTCCAGCACCGCACACCGACCTGTGTGCCGACTCAAATCCTTTACTCAGCACCACCCGGCCTGCTGAAAAGGCATCTGCAGCCGAGTTGAAAAATTTCTGGGCCTAAACCTGCTGACAGCTTCTTCGTGGGACATGGATTCAATGGAGGGCAATGTTTCCTGGTTCTGGACTGTCCCCTGCTCAACAGGATCCCATCCTCATCGCCAGTGTAAAAACCTGATACCTGGAGTAACACCTGGACCAGCAGGTAAGTTATAAGTAGGTTTATTGCAAGTTAGTTGCCAGGAGCAACATTGGCATGTCCCCTCAAGCCAGCATAAATGTTACCTGTAAATCTTAGAACCCAGCTTTCAGAGCATAATATCCCAACACTCCACTCACTCTGACATCACAACATTCCATGGAACAGTGATGTCACCACCTCACCTCAGATGCACATTACAACACTGTGCTACTTCCAGCTTGTTGCTGGAGGTGAAAATCCCATTTAGCGTCCTGTTTTTGGCGCAATAACTGCCAGCGGTATTAGCGTGCAGTAATTGTACTGAAAATACCCCATTGAGTCCAATGGACCCAATGGGGAGTGTGGATTTCCCGTTATCGCCCAACCCATGAGCTGGAGATAATAGCGTCGGAACAGGTGGCACTAAAGCAATTAACGTTGGGCGGTATCCCGCGATCAGGAAATTGTATTTGAACGCCCATAAGCAAAAGCAATACTGAGCCGGGAGGATGATGTTGGCTGCCAGCTCCATAAGCGCGCCCATGATCCTTTCCCGGTGTATAAGTCCACTCACAATTCCTGATGAAAGGGAAATCATTGTAAATGAGTCTGAGAGATAAAGTGATATGCTTAGAAGCCAATATTTTTGGCTATGTGGGAAATTAAAATTAGAACTCAATCCTTCTGTTCACAGAGCCAATAACTTAGCAGCCAGGTCCCCCATGCTTGGTAGTTGGTAGGTAAAATATTACCTTATCCTTTACATATATGTGGGCTTTTTCATCTGAAACATGGCTGAAGCAGTTCATTCTTTTTTTACCAGGGTATATTTGACTGCCCCTTGTTTTGGTATTCTCGATCATTGCTGTGAGTGACTTTCCTCCGCACGCACCTGCTGCCCCGAATCACATGGCAGCTATGGCATCTCCAAGTATCAACGCAGATTTGCATATACCTGGTGGCCTTCTTTAGTTATAAAGGTGGGCTAAAGAACGATGGTGAGCAAGATTCGTGAGTGACAGTGGTTTAGATTACTTTGAAGTGCTCCACCCAGTATCATTTCTGGGAAGGAAGGAAGGAAGGAAGGAAGGAAGGAAGGAAGGAAGGAAGGAAGGAAGGAAGGAAGGAAGGAAGGAAGGAAGGAAGGAAGGAAGGAAGGAAGGAAGGAAGGAAGGAAGGAAGGAAGGAAGGAAGGAAGGAAGGAAGGAAGGAAGGAAGGAAGGAAGGAAGGAAGGAAGGAAGGAAGGAAGGAAGGAAGGAAGGAAGGAAGGAAGGAAGGAAGGAAGGAAGGAAGGAAGGAAGGAAGGAAGGGAGGGAGGGAGGGAGGGAGGGAGGGAGGGAGGGAGGGAGGGAGGGAGGGAGGGAGGGAGGGAGGGAGGGAGGGAGGGAGGGAGGGAGGGATCTCTCCACCAAAAGGGAAGGGCAAACAAAGCGGCATACACACTTGTATGCCACCCTTTTGAACTCTGTGGTAAACATTTAGTCAATGCTGCCTGCCATGTAGGCATCGCAGGCAGCGTTTCATTCAATTCCTATAGAGTCCACCAGCTATTGGCTGGTGCAAAAAGTTGGTACAATCCATCGGAATCCCCAGCATGTTCTCCGGTATGAAAATCCATGCTGGTGCAAATTCTGGAGTATTTGGAGGAGAGGAAGGGAGCAGCAGATATGTAAGTTACGTTCCGCTTCTCCTCTGTGCCATACAAAGCAAGGAAAATTTGCTGTTACCGAAATGAAATGTGCAGAACATTTTATTTCCGTTACGTTTATCATTGGGATTTGCAGGTGCAATGCTTCCCAATTCCCACAATAAACAAGGTTAGCATCAGGAAATGAGAAGCTGCCTCTGCACATGACTGTATTACACTGAGCCATGCATCAGGTGTGTGCATGCAGAGAACAGATGCCACCTGCCACCTGTGAGTGGCTGCAGGAGCAGGCAGTAGATGAAGGCAGTAGAGGGCAATACCAGGACACTATAATGGCAAGGGTCTTTAGCCGATTTAAGCTTTGAGGTGAGTGAAGCTAATGTATGTTGTAATTGATGTTTTTGTGGCTCATGTTTTTCAAAATAATAATTTGGCGGCGGGGAGCTGTAATGTTTACGCTGTAACGTAAGCAGCCCCCCGCCGCCACATTGTCGTCATTACACTGCAGGGTGCAGATACAAAGGACAAAATGCAGCGTGCAAGCGTGTAAGACACCTTTTGCACTTCACATTTGCACTCCACAGTGCAAAGTGAGTAAACAATGTATGCTGGCATGCGAGGCAGCGTTTACTTTTGTTTTTGAGTGCCACTTGCCATGCTCGCATGCCGATTGGTGCTCACAAATGAAATGAAACTCTTCCCCACATGTGAGCTTTTAATTGTCATTGTAGAGTGTCCCTGTCATGCTCGCATGTTGGGGAGGGTGTACTCGTCATTGTACACTGTCCCTGTCATGCTCGCATGTTGGGGAGGGTGTAATTGTCATTGTAGAGTGTCCCTGTCATGCTCGCATGTTGGGGAGGGTATAATCCTCATTGTAGAGTGTCCCTGTCATGCTAGCATGGCAGGGAGCTTGTACAATGGATCCCTATGGCAGGCAGACGCAATAGCGACGAGCAGAATTTTTTTTCGGCAGGACAATCCATGCTGGTGCAGACGCTGGAGCATTTTTGTGGTAAAGAAGAAGCGAATGTGGGGAACCAGCGGTCGAAGTGGGCGGGAGTGGTTTGGAGCAGTGCTACTCTACTTTTTTTAATTATGTTTTACTGTTCCTATATGTTTAATTTAAAAAGAAACCGCTCCGAAATGGTTTTGTTTTAAAATAAAAGTAGGCAGAAGTTGAAACTTGCACTTTCAGCGCACTACACTGAACACTCCTTTAAACAGCAGGGGCATGTGTTTGGGGGTTTGTATTGTGTGTGAGAAGGGGCGGGGTGATGGGGTTTGTGGGGAGTGGGCACAGGCCAGCAGGGAACATAGTTCCACTACTTCTGTTCGTACATATCGACCACTGGGGGGAACACAATTTGCGTTCTGCCCCTCCTCTCCGCCATGCCCATACTTGAAAATTAGCCATTGCATGATTGCAAGGTGTTAAAGCCTTAACCAATCACATTACAGCTCAGTGGAAAATGAGCCCCTTCATGTTTCATTGCTGACCCGGATATTTGCTTTTCATAGTCTGAAAGCTAGCATTGCATTTTGGCAGTTGTTTTCTCTCCACGAATAACATAATTAATGAACAACAGACAGTAGAGGTTGAGAGCTGGAGATTGCATAAGAGACATCAGGTGGCAGCAGAAGCAGAGAGATTGAGGGTGCAGAAGTGACATCAGGAGGCTGCAGAAGCCAAGAGATGGAGGGTGCAGAAGTGAAATCAGTGGGCTGCAGAAGCAGTGAGATTGAGGGTGCCAAAGTGACATCAGGAGGCAACAGAAGCCGAGTGATGGAGGGTGCAGAAGTGAAATCAGTGGGCTGCAGGAGCAGAGAGATTGAAGGTGCAGAAGTGACATCAGGTGGCAGCAGAAGAAGAGAGATTGAAGGTGCAGAAGTGAAATCAGGAGGCTGCAGAAGCTGAGGGATGGAGGGTGCAGAAGTTAAATCAGGAGGCAGCAGAAGCAGAGTGAGTCAAGATGCATAAGGGATAATAGGAGGCAATCGAATCTGATTGATGAATGATGAATCGTGAAATCAAGAGGGAACAGTAGCAGAGAGATCGAAGATGCAGTAGTGAAAACAGAAGGTAATAGAAGCAGAGAGATGGAGGATGGAATATTGACATCAGGATTCAATAGGAGCAGAGGGACGGAGGGTACAGAAGTGACACTGGGAGCCAGTTTAAACAGTAGAAGCGGAGTGATGCAAGGTGCATACGTGACGTCGGGAGGCAGTGGCAGCAGTAGGAGCGGAGTGATGCAAGGTGCATACGTGACGTCGGGAGGCAGTGGCAGCAGTAGGAGCAAAGTGATGCAAGGTGCATAAGTGACATCTAGAGGCAGTAGCAGCAGTAGGAGCAGAGTGACGCAAGGTGCATGAGTGACATCGAGAGGCAGTAGCAGCAGTAGGATGTGGGATGTATTTACCCATGCATCCGAGCCCTACCTCAAAACTGTGCAGTACTGACATGGAAAACATCATGATGGCCAGAGCTTCCCAGAAAATGCACAGGGAAATGCATGAAGAATAGGCTGCCACTCATTTTTGCCGATGTTATGGGCACAGAAGGACACTGCCTAAAACCACCAGTGGACTACCCACCCAGTAGTCTGAAACCATTGGGAATGGCAATGCTGATTTCCAAAAGCAAACCCATAACTGTTGGGAATTCATTTTCTTAAATCCCAAAAAGGGGTGCAGTACCAGTACTCACCACTATCCAAAAGCCGGCGTTTTAAAACCACCAGATTTTGTAGAAAACTGAATAAATGAACCCAAAGCAAGCCAAAGAAAGACTTACTGAGAGGTGGATCCAATGTAAAGTTACATTCTGAAGTGACTTGAAGGTTTATAGCAAGACTGGCTGAGCTGTGGATTTCAGCAGTTTAAGTAAATTTGGACTGAAAGACACTAAAAAATCTAAATGTTTAAAAGAAATGAGTGACCTACTTTGAGTGTCACATAGGTTGCAATTGTTTAAATGTCATAGTTTTAAACTTAGAATCAGCATCCTAGCTGCATATGTAAAAAAATGTCTTGACTTAAACTGGGGAACAGAAGTGACATTTTATCTGAAACCTGGCTTAAGGAACTGAATTCTGCCTGGCAACTACCCCCCATCAGGAGTGAAACTTGAGTCACAGCTGTGTTCCCAGGCCTATCTGCCTTTTGCTGGCCACACTAAGGATATGCCATCTCTCTGATAATTGAATTAAGGAGAGCCCCCACAGAATACAGGAGCTCTGAACAAAGCCCTGTCCTGACTCAGGCAAATGTTTTATTGGCGGGAGTCGTAAATGGAGCTTCCTCTTGGCAGAAGCTGGGAGGGGCAGGGTCTCTGAGCTTGGCAGAAACTGGAAAGACTGGTTTCTGTACCATGTGACATGAAAAGACACACCTCTATAGCCAGAATATGGTTTTAGAAAAAGATGAATAACTCATAGAGCGGACTTGTGAAAATTATTTAAATGACACCATAATTCTTGTGATTTTTCTGCCCACATTTTAAGAGGTTTTTAGAACCGGTGGCATGTTCAGGGGGGTTTTAGCGGAAAAGAGGATATTACTCAAAATGTGTGCATGTGAAAAATCTGACACTTCATCAACTAATGTCCATACTCCTTGCGCACATGTGTGTAAATTTGGGGTAATGTCCGGGATTGCAAACCAGTTAAAAAGTGCAAAATATCGCCATTTCTGAATGCAAGCCCCCAGGAAGAGCAGAGTTTGAACAGGGTATACCTCCTGTGATATGTGATGGGTGCATGTAATTTCAAACCACTGTGTAGCTATGAAATATGTATTTGGTTCAAATCTAGATTTGTGTGCAAGTTGACAGGAGGAGTGGACTTTCTGCAGGCTGTAAAATGACATCACTCTGACACAACTTAGCTCCCCCAATCAGGGGAAAAATGAAAGCTTGGCCAATGATAAGTGGAGAGGGGCTGGCTAGTGATGCTGCTCACACACACCCATTTTAAAAACACATAAAAGCAGAGAGACAGGACAGATAGGGACCTTCAAATCCATTTGCAGCTGGAAGCTCTGCCGGGAAAATCCATACTTTACCTCCATCAACCTTCAGAGACCCAGACCAGACCAGCAGAGTAGAGCTGACCTGTTAGCAGAACCAGAGAGAGCTGACCCAGATCACTGTGAAGTGCAGAGACCAGAGTCCAGTCTAAAACCTGACCAGATCCTTGGCGACGCCCATTTCACTCAAGAATATAGTGTGAGTACCTAGAAAACTGTGCAGAACCAATCTCTTAGTTAAAATAATATAATTCAATCCTATTTTAATCTAGGTAGAACTGTCTCCTAACTGTCACCTGTCATTTGTAAAGCTGTCACCTGTCATTTTCTAGTTGCAAGCGGCACTTGTCTTTTTGAACTTTAAAATTTAAATCTGAAAAACGACCTTTATTCAATCGCTCATATCTCCGCGACCGTTTGTGCTAGAGACTTGCAGTAACTTTCATCTGGAAGCTGAGATCCTAGGCTTTCCTAGGACCCCTAAACGATAGTGATATTCCTTGTAGTTCCTCTGTAATCGCGCCTGGCGCACTCGGAAAAATCTGCCGCGATTTGACATTTTGCCGCGATTTGCAAATTTCTTCACGTGTAAAAATCTGCTGCTGCTTGCCTTCCATTTGCCAGAAATTCGTTTAACCTGCTAATTATCCCTGAATCATTGCTAGTGTGAGCCTGGACTAATATTAACTAGATACCACTCACCCTGAACCTCTAGAGGGAATTAAAAGCATTTTAACATATTTTCACTCCATTGCCAGCACATATCAAAGCATTTTGCCTGTGTTGTAAATTTCTGTAGTGTAAGCTTGCTGGGGTGAACTGAATCACATTTGATTGCATTTCTGAGAACTGTGTGCTTCCTTCCATTTCCCTGCATTGCATAAAAGGGGGGGGTGAATTGTCCAAGAAAGTGATTACATTGTCTTTTGCTAAAATCCTATCAAGTTATTTTCTGTACTGCATTTCATTCCACATTGCATCCATTGGAAACCATAAAAGTATTGTTGCTATCTTATCCATTTCATGTCAACTCCTTAGTGATTATCAAGAAGTGTGCTACTGCCAGATTCTCCGTTGTTAATCTTTATCATCTCAGATTAAGTGTGATATTCAATTATTAATTTATTATAAAGTCTGATATATATATCTATTGTTTAAATTATCAAATAAACCTTTAACTTGCAAAACAGAACTACTTCTTGGCTCAGTGGGGTCAGGAGGATTCCAAGAGAGGGGTGTTATATAGGGGTAGTCATCCAGAACGCATGAACTGGACATAAAGATATATCAATAAGGGTTTTCATTCAGTATTATAGACTAGGCGTTGACTTAGCTGTAGTGTTGAATTGAATCCTCTTACAAATTGGGGGCTCGTGCCGGACGTTTGGGTTAGATCTACCATTTGTGCAGATTAATACAGCGTGCCAGCTGACCAGATACACATATCCGGTCGGATCACCACGCTGTGTTACGCTGTAAAGCACTCCTCATAGGAACGCTCTTAGGAAAAGGTCTGTTTTGCAAAAATAAAATACAAACTTCTGTAAGTCAGGACAGAGACCAATCTCTAGAATGACGACCTTAGTAGACATGAAAATAGCCAGAGAGCACCTCTTACATAAACTATTTGTGAGAGGTGAATGGACTGAACAGGGCCAGGATGCCTGGTTGCAGGCCATCACGCGACAGGTCACTGAAACAGGGTCAGACCCATGGAGAGACCAGGGTCCCTTACATGTGGCCCTGAGTGAACTATATATGTCCTCTAAGGCCAAGGATGAGCACAACAAGATTGCCAGGGTAGCGGCATATTTATATTTACATATGGGAGCCATGCAGGACAAATGTGCTGAAGGCCAAGATCTGGCGAGTAGGCAACTGCTGGCATTACAGAAGGCCCAATCTGAGCTGGACTCTTCTGAGCAGAGGCTGCTCAGGAGCCAGGAGTCAGAAAATGACAGTAGGCAGTATATCATTAAAATAAAAGAGGACAGGGATATACTGCAACAGGAAAAGGCTGACCAGGATACTAGATTTCTGGCCCTGCAGAAAGAGCACCGAGACAGTTTGTACTCCTTACTGCAGAGCCAGAAAAAGCTGGAGCAACAATTAGACTTTAACAGGGCATGCACGGAGCAGGTAGCCACCCTGCAAAGTCATCTAGATAGAGTGAAGGTAGAGAGCAACAAACTGATTTTGAAAGACCTGGATACCCAGGCAGAGTTTGATGAAGAACGCCAGAAAGCTGGTGCCTTTCAAAGGCAGAGGGACGACCTGGCGGCACAAATGCAGGCTCTTAGTCAGGAAAGAGACGCCATAGGCCAGGAAGTCTGCCACTTAAAAAAGGAAATTGAAGAAAATCACCTGGCCCTCCAGGGGCTGGGTGTCCTCCAAAAAGAAAACCAGAACTTGGTAGAGCACACCAGAAGGGTGGAGGATGCTCTAGCAAGAAAGGAGCAGGCCAATAGGGACACAGCTCAGGAGGTAACCCTCCTGCAGCAAAGACTGGCCCAGTGCTCCAGGACCAATCAGGAAACACAGAGAGAGAATGAGGCTCTCTGCCAGCACAATGATAGGCTCCAGCAACAAGTAGCGATGCAGGAGAGACTGATAGAGTCTAGTAAGGCCTTAACTGAGGAACTGAAGGCACAAATGCAGGCTCTTGCATTGCAACAGGGAGCAGGGGCGGATAGAGATGAGGTTCGCTGGGAAAGGGAAGCTCCGGAGCATAACCTCAGGAGCCCTAGTACCAGAGGCCCTCATACCTCTCAGTCACTGGACTCTGCCACCCCCATATTCCCTGGCGCACATGAGCACCGGGCCACAGGGATGGCAGACTACTATCCAGACAAAAGTATGGGGCTCATAGGCCAGTACCACCCAGGTATGGAGGGGCGGACATCCGGGTATGGGCACCCCAGCACAGTGCAATTTAATGGGGAACCCCAGGAGAGTAGGCCCATTAAGGGCATCCTGAAAACCTCTGCCCAGTTAGGTCAATGGGGGGGTACCCATCAAATCCTGGCAGCAAGGAGGAATCTGAAGACTCCTCTGAACTGCGCAGGACACAGGAGACCAGGTCCCCACATTCGGCCAGCCATTCCCAGGCTCGCAGAATCCGGGAAAACCTGGAAGAGCAGACAGGAACCTCTGGGAGCAGTGCCTCTGAGTCAGAGGATGAATGGACAAGGGTTACCCGAACCAAAAAGGCCATTAAGGCAAAAAGGGCCTTGCTTAAGGACCCCTTAAAGCAGATTAAGGCGATCAGGAGCGTCATCACGCCTTACCATAAGAACGCTAAGTATTCTGTTTGGGAGCACTTAGAGTTGTTTGAGCAAATGATGGAGACTTTCCATTTGAAGGACAGCCAAAGCTGTATTCAATATGTAAAGTGGACCTTCTCCCCGGAATACTCCAGTTTCTTTGCGGGGCTGGAGGACCAAAATCATTTAAGATGGTCCACCTATAAGGCGGCCATCTTGAAACATTTTTCTGTTCACAGAAATCCTCAAGAGGCTCGCAAGGCAGCCTACAATTTGCAATGTGGGGAGGATCAGGCCCCACAAGAATTTGTGCAAGAACTGAAACGTGCTTTTGCGCAGACCACCAGAAGGGTGCGCACAGACAGTAGAGAATTCATTAATACATTTTTTCATGCCTTGCCCAAATACATAATGACCCAGCTCGTGAGGGATTTTCATGAGAAAAGATCTTTAGACTGGGTCATTGAACAGGCTACCCGGATCTATGAGGTGCAGAAACCGGTAGATAGCAAAAGTAATGCCCAGAAAAACCCCAAAGCCAACAGCACCCCTGCTGCTGCCAAGGTGGCAGAGGTAAAGGTCACCCCCGTTTTGGATTTGGAGATGGGGGGGCCTAAAAACCTACCTGCACCTAATAATGCTAGGCCCAGAAGGTCCTTGGGCCAGTCACAGACAGGGAGCCAGGGAGGCAGCCCCACAAATGGGGTCCCTCGCTCTCCTGATTATGTAAGTCCCCGTTACAAGGGAAATCGACCCATCCTGGGCTATGTGTGGACTCCTCCAGCCCAAGGGGGGGGATCCAGCCAAGCACCTAACCCAGGGAACTTCCCTCCCAACTTCCCACAGGAGGGCAGAAATTCTCCAAATCCTGGGCAGAACTTTTTCCCCAGGT
The DNA here is from genome assembly GCF_040938575.1 of Ambystoma mexicanum. Taxonomy (NCBI): domain Eukaryota; kingdom Metazoa; phylum Chordata; class Amphibia; order Caudata; family Ambystomatidae; genus Ambystoma; species Ambystoma mexicanum. The sequence continues at coordinate 1,380,850,730 of NC_090924.1, forward strand.
ATCCACCCAATTTCCAACCCCAAAATCATCCATCCTTCTTTCCCCAATTCCCTGAGCCCAGACAACCTAATCCAGGAGAGGGGAGGCCAAGGGTGGAGGGGTACCCAAATCTTCCCAATCCGGGGTATTACCAGAGAAGGGACAGCTACCCTTCCCGGGATCAGCCCAGGGGAGAAAACAGGGCCCCGTATCAGCCTGAGCGGGTTTCCCAGTTAGAGCGCCAGGTTCAAAACATGGCGCGGGATCTGGGTCACATACTGAGGGCTCAGCAGAACCCTCAGATCGGCATGCCGGCGCAGAACGCACCCAACTCTGGACCTGGTGCTCCAGAACAATGACGGGGGCAGCACCCCGATAACTCACCGGTTCCCAGGGAGGAGGCACAAGGGGAAGGGGGGTGTAAAGCCTTGGAGGAAGCTTCCTTCCTCACTTGTAAACAGCCCCTGGAAACCCAGGAACCGGAAACAAAATCTCTTGCCCCTGAAAGTCTGCCTCCTAAGGAGCAGAGGGGGGGTAGGAGAAACAAAAGACCCAAACAGACACAGTTCGAGGAGGAGGTACAGATCTTCCAATTTGAGGGAGAGGGGTCCTCAGAGGATCCTCGGAAAAGGATCTTCTCCTTCAGAGAGGGGGGAACTCCTCCCAAAGAAAAATGGTTCCCTAGGGATGCAAATCCAGACTGGGGAGATGTGGAGACTGAGCTACCGCCGCCCACCATCTCATCCCAGAACCAACCGCAAGAAAATCCCCTGGTTCAAACCCATCCTGGTGACTGCCTCCAAAAAGGGGGGGGCGGCCCGGAACCAGAGCCAGGGGAACCCACAATGGCTCTGATCTCCAGTTGCCAAATTTTTCTTTCAGATTCCCAAGGCTCTCCACAGAATTCTGCCCAAATTTCTTCTCTTGCAATGTCCAAAACCAGAAAGTTAGCCCACCAGTTGTCCAAAAATGTGCATTATCTGTGCCCCCTTGAGGAGAAGGAGGGAAGGTATTATGCCCCGGTACAAGTACAGGGGCAGGGTACAATTTTGGCACTGGTGGACACTGGATCTCAAGCTACCCTTCTGTCCAGAAGGGCCTTTGACGAACTGAATGCAGGAAGGGGAGAGAATTACCAAATTCCTCTCACCTCTCTTCCTGGACAACTCCAGAACTTTGACGGGAAGGAAATTCCCGTCGAGGGGACGGCAGATTTGGACATTAAAATTGGGCGACACAAGTTGAAACACCCGGTCATAGTTGTGACTCCAGAGGGCACCCCTTGTTTACTAGGGAATGACCTCCTGAGAAGGTTGTCACCCCTAATAGATTGCGTAAACAAGGTCCTCTGGACCCAGACTAGCCGACCCATAAAATTAAAACAGAGTGTCAACCATGTTAGTTTAAACGGCACCTGCCACATGGTTGAACAAAAATCTGACCAAGTAGAATTTCACTTCCAGAATAGCCAAATTCCAGACGTGACAGTAATAGCAGTAGGACAACAGACTGGTGATGGGGGGTCCTCTCTATTTCTGAAAATCAACCTTCCTTCTGGTCTAAGGTGGTATTCCACACTGGAAGGAAACACTCTGAAATTCTATACTAATCCACAATCAGAAACCCCCACTCCTATAGTCCAGAAAGATGTGAAATCAGCTCAAAGCCTGGCTGATATTCAGCAAATTGGAGAGCAGTTGTTCATCCCTGTTCAGTTAAATGATGGGAAGGACTCTGTTCTCGCTCGAGTGTGCGTGAACAATGGTAAGAGCTTCATCAGCGAAGCCATGTTCCGCCAACTCCCAAAAGATCCAGCCATTCCCACATTCAAACTGATAGACAAATGGGAAATGGACCTGGAAGCACCTAATTCCAAACATCTCCTGCCAAGCAGGTGTATGCTCAAAATCTCCATTGGCAACAAGAGCATAGTCCACAATTGTTGGGTCGTGCGAGACGTCCCTGCCGCCTTTTACTTAGGCAGTGACATTCTCAATCGCTTTGCCATTAGTTTGGACCTAATAAACTTCAAAGCTTGGTCCCGATTAGCGGATAATCCCATGGGCTTTGATGATCCAGAAAAAGCATTTAGGTCAGCTCAATTGCTACCTTATGCAGTTGAAATTCAGATTAAAGAGGAAGTCACCATCCCAGAAAGGACCCGACAATTCTCCCTGGAAGTGAAAGCTAAAAGAGGACAATATTTGCAAAACCCTGATGCTTACATACATCTAAATGCTTCTCTCCAACAGCAAGGGTTAGGGGTAAACCCAACTCCATTAGTCAACATAGAACATGACACCATTCCAATAGAGGTGGATAACAGCGACTTAAAGAGTATTACTCTAGCCGCAGGCACCATTATTGGAATGGCGGTTGATGACCGACATTTCTCCATTGATCTTGGAAATGAACTGTTAGGGCCAATCCCCAAGGACTGTTTTGACAGTGACAGTGATGACAATACAACACCAGACAGGATTTTTACCCGGCATGGGGGGAACTTCCTGGTGTACACTTCTTGCCCTTATGGTAAGGAAGATGTGACTTGTGACTTCAGGAGGGATGAGGTGATTTTCCAGGTCCATGAGGGCTGCCTTTCCCACCTGAAGCCTCCAGTCCAAATCAGCACTCTGACCAGGGACTTCTCCACCCAGCTGGAGGAGGCCGCTGAATTAGCCAAACCAGAAGTCTTTCCAGGCTTCAGGCAGATGGTGGAAGAGAGAGTCAACCTAGCTGATGCCTGTGTGACTCTGGAACAAAAGCAAAAGTTGAAACAAGTTTTCTTGGATTTCCAAGATCTCTTTGCGGTAGACTCATATGACTGTGGTCGCACCGACATCCACACAACAACAATCCCCACGGACCCTGGCATGACTCCTGTGTTTGTGAAGCAATATCGCTTGCCTCTCGCATCAATGGAGTCCCTTACTGAAATAATTAAGAACCTTGAGTCCCGGGGAATAATCCGTCCAGTCCACAGCACCTTCAATAATCCGGTGCTGGGAATATTGAAGCCAAACGGCCAGTGGAGACTCTGTGCTGACCTCAGGGAGCTCAACAAACGGGTCCATACTTCCCGATGGCCTCTGCCCTACATTGACCAAGGGCTGGCCCAGATCCAGGGGTCACAGGTATTCACAGCAATAGACCTGACCAATGGATACTGGACCGTGCCTGTCAGCAGGGAAGACCAATACAAACTGGCTTTTACCTTTGGGGGCCAGCAGTACACATGGACCCGGACTCCCTTCGGATACCTCAACTCCGGCAATGAATTCAACATTTTCCTACATAAGGCCATGCCCGACCTGGGTGCGAGGGGTAACCTGGCTTATGTAGATGATGTCCTCATCAAAAGTTCATCGGTGGAGGAACACATAGCGGAGATCCGTTATGTTCTGACGCAGTTGAGGGCCGCCGGAGCAAAACTTTCCTTCCAGAAAGCACAGTGGTGTAGAACCCGTGTTAATTTCTTGGGGCATGAGATTACTCCTCAGGGCCTCTGTCCCCAGGAAAAGAAAGTGGAAGCACTTCAGAAACTGAAAGACCCCACAACTCTGCGGGAACTAAGGAGCCTCCTTGGACTGACCAATTACAGCAGAAAGTTCATTGAGGGCTACGCAGAGATCACCAGACCCCTGATTCATCTCTTGAAGGGGGGGGTCAAGTGGGAATGGGGTCCAGAACAAGCCGAGGCAGTAAGACAACTCAAAAGAAGCCTCTCACAAGCGCCCTGCCTAGCTTACCCTGTCAGAAACAAGGAGTTCTTCCTGGAGACGGGGTTCTCTAATACGTGCTTGACGGCAGTATTATACCAAAAGCATGACAAGGTCAATAAAGTAATCTCCTATGCGAGCAGGACTTTATCCTCTGTGGAGGAAAAATTCAACGATTGTGAGAAGGCACTCCTGGCAACGGTGTGGGCATTGAAGAATTACCGCCCGTTTATCCAGGGGGAACACATCATAGTGGAGACTCCACATCAGCCTCTGCAATATCTCCAAAGTGATAGAATCCGGACCGGAAATGTGAGTAATTCCCGAATTACTTCCTGGATTCTGTCAATGCAAGGCTTTCCTGTGGAGGTCAGATATGGCCAAAACAAGAAGAGTCCCCTCGCGCAAGGTCTGGCTGACTTGCATGATTGTGCCAGAGAAAACTGTCTCGAGGACGAAAGTCTAAAAATCAAGGACAACATGGAGGCATACCTTAATTCCCCACACAAAGTCTTTGAAGAAGACAAGTGTGAGGGAATGCCCACTGTCTATGTGGACGGATGCTCTTACCATGTTGACAACAACGGGGAGAAAGAACTGGTGGCCGGCGTAGGGAATGCATGGGTGAAGGAGTTTCCAGAACCCTCCGCTGGATACAAAATTGGTCTCCGAACTAGTCAGGTGGCAGAATTGATGGCGGTGCATCAGGCCATCCTCACTGCTGTCCAGCATCAACTCCACGAACTGGTCATAATCACAGATTCGGATTATGTACGGAACGGGTTCGTGGAGCACCTGGTTAATTGGAAAACCAGAGGCATGTTATGTGCTAATAACAAACCCTTGAAACATGGGAAGTTGATCCAAAACATTGATGACCTGGTCACCTCGAATGAGATGACCATCTATTGGAAAAAGATCAAGGGTCATTCCAAAATAGAGGGACCAGACAAAACTGGAAATGACTTAGCTGATCAGCTGGCCAAAACCGGGGCCATCCAAGGGGATCTAATTGAGATTGAGTCCCTGTTGGGGGAAATCCAGGTCACTGCTATCACTAGGTCCCAGACAAATGCTCACAACGACCTTTCAATTGCCCAATGGAGTAAGGAGACCCCTGATGCTGATTTGATTACCGCTCAGAAGGGGGATCCAATAATTGGTAAATTTTACCAACACCTTGAGGACCCTGAGAACTTTCCCCTGACGGATACCGATTACATTGGGAAAGAGGACCTAAGAGTGTTGATGAAATGTCCAAAAATGTTCCAAATCCAAGACGGTTTGCTGGTAAGGAAATCCAAAGCTGGCCACGATCAGTGGGTGGTTCCTACCTCATTCCGAAGCCTGATGTTAAGTCACGCCCATGATGCGGCCACCGCCGGTCATAGGGGGTTTCACACAACATTGGAAATCTTAAGAGAGGTTGCATACTGGCCACACATGGGGCAGGACCTCGACCAATACTTGAAGGGGTGTCTTGTGTGTGCACAATTTCAGCCATCATCCCTCACGCACCGTGCGCCTCTCCAAAAGCGGGGGATGACACTGCCATGGTCAGATTTACAAATCGACTTTGTAGGCCCCGTGATTCGCTCTGCTAGGGGGAATAAGTACATGTTGACTGTGACATGCTTGTTTACCAAGTGGGTGGAATGTCTCCCAACCCCAAACTGCAAGGCAGAAACTGCAGCTGCCTTGATGATTAACCACATCTTTTCCCGTTTTGGTCTACCTCAAAGGATTGAGTCAGACAGAGGTAGCCACTTCACCAGTGAAGTGATGACAAAGATGTGGGAGATACTGGGGGTCAAAAGGAAGTTGCATATTGCTTACAGACCAGCTTCTTCTGGGGCAGTAGAGAGATATAACCGGACAATTGTGAGCATATTAAAGAAGTTTGTGGCAGATTCTGGGCCAAGTTGGGATATCCGATTACCTCTGGTCCTAATGGCCATCAGATCTACCCCTTCATCTGCAACCAAAATGTCACCATTTGAGTTGATGACTGGGCGCAAGATGGTGCTTCCGCAGCATTTGCTCTACAAGACTCAAGAGCAGACACTGATAAATGCCTCCACTACTCATGAGTATGTGGAGAATTTAAGGAAACACCTCCAACATGCTTTTGCTTATGCTCAGCGGAATCTAGAAAGATCAGCGGATAGCATGAAGACCCACTATGACCTGAAAACTTCCAGGAAGGAATATCAGGTGGGGGACCGGGTCTATCTATACAATTTCCAAAGAAACCAGGCAAAACAGCGGAAATTTTTGCCTACGTGGAAGGGACCCTTTGAGATCATCGACAAGATCTCCCCTGTGGCCTACAAAATCCACATCCCCAAAGGTCCTTTGGCAGAGGGGGAAGACAAGTGGGTCCACATAAACCAGTTGAAATGTTGCCATCCCAGGCACACTCTGCAACAACTGGAGGAATCCACTGGAATCCTAGCGGGTACTGTCTCAGACTAATTCAGTTCCAACCATAAAACATACCACATCTAGTCTCTAAAATATTGTGATTTGCAAGAAACTGTCTCTTAGTTATACTGTTTTTTTTTCAAAATAAGAAGGTAATGTTTCGTTATGATGAAATGCATATGCTGCCCCACTATCTCAACAGTGGTGGAAAAACGTCTATGAATAGGTATTGCCGCTCTTCCTTTGTCGTCCTAGGAGAAAGAAAACCTTGAGACGGGCCAAGGAGGACGATCCGGAGACCGGGAGAAGAGACGCAACGGGCCCGGGGTACCGCCCAATATTCCCATCAGGACCGGCGAGGAGAACCAATCGATCCGACCGGATGGAGAAAAAGATGCTGAACTGTGCCATCTATTGGAAGAAGATGAGGAAACATCCCAGGTCTTGCGAGTCCCATTCGTGAAATAGAATGGCCATCGCAAGAGGGGGGCTTGTGGGATGTATTTACCCATGCATCCGAGCCCTACCTCAAAACTGTGCAGTACTGACATGGAAAACATCATGATGGCCAGAGCTTCCCAGAAAATGCACAGGGAAATGCATGAAGAATAGGCTGCCACTCATTTTTGCCGATGCTATGAGCACAGAAGGACACTGCCTAAAACCACCAGTGGACTACCCACACAGTAGTCTGAAACCATTGGGAATGGCAAGGCTGATTGCCAAAAGCAAACCCATAACTGTTGGGAATTCATTTTCTTAAATCCCAAAAAGGGGTGCAGTACCAGTACTCACCACTATCCAAAAGCCGGTGTTTTAAAACCAACAGATTTTGTAGAAAACTGAACAAATGAACCCAAAGCAAGCCAAAGAAAGACTTACTGAGAGGTGGATCCAATGTAAAGTTATATTCTGAAGTGACTTGAAGGTTTATAGCAAGACTGGCTGAGCTGTGGATTTCAGCAGTTTAAGTAAATTTGGACTGAAAGACACTAAAAAATCTAAATGTTTAAAAGAAATGAGTGACCTACTTTGAGTGTCACATAGGTTGCAATTGTTTAAATGTCATAGTTTTAAACTTAGAATCAGCATCCTAGCTGCATATGTAAAAAAATGTCTTGACTTAAACTGGGGAACAGAAGTGACATTTTATCTGAAACCTGGCTTAAGGAACTGAATTCTGCCTGGCAACTACCCCCCATCAGGAGTGAAACTTGAGTCACAGCTGTGTTCCCAGGCCTATCTGCCTTTTGCTGGCCACACTAAGGATATGCCATCTCTCTGATAATTGAATTAAGGGGAGCCCCCACAGAATACAGGAGCTCTGAACAAAGCCCTGTCCTGACTCAGGCAAATGTTTTATTGGCGGGAGTCGTAAATGGAGCTTCCTCTTGGCAGAAGCTGGGAGGGGCAGGGTCTCTGAGCTTGGCAGAAACTGGAAAGACTGGTTTCTGTACCATGTGACATGAAAAGACACACCTCTATAGCCAGAATATGGTTTTAGAAAAAGATGAATAACTCATAGAGCGGACTTGTGAAAATTATTTAAATGACACCATAATTCTTGTGATTTTTCTGCCCACATTTTAAGAGGTTTTTAGAACCGGTGGCATGTTCAGGGGGGTTTTAGCGGAAAAGAGGATATAACTCAAAATGTGTGCATGTGAAAAATCTGACACTTCATCAACTAATGTCCATACTCCTTGCGCACATGTGTGTAAATTTGGGGTAATGTCCGGGATTGCAAACCAGTTAAAAAGTGCAAAATATCGCCATTTCTGAATGCAAGCCCCCAGGAAGAGCAGAGTTTGAACAGGGTATACCTCCTGTGATATGTGATGGGTGCATGTAATTTCAAACCACTGTGTAGCTATGAAATATGTATTTGGTTCAAATCTAGATTTGTGTGCAAGTTGACAGGAGGAGTGGACTTTCTGCAGGCTGTAAAATGACATCACTCTGACACAACTTAGCTCCCCCAATCAGGGGAGAAATGAAAGCTTGGCCAATGATAAGTGGAGAGGGGCTGGCTAGTGATGCTGCTCACACACACCCATTTTAAAAACACATAAAAGCAGAGAGACAGGACAGATAGGGACCTTCAAATCCATTTGCAGCTGGAAGCTCTGCCGGGAAAATCCATACTTTACCTCCATCAACCTTCAGAGACCCAGACCAGACCAGCAGAGTAGAGCTGACCTGTTAGCAGAACCAGAGAGAGCTGACCCAGATCACTGTGAAGTGCAGAGACCAGAGTCCAGTCTAAAACCTGACCAGATCCGTGGCGACGCCCATTTCACTCAAGAATATAGTGTGAGTACCTAGAAAACTGTGCAGAACCAATCTCTTAGTTAAAATAATATAATTCAATCCTATTTTAATCTAGGTAGAACTGTCTCCTAACTGTCACCTGTCATTTGTAAAGCTGTCACCTGTCATTTTCTAGTTGCAAGCGGCACTTGTCTTTTTGAACTTTAAAATTTCAATCTGAAAAACGACCTTTATTCAATCGCTCATATCTCCGCGACCGTTTGTGCTAGAGACTTGCAGTAACTTTCATCTGGAAGCTGAGATCCTAGGCTTTCCTAGGACCCCAAAACGATAGTGATATTCCTTGTAGTTCCTCTGTAATCGCGCCTGGCGCACTCGGAAAAATCTGCCGCGATTTGACATTTTGCCGCGATTTGCAAATTTCTTCACGTGTAAAAATCTGCTGCTGCTTGCCTTCCATTTGCCAGAAATTCGTTTAACCTGCTAATTATCCCTGAATCATTGCTAGTGTGAGCCTGGACTAATATTAACTAGATACCACTCACCCTGAACCTCTAGAGGGAATTAAAAGCATTTTAACATATTTTCACTCCATTGCCAGCACATATCAAAGCATTTTGCCTGTGTTGTAAACTTCTGTAGTGTAAGCTTGCTGGGGTGAACTGAATCACATTTGATTGCATTTCTGAGAACTGTGTGCTTCCTTCCATTTCCCTGCATTGCATAAAAGGGGGGGGGTGAATTGTCCAAGAAAGTGATTACATTGTCTTTTGCTAAAATCCTATCAAGTTATTTTCTGTACTGCATTTCATTCCACATTGCATCCATTGGAAACCATAAAAGTATTGTTGCTATCTTATCCATTTCATGTCAACTCCTTAGTGATTATCAAGAAGTGTGCTAGTGCCAGATTCTCTGTTGTTAATCTTTATCATCTCAGATTAAGTGTGATATTCAATTATTAATTTATTATAAAGTCTGATATATATATCTATTGTTTAAATTATCAAATAAACCTTTAACTTGCAAAACAGAACTACTTCTTGGCTCAGTGGGGTCAGGAGGATTCCAAGAGAGGGGTGTTATATAGGGGTAGTCATCCAGAATGCATGAACTGGACATAAAGATATATCAATAAGGGTTTTCATTCAGTATTATAGACTAGGCGTTGACTTAGCTGTAGTGTTGAATTGAATCCTCTTACAATTTGGGGGCTCGTGCCGGACGTTTGGGTTAGATCTACCATTTGTGCAGATTAATACAGCGTGCCAGCTGACCAGATACACATATCCGGTCGGATCACCACGCTGTGTTACGCTGTAAAGCACTCCTCATAGGAACGCTCTTAGGAAAAGGTCTGTTTTGCAAAAATAAAATACAAACTTCTGTAAATCAGGACAGAGACCAATCTCTAGAATGACGACCTTAGTAGACATGAAAATAGCCAGAGAGCACCTCTTACATAAACTATTTGTGAGAGGTGAATGGACTGAACAGGGCCAGGATGCCTGGTTGCAGGCCATCACGCGACAGGTCACTGAAACAGGGTCAGACCCATGGAGAGACCAGGGTCCCTTACATGTGGCCCTGAGTGAACTATATATGTCCTCTAAGGCCAAGGATGAGCACAACAAGATTGCCAGGGTAGCGGCATATTTATATTTACATATGGGAGCCATGCAGGACAAATGTGCTGAAGGCCAAGATCTGGCGAGTAGGCAACTGCTGGCATTACAGAAGGCCCAATCTGAGCTGGACTCTTCTGAGCAGAGGCTGCTCAGGAGCCAGGAGTCAGAAAATGACAGTAGGCAGTATATCATTAAAATAAAAGAGGACAGGGATATACTGCAACAGGAAAAGGCTGACCAGGATACTAGATTTCTGGCCCTGCAGAAGGAGCACCGAGACAGTTTGTACTCCTTACTGCAGAGCCAGAAAAAGCTGGAGCAACAATTAGACTTTAACAGGGCATGCACGGAGCAGGTAGCCACCCTGCAAAGTCATCTAGATAGAGTGAAGGTAGAGAGCAACAAACTGATTTTGAAAGACCTGGATACCCAGGCAGAGTTTGATGAAGAACGCCAGAAAGCTGGTGCCTTTCAAAGGCAGAGGGACGACCTGGCGGCACAAATGCAGGCTCTTAGTCAGGAAAGAGACGCCATAGGCCAGGAAGTCTGCCACTTAAAAAAGGAAATTGAAGAAAATCACCTGGCCCTCCAGGGGCTGGGTGTCCTCCAAAAAGAAAACCAGAACTTGGTAGAGCACACCAGAAGGGTGGAGGATGCTCTAGCAAGAAAGGAGCAGGCCAATAGGGACACAGCTCAGGAGGTAACCCTCCTGCAGCAAAGACTGGCCCAGTGCTCCAGGACCAATCAGGAAACACAGAGAGAGAATGAGGCTCTCTGCCAGCACAATGATAGGCTCCAGCAACAAGTAGCGATGCAGGAGAGACTGATAGAGTCTAGTAAGGCCTTAACTGAGGAACTGAAGGCACAAATGCAGGCTCTTGCATTGCAACAGGGAGCAGGGGCGGATAGAGATGAGGTTCGCTGGGAAAGGGAAGCTCCGGAGCATAACCTCAGGAGCCCTAGTACCAGAGGCCCTCATACCTCTCAGTCACTGGACTCTGCCACCCCCATATTCCCTGGCGCACATGAGCACCGGGCCACAGGGATGGCAGACTACTATCCAGACAAAAGTATGGGGCTCATAGGCCAGTACCACCCAGGTATGGAGGGGGGGACATCCGGGTATGGGCACCCCAGCACAGTGCAATTTAATGGGGAACCCCAGGAGAGTAGGCCCATTAAGGGCATCCTGAAAACCTCTGCCCAGTTAGGTCAGTGGGGGGGTACCCATCAAATCCTGGCAGCAAGGAGGAATCTGAAGACTCCTCTGAACTGCGCAGGACACAGGAGACCAGGTCCCCACATTCGGCCAGCCATTCCCAGGCTCACAGAATCCGGGAAAACCTGGAAGAGCAGACAGGAACCTCTGGGAGCAGTGCCTCTGAGTCAGAGGATGAATGGACAAGGGTTACCCGAACCAAAAAGGCCAATAAGGCAAAAAGGGCCTTGCTTAAGGACCCCTTAAAGCAGATTAAGGCGATCAGGAGCGTCATCACGCCTTACCATAAGAACGCTAAGTATTCTGTTTGGGAGCACTTAGAGTTGTTTGAGCAAATGATGGAGACTTTCCATTTGAAGGACAGCCAAAGCTGTATTCAATATGTAAAGTGGACCTTCTCCCCGGAATACTCCAGTTTCTTTGCGGGGCTGGAGGACCAAAATCATTTAAGATGGTCCACCTATAAGGCGGCCATCTTGAAACATTTTTCTGTTCACAGAAATCCTCAAGAGGCTCGCAAGGCAGCCTACAATTTGCAATGTGGGGAGGATCAGGCCCCACAAGAATTTGTGCAAGAACTGAAACGTGCTTTTGCGCAGACCACCAGAAGGGTGCGCACAGACAGTAGAGAATTCATTAATACATTTTTTCATGCCTTGCCCAAATACATAATGACCCAGCTCGTGAGGGATTTTCATGAGAAAAGATCTTTAGACTGGGTCATTGAACAGGCTACCCGGATCTATGAGGTGCAGAAACCGGTAGTTAGCAAAAGTAATGCCCAGAAAAACCCCAAAGCCAACAGCACCCCTGCTGCTGCCAAGGTGGCAGAGGTAAAGGTCACCCCCGTTTTGGATTTGGAGATGGGGGGGCCTAAAAACCTACCTGCACCTAATAATGCTAGGCCCAGAAGGTCCTTGGGCCAGTCACAGACAGGGAGCCAGGGAGGCAGCCCCACAAATGGGGTCCCTCGCTCTCCTGATTATGTAAGTCCCCGTTACAAGGGAAATCGACCCATCCTGGGCTATGTGTGGACTCCTCCAGCCCAAGGGGGGGGATCCAGCCAAGCACCTAACCCAGGGAACTTCCCTCCCAACTTCCCACAGGAGGGCAGAAATTCTCCAAATCCTGGGCAGAACTTTTTCCCCAGGTATCCACCCAATTTCCAACCCCAAAATCATCCATCCTTCTTTCCTCAATTCCCTGAGCCCAGACAACCTAATCCGGGAGAGGGGAGGCCAAGGGTGGAGGGGTACCCAAATCTTCCCAATCCGGGGTATTACCAGAGAAGGGACAGCTACCCTTCCCGGGATCAGCCCAGGGGAGAAAACAGGGCCCCGTATCAGCCTGAGCGGGTTTCCCAGTTAGAGCGCCAGGTTCAAAACATGGCGCGGGATCTGGGTCACATACTGAGGGCTCAGCATAACCCTCAGATCGGCATGCCGGCGCAGAACGCACCCAACTCTGGACCTGGTGCTCCAGAACAATGACGGGGGCAGCACCCCGATAACTCACCGGTTCCCAGGGAGGAGGCACAAGGGGAAGGGGGGTGTAAAGCCTTGGAGGAAGCTTCCTTCCTCACTTGTAAACAGCGCCTGGAAACCCAGGAACCGGAAACAAAATCTCTTGCCCCTGAAAGTCTGCCTCCTAAGGAGCAGAGGGGGGGGTAGGAGAAACAAAAGACCCAAACAGACACAGTTCGAGGAGGAGGTACAGATCTTCCAATTTGAGGGAGAGGGGTCCTCAGAGGATCCTGGGAAAAGGATCTTCTCCTTCAGAGAGGGGGGAACTCCTCCCAAAGAAAAATGGGTCCCTAGGGATGCAAATCCAGACTGGGGAGATGTGGAGACTGAGCTACCGCCGCCCACCATCTCATCCCAGAACCAACCGCAAGAAAATCCCCTGGTTCAAACCCATCCTGGTGACTGCCTCCAAAAAGGGGGGGGCGGCCCGGAACCAGAGCCAGGGGAACCCACAATGGCTCTGATCTCCAGTTGCCAAATTTTTCTTTCAGATTCCCAAGGCTCTCCACAGAATTCTGCCCAAATTTCTTCTCTTGCAATGTCCAAAACCAGAAAGTTAGCCCACCAGTTGTCCAAAAATGTGCATTATCTGTGCCCCCTTGAGGAGAAGGAGGGAAGGTATTATGCCCCGGTACAAGTACAGGGGCAGGGTACAATTTTGGCACTGGTGGACACTGGATCTCAAGCTACCCTTCTGTCCAGAAGGGCCTTTGACGAACTGAATGCAGGAAGGGGAGAGAATTACCAAATTCCTCTGACCTCTCTTCCTGGACAACTCCAGAACTTTGACGGGAAGGAAATTCCCGTCGAGGGGACGGCAGATTTGGACATTAAAATTGGGCGACACAAGTTGAAACACCCGGTCATAGTTGTGACTCCAGAGGGCACCCCTTGTTTACTAGGGAATGACCTCCTGAGAAGGTTGTCACCCCTAATAGATTGCGTAAACAAGGTCCTCTGGACCCAGACTAGCCGACCCATAAAATTAAAACAGAGTGTCAACCATGTTAGTTTAAACGGCACCTGCCACATGGTTGAACAAAAATCTGACCAAGTAGAATTTCACTTCCAGAATAGCCAAATTCCAGACGTGACAGTAATAGCAGTAGGACAACAGACTGGTGATGGGGGGTCCTCTCTATTTCTGAAAATCAACCTTCCTTCCGGTCTAAGGTGGTATTCCACACTGGAAGGAAACACTCTGAAATTCTATACTAATCCACAATCAGAAACCCCCACTCCTATAGTCCAGAAAGATGTGAAATCAGCTCAAAGCCTGGCTGATATTCAGCAAATTGGAGAGCAGTTGTTCATCCCTGTTCAGTTAAATGATGGGAAGGACTCTGTTCTCGCTCGAGTGTGCGTGAACAATGGTAAGAGCTTCATCAGCGAAGCCATGTTCCGCCAACTCCCAAAAGATCCAGCCATTCCCACATTCAAACTGATAGACAAATGGGAAATGGACCTGGAAGCACCTAATTCCAAACATCTCCTGCCAAGCAGGTGTATGCTCAAAATCTCCATTGGCAACAAGAGCATAGTCCACAATTGTTGGGTCGTGCGAGACGTCCCTGCCGCCTTTTACTTAGGCAGTGACATTCTCAATCGCTTTGCCATTAGTTTGGACCTAATAAACTTCAAAGCTTGGTCCCGATTAGCGGATAATCCCATGGGCTTTGATGATCCAGAAAAAGCATTTAGGTCAGCTCAATTGCTACCTTATGCAGTTGAAATTCAGATTAAAGAGGAAGTCACCATCCCAGAAAGGACCCGACAATTCTCCCTGGAAGTGAAAGCTAAAAGAGGACAATATTTGCAAAACCCTGATGCTTACATACATCTAAATGCTTCTCTCCAACAGCAAGGGTTAGGGGTAAACCCAACTCCATTAGTCAACATAGAACATGACACCATTCCAATAGAGGTGGATAACAGCGACTTAAAGAGTATTACTCTAGCCGCAGGCACCATTATTGGAATGGCGGTTGATGACCGACATTTCTCCATTGATCTTGGAAATGAACTGTTAGGGCCAATCCCCAAGGACTGTTTTGACAGTGACAGTGATGACAATACAACACCAGACAGGATTTTTACCCGGCATGGGGGGAACTTCCTGGTGTACACTTCTTGCCCTTATGGTAAGGAAGATGTGACTTGTGACTTCAGGAGGGATGAGGTGATTTTCCAGGTCCATGAGGGCTGCCTTTCCCACCTGAAGCCTCCAGTCCAAATCAGCACTCTGACCAGGGACTTCTCCACCCAGCTGGAGGAGGCCGCTGAATTAGCCAAACCAGAAGTCTTTCCAGGCTTCAGGCAGATGGTGGAAGAGAGAGTCAACCTAGCTGATGCCTGTGTGACTCTGGAACAAAAGCAAAAGTTGAAACAAGTTTTCTTGGATTTCCAAGATCTCTTTGCGGTAGACTCATATGACTGTGGTCGCACCGACATCCACACAACAACAATCCCCACGGACCCTGGCATGACTCCTGTGTTTGTGAAGCAATATCGCTTGCCTCTCGCATCAATGGAGTCCCTTACTGAAATAATTAAGAACCTTGAGTCCCGGGGAATAATCCGTCCAGTCCACAGCACCTTCAATAATCCGGTGCTGGGAATATTGAAGCCAAACGGCCAGTGGAGACTCTGTGCTGACCTCAGGGAGCTCAACAAACGGGTCCATACTTCCCGATGGCCTCTGCCCTACATTGACCAAGGGCTGGCCCAGATCCAGGGGTCACAGGTATTCACAGCAATAGACCTGACCAATGGATACTGGACCGTGCCTGTCAGCAGGGAAGACCAATACAAACTGGCTTTTACCTTTGGGGGCCAGCAGTACACATGGACCCGGACTCCCTTCGGATACCTCAACTCCGGCAATGAATTCAACATTTTCCTACATAAGGCCATGCCCGACCTGGGTGCGAGGGGTAACCTGGCTTATGTAGATGATGTCCTCATCAAAAGTTCATCGGTGGAGGAACACATAGCGGAGATCCGTTATGTTCTGACGCAGTTGAGGGCCGCCGGAGCAAAACTTTCCTTCCAGAAAGCACAGTGGTGTAGAACCCGTGTTAATTTCTTGGGGCATGAGATTACTCCTCAGGGCCTCTGTCCCCAGGAAAAGAAAGTGGAAGCACTTCAGAAACTGAAAGACCCCACAACTCTGCGGGAACTAAGGAGCCTCCTTGGACTGACCAATTACAGCAGAAAGTTCATTGAGGGCTACGCAGAGATCACCAGACCCCTGATTCATCTCTTGAAGGGGGGGGTCAAGTGGGAATGGGGTCCAGAACAAGCCGAGGCAGTAAGACAACTCAAAAGAAGCCTCTCACAAGCGCCCTGCCTAGCTTACCCTGTCAGAAACAAGGAGTTCTTCCTGGAGACGGGGTTCTCTAATACGTGCTTGACGGCAGTATTATACCAAAAGCATGACAAGGTCAATAAAGTAATCTCCTATGCGAGCAGGACTTTATCCTCTGTGGAGGAAAAATTCAACGATTGTGAGAAGGCACTCCTGGCAACGGTGTGGGCATTGAAGAATTACCGCCCGTTTATCCAGGGGGAACACATCATAGTGGAGACTCCACATCAGCCTCTGCAATATCTCCAAAGTGATAGAATCCGGACCGGAAATGTGAGTAATTCCCGAATTACTTCCTGGATTCTGTCAATGCAAGGCTTTCCTGTGGAGGTCAGATATGGCCAAAACAAGAAGAGTCCCCTCGCGCAAGGTCTGGCTGACTTGCATGATTGTGCCAGAGAAAACTGTCTCGAGGACGAAAGTCTAAAAATCAAGGACAACATGGAGGCATACCTTAATTCCCCACACAAAGTCTTTGAAGAAGACAAGTGTGAGGGAATGCCCACTGTCTATGTGGACGGATGCTCTTACCATGTTGACAACAACGGGGAGAAAGAACTGGTGGCCGGCGTAGGGAATGCATGGGTGAAGGAGTTTCCAGAACCCTCCGCTGGATACAAAATTGGTCTCCGAACTAGTCAGGTGGCAGAATTGATGGCGGTGCATCAGGCCATCCTCACTGCTGTCCAGCATCAACTCCACGAACTGGTCATAATCACAGATTCGGATTATGTACGGAACGGGTTCGTGGAGCACCTGGTTAATTGGAAAACCAGAGGCATGTTATGTGCTAATAACAAACCCTTGAAACATGGGTAGTTGATCCAAAACATTGATGACCTGGTCACCTCGAATGAGATGACCATCTATTGGAAAAAGATCAAGGGTCATTCCAAAATAGAGGGACCAGACAAAACTGGAAATGACTTAGCTGATCAGCTGGCCAAAACCGGGGCCATCCAAGGGGATCTAATTGAGATTGAGTCCCTGTTGGGGGAAATCCAGGTCACTGCTATCACTAGGTCCCAGACAAATGCTCACAACGACCTTTCAATTGCCCAATGGAGTAAGGAGACCCCTGATGCTGATTTGATTACCGCTCAGAAGGGGGATCCAATAATTGGTAAATTTTACCAACACCTTGAGGACCCTGAGAACTTTCCCCTGACGGATACCGATTACATTGGGAAAGAGGACCTAAGAGTGTTGATGAAATGTCCAAAAATGTTCCAAATCCAAGACGGTTTGCTGGTAAGGAAATCCAAAGCTGGCCACGATCAGTGGGTGGTTCCTACCTCATTCCGAAGCCTGATGTTAAGTCACGCCCATGATGCGGCCACCGCCGGTCATAGGGGGTTTCACACAACATTGGAAATCTTAAGAGAGGTTGCATACTGGCCACACATGGGGCAGGACCTCGACCAATACTTGAAGGGGTGTCTTGTGTGTGCACAATTTCAGCCATCATCCCTCACGCACCGTGCGCCTCTCCAAAAGCGGGGGATGACACTGCCATGGTCAGATTTACAAATCGACTTTGTAGGCCCCGTGATTCGCTCTGCTAGGGGGAATAAGTACATGTTGACTGTGACATGCTTGTTTACCAAGTGGGTGGAATGTCTCCCAACCCCAAACTGCAAGGCAGAAACTGCAGCTGCCTTGATGATTAACCACATCTTTTCCCGTTTTGGTCTACCTCAAAGGATTGAGTCAGACAGAGGTAGCCACTTCACCAGTGAAGTGATGACAAAGATGTGGGAGATACTGGGGGTCAAAAGGAAGTTGCATATTGCTTACAGACCAGCTTCTTCTGGGGCAGTAGAGAGATATAACCGGACAATTGTGAGCATATTAAAGAAGTTTGTGGCAGATTCTGGGCCAAGTTGGGATATCCGATTACCTCTGGTCCTAATGGCCATCAGATCTACCCCTTCATCTGCAACCAAAATGTCACCATTTGAGTTGATGACTGGGCGCAAGATGGTGCTTCCGCAGCATTTGCTCTACAAGACTCAAGAGCAGACACTGATAAATGCCTCCACTACTCATGAGTATGTGGAGAATTTAAGGAAACACCTCCAACATGCTTTTGCTTATGCTCAGCGGAATCTAGAAAGATCAGCGGATAGCATGAAGACCCACTATGACCTGAAAACTTCCAGGAAGGAATATCAGGTGGGGGACCGGGTCTATCTATACAATTTCCAAAGAAACCAGGCAAAACAGCGGAAATTTTTGCCTACGTGGAAGGGACCCTTTGAGATCATCGACAAGATCTCCCCTGTGGCCTACAAAATCCACATCCCCAAAGGTCCTTTGGCAGAGGGGGAAGACAAGTGGGTCCACATAAACCAGTTGAAATGTTGCCATCCCAGGCACACTCTGCAACAACTGGAGGAATCCACTGGAATCCTAGCGGGTACTGTCTCAGACTAATTCAGTTCCAACCATAAAACATACCACATCTAGTCTCTAAAATATTGTGATTTGCAAGAAACTGTCTCTTAGTTATACTGTTTTTTTTTCAAAATAAGAAGGTAATGTTTCGTTATGATGAAATGCATATGCTGCCCCACTATCTCAACAGTGGTGGAAAAACGTCTATGAATAGGTATTGCCGCTCTTCCTTTGTCGTCCTAGGAGAAAGAAAACCTTGAGACGGGCCAAGGAGGACGATCCGGAGACCGGGAGAAGAGACGCAACGGGCCCGGGGTACCGCCCAATATTCCCATCAGGACCGGCGAGGAGAACCAATCGATCCGACCGGATGGAGAAAAAGATGCTGAACTGTGCCATCTATTGGAAGAAGATGAGGAAACATCCCAGGTCTTGCGAGTCCCATTCGTGAAATAGAATGGCCATCGCAAGAGGGGGGCTTGTGGGATGTATTTACCCATGCATCCGAGCCCTACCTCAAAACTGTGCAGTACTGACATGGAAAACATCATGATGGCCAGAGCTTCCCAGAAAATGCACAGGGAAATGCATGAAGAATAGGCTGCCACTCATTTTTGCCGATGCTATGAGCACAGAAGGACACTGCCTAAAACCACCAGTGGACTACCCACACAGTAGTCTGAAACCATTGGGAATGGCAAGGCTGATTGCCAAAAGCAAACCCATAACTGTTGGGAATTCATTTTCTTAAATCCCAAAAAGGGGTGCAGTACCAGTACTCACCACTATCCAAAAGCCGGTGTTTTAAAACCAACAGATTTTGTAGAAAACTGAACAAATGAACCCAAAGCAAGCCAAAGAAAGACTTACTGAGAGGTGGATCCAATGTAAAGTTATATTCTGAAGTGACTTGAAGGTTTATAGCAAGACTGGCTGAGCTGTGGATTTCAGCAGTTTAAGTAAATTTGGACTGAAAGACACTAAAAAATCTAAATGTTTAAAAGAAATGAGTGACCTACTTTGAGTGTCACATAGGTTGCAATTGTTTAAATGTCATAGTTTTAAACTTAGAATCAGCATCCTAGCTGCATATGTAAAAAAATGTCTTGACTTAAACTGGGGAACAGAAGTGACATTTTATCTGAAACCTGGCTTAAGGAACTGAATTCTGCCTGGCAACTACCCCCCATCAGGAGTGAAACTTGAGTCACAGCTGTGTTCCCAGGCCTATCTGCCTTTTGCTGGCCACACTAAGGATATGCCATCTCTCTGATAATTGAATTAAGGGGAGCCCCCACAGAATACAGGAGCTCTGAACAAAGCCCTGTCCTGACTCAGGCAAATGTTTTATTGGCGGGAGTCGTAAATGGAGCTTCCTCTTGGCAGAAGCTGGGAGGGGCAGGGTCTCTGAGCTTGGCAGAAACTGGAAAGACTGGTTTCTGTACCATGTGACATGAAAAGACACACCTCTATAGCCAGAATATGGTTTTAGAAAAAGATGAATAACTCATAGAGCGGACTTGTGAAAATTATTTAAATGACACCATAATTCTTGTGATTTTTCTGCCCACATTTTAAGAGGTTTTTAGAACCGGTGGCATGTTCAGGGGGGTTTTAGCGGAAAAGAGGATATAACTCAAAATGTGTGCATGTGAAAAATCTGACACTTCATCAACTAATGTCCATACTCCTTGCGCACATGTGTGTAAATTTGGGGTAATGTCCGGGATTGCAAACCAGTTAAAAAGTGCAAAATATCGCCATTTCTGAATGCAAGCCCCCAGGAAGAGCAGAGTTTGAACAGGGTATACCTCCTGTGATATGTGATGGGTGCATGTAATTTCAAACCACTGTGTAGCTATGAAATATGTATTTGGTTCAAATCTAGATTTGTGTGCAAGTTGACAGGAGGAGTGGACTTTCTGCAGGCTGTAAAATGACATCACTCTGACACAACTTAGCTCCCCCAATCAGGGGAGAAATGAAAGCTTGGCCAATGATAAGTGGAGAGGGGCTGGCTAGTGATGCTGCTCACACACACCCATTTTAAAAACACATAAAAGCAGAGAGACAGGACAGATAGGGACCTTCAAATCCATTTGCAGCTGGAAGCTCTGCCGGGAAAATCCATACTTTACCTCCATCAACCTTCAGAGACCCAGACCAGACCAGCAGAGTAGAGCTGACCTGTTAGCAGAACCAGAGAGAGCTGACCCAGATCACTGTGAAGTGCAGAGACCAGAGTCCAGTCTAAAACCTGACCAGATCCGTGGCGACGCCCATTTCACTCAAGAATATAGTGTGAGTACCTAGAAAACTGTGCAGAACCAATCTCTTAGTTAAAATAATATAATTCAATCCTATTTTAATCTAGGTAGAACTGTCTCCTAACTGTCACCTGTCATTTGTAAAGCTGTCACCTGTCATTTTCTAGTTGCAAGCGGCACTTGTCTTTTTGAACTTTAAAATTTCAATCTGAAAAACGACCTTTATTCAATCGCTCATATCTCCGCGACCGTTTGTGCTAGAGACTTGCAGTAACTTTCATCTGGAAGCTGAGATCCTAGGCTTTCCTAGGACCCCAAAACGATAGTGATATTCCTTGTAGTTCCTCTGTAATCGCGCCTGGCGCACTCGGAAAAATCTGCCGCGATTTGACATTTTGCCGCGATTTGCAAATTTCTTCACGTGTAAAAATCTGCTGCTGCTTGCCTTCCATTTGCCAGAAATTCGTTTAACCTGCTAATTATCCCTGAATCATTGCTAGTGTGAGCCTGGACTAATATTAACTAGATACCACTCACCCTGAACCTCTAGAGGGAATTAAAAGCATTTTAACATATTTTCACTCCATTGCCAGCACATATCAAAGCATTTTGCCTGTGTTGTAAACTTCTGTAGTGTAAGCTTGCTGGGGTGAACTGAATCACATTTGATTGCATTTCTGAGAACTGTGTGCTTCCTTCCATTTCCCTGCATTGCATAAAAGGGGGGGGGTGAATTGTCCAAGAAAGTGATTACATTGTCTTTTGCTAAAATCCTATCAAGTTATTTTCTGTACTGCATTTCATTCCACATTGCATCCATTGGAAACTATAAAAGTATTGTTGCTATCTTATCCATTTCATGTCAACTCCTTAGTGAATATCAAGAAGTGTGCTAGTGCCAGATTCTCTGTTGTTAATCTTTATCATCTCAGATTAAGTGTGATATTCAATTATTAATTTATTATAAAGTCTGATATATATATCTATTGTTTAAATTATCAAATAAACCTTTAACTTGCAAAACAGAACTACTTCTTGGCTCAGTGGGGTCAGGAGGATTCCAAGAGAGGGGTGTTATATAGGGGTAGTCATCCAGAACGCATGAACTGGACATAAAGATATATCAATAAGGGTTTTCATTCAGTATTATAGACTAGGCGTTGACTTAGCTGTAGTGTTGAATTGAATCCTCTTACAATTTGGGGGCTCGTGCCGGACGTTTGGGTTAGATCTACCATTTGTGCAGATTAATACAGCGTGCCTGCTGACCAGATACACATATCCGGTCGGATCACCACGCTGTGTTACGCTGTAAAGCACTCCTCATAGGAACGCTCTTAGGAAAAGGTCTGTTTTGCAAAAATAAAATACAAACTTCTGTAAGTCAGGACAGAGACCAATCTCTAGAATGACGACCTTAGTAGACATGAAAATAGCCAGAGAGCACCTCTTACATAAACTATTTGTGAGAGGTGAATGGACTGAACAGGGCCAGGATGCCTGGTTGCAGGCCATCACGCGACAGGTCACTGAAACAGGGTCAGACCCATGGAGAGACCAGGGTCCCTTACATGTGGCCCTGAGTGAACTATATATGTCCTCTAAGGCCAAGGATGAGCACAACAAGATTGCCAGGGTAGCGGCATATTTATATTTACATATGGGAGCCATGCAGGACAAATGTGCTGAAGGCCAAGATCTGGCGAGTAGGCAACTGCTGGCATTACAGAAGGCCCAATCTGAGCTGGACTCTTCTGAGCAGAGGCTGCTCAGGAGCCAGGAGTCAGAAAATGACAGTAGGCAGTATATCATTAAAATAAAAGAGG
This sequence comes from Ambystoma mexicanum, assembly GCF_040938575.1. NCBI lineage: Eukaryota > Metazoa > Chordata > Amphibia > Caudata > Ambystomatidae > Ambystoma > Ambystoma mexicanum. The sequence continues at coordinate 1,380,873,350 of NC_090924.1, forward strand.
ACAGGGATATACTGCAACAGGAAAAGGCTGACCAGGATACTAGATTTCTGGCCCTGCAGAAGGAGCACCGAGACAGTTTGTACTCCTTACTGCAGAGCCAGAAAAAGCTGGAGCAACAATTAGACTTTAACAGGGCATGCACGGAGCAGGTAGCCACCCTGCAAAGTCATCTAGATAGAGTGAAGGTAGAGAGCAACAAACTGATTTTGAAAGACCTGGATACCCAGGCAGAGTTTGATGAAGAACGCCAGAAAGCTGGTGCCTTTCAAAGGCAGAGGGACGACCTGGCGGCACAAATGCAGGCTCTTAGTCAGGAAAGAGACGCCATAGGCCAGGAAGTCTGCCACTTAAAAAAGGAAATTGAAGAAAATCACCTGGCCCTCCAGGGGCTGGGTGTCCTCCAGAAAGAAAACCAGAACTTGGTAGAGCACACCAGAAGGGTGGAGGATGCTCTAGCAAGAAAGGAGCAGGCCAATAGGGACACAGCTCAGGAGGTAACCCTCCTGCAGCAAAGACTGGCCCAGTGCTCCAGGACCAATCAGGAAACACAGAGAGAGAATGAGGCTCTCTGCCAGCACAATGATAGGCTCCAGCAACAAGTAGCGATGCAGGAGAGACTGATAGAGTCTAGTAAGGCCTTAACTGAGGAACTGAAGGCACAAATGCAGGCTCTTGCATTGCAACAGGGAGCAGGGGCGGATAGAGATGAGGTTCGCTGGGAAAGGGAAGCTCCGGAGCATAACCTCAGGAGCCCTAGTACCAGAGGCCCTCATACCTCTCAGTCACTGGACTCTGCCACCCCCATATTCCCTGGCGCACATGAGCACCGGGCCACAGGGATGGCAGACTACTATCCAGACAAAAGTATGGGGCTCATAGGCCAGTACCACCCAGGTATGGAGGGGCGGACATCCGGGTATGGGCACCCCAGCACAGTGCAATTTAATGGGGAACCCCAGGAGAGTAGGCCCATTAAGGGCATCCTGAAAACCTCTGCCCAGTTAGGTCAGTGGGGGGGTACCCATCAAATCCTGGCAGCAAGGAGGAATCTGAAGACTCCTCTGAACTGCGCAGGACACAGGAGACCAGGTCCCCACATTCGGCCAGCCATTCCCAGGCTCGCAGAATCCGGGAAAACCTGGAAGAGCAGACAGGAACCTCTGGGAGCAGTGCCTCTGAGTCAGAGGATGAATGGACAAGGGTTACCCGAACCAAAAAGGCCAATAAGGCAAAAAGGGCCTTGCTTAAGGACCCCTTAAAGCAGATTAAGGCGATCAGGAGCGTCATCACGCCTTACCATAAGAACGCTAAGTATTCTGTTTGGGAGCACTTAGAGTTGTTTGAGCAAATGATGGAGACTTTCCATTTGAAGGACAGCCAAAGCTGTATTCAATATGTAAAGTGGACCTTCTCCCCGGAATACTCCAGTTTCTTTGCGGGGCTGGAGGACCAAAATCATTTAAGATGGTCCACCTATAAGGCGGCCATCTTGAAACATTTTTCTGTTCACAGAAATCCTCAAGAGGCTCGCAAGGCAGCCTACAATTTGCAATGTGGGGAGGATCAGGCCCCACAAGAATTTGTGCAAGAACTGAAACGTGCTTTTGCGCAGACCACCAGAAGGGTGCGCACAGACAGTAGAGAATTCATTAATACATTTTTTCATGCCTTGCCCAAATACATAATGACCCAGCTCGTGAGGGATTTTCATGAGAAAAGATCTTTAGACTGGGTCATTGAACAGGCTACCCGGATCTATGAGGTGCAGAAACCGGTAGTTAGCAAAAGTAATGCCCAGAAAAACCCCAAAGCCAACAGCACCCCTGCTGCTGCCAAGGTGGCAGAGGTAAAGGTCACCCCCGTTTTGGATTTGGAGATGGGGGGGCCTAAAAACCTACCTGCACCTAATAATGCTAGGCCCAGAAGGTCCTTGGGCCAGTCACAGACAGGGAGCCAGGGAGGCAGCCCCACAAATGGGGTCCCTCGCTCTCCTGATTATGTAAGTCCCCGTTACAAGGGAAATCGACCCATCCTGGGCTATGTGTGGACTCCTCCAGCCCAAGGGGGGGGATCCAGCCAAGCACCTAACCCAGGGAACTTCCCTCCCAACTTCCCACAGGAGGGCAGAAATTCTCCAAATCCTGGGCAGAACTTTTTCCCCAGGTATCCACCCAATTTCCAACCCCAAAATCATCCATCCTTCTTTCCTCAATTCCCTGAGCCCAGACAACCTAATCCGGGAGAGGGGAGGCCAAGGGTGGAGGGGTACCCAAATCTTCCCAATCCGGGGTATTACCAGAGAAGGGACAGCTACCCTTCCCGGGATCAGCCCAGGGGAGAAAACAGGGCCCCGTATCAGCCTGAGCGGGTTTCCCAGTTAGAGCGCCAGGTTCAAAACATGGCGCGGGATCTGGGTCACATACTGAGGGCTCAGCATAACCCTCAGATCGGCATGCCGGCGCAGAACGCACCCAACTCTGGACCTGGTGCTCCAGAACAATGACGGGGGCAGCACCCCGATAACTCACCGGTTCCCAGGGAGGAGGCACAAGGGGAAGGGGGGTGTAAAGCCTTGGAGGAAGCTTCCTTCCTCACTTGTAAACAGCCCCTGGAAACCCAGGAACCGGAAACAAAATCTCTTGCCCCTGAAAGTCTGCCTCCTAAGGAGCAGAGGGGGGGTAGGAGAAACAAAAGACCCAAACAGACACAGTTCGAGGAGGAGGTACAGATCTTCCAATTTGAGGGAGAGGGGTCCTCAGAGGATCCTGGGAAAAGGATCTTCTCCTTCAGAGAGGGGGGAACTCCTCCCAAAGAAAAATGGGTCCCTAGGGATGCAAATCCAGACTGGGGAGATGTGGAGACTGAGCTACCGCCGCCCACCATCTCATCCCAGAACCAACCGCAAGAAAATCCCCTGGTTCAAACCCATCCTGGTGACTGCCTCCAAAAAGGGGGGGGCGGCCCGGAACCAGAGCCAGGGGAACCCACAATGGCTCTGATCTCCAGTTGCCAAATTTTTCTTTCAGATTCCCAAGGCTCTCCACAGAATTCTGCCCAAATTTCTTCTCTTGCAATGTCCAAAACCAGAAAGTTAGCCCACCAGTTGTCCAAAAATGTGCATTATCTGTGCCCCCTTGAGGAGAAGGAGGGAAGGTATTATGCCCCGGTACAAGTACAGGGGCAGGGTACAATTTTGGCACTGGTGGACACTGGATCTCAAGCTACCCTTCTGTCCAGAAGGGCCTTTGACGAACTGAATGCAGGAAGGGGAGAGAATTACCAAATTCCTCTGACCTCTCTTCCTGGACAACTCCAGAACTTTGACGGGAAGGAAATTCCCGTCGAGGGGACGGCAGATTTGGACATTAAAATTGGGCGACACAAGTTGAAACACCCGGTCATAGTTGTGACTCCAGAGGGCACCCCTTGTTTACTAGGGAATGACCTCCTGAGAAGGTTGTCACCCCTAATAGATTGCGTAAACAAGGTCCTCTGGACCCAGACTAGCCGACCCATAAAATTAAAACAGAGTGTCAACCATGTTAGTTTAAACGGCACCTGCCACATGGTTGAACAAAAATCTGACCAAGTAGAATTTCACTTCCAGAATAGCCAAATTCCAGACGTGACAGTAATAGCAGTAGGACAACAGACTGGTGATGGGGGGTCCTCTCTATTTCTGAAAATCAACCTTCCTTCCGGTCTAAGGTGGTATTCCACACTGGAAGGAAACACTCTGAAATTCTATACTAATCCACAATCAGAAACCCCCACTCCTATAGTCCAGAAAGATGTGAAATCAGCTCAAAGCCTGGCTGATATTCAGCAAATTGGAGAGCAGTTGTTCATCCCTGTTCAGTTAAATGATGGGAAGGACTCTGTTCTCGCTCGAGTGTGCGTGAACAATGGTAAGAGCTTCATCAGCGAAGCCATGTTCCGCCAACTCCCAAAAGATCCAGCCATTCCCACATTCAAACTGATAGACAAATGGGAAATGGACCTGGAAGCACCTAATTCCAAACATCTCCTGCCAAGCAGGTGTATGCTCAAAATCTCCATTGGCAACAAGAGCATAGTCCACAATTGTTGGGTCGTGCGAGACGTCCCTGCCGCCTTTTACTTAGGCAGTGACATTCTCAATCGCTTTGCCATTAGTTTGGACCTAATAAACTTCAAAGCTTGGTCCCGATTAGCGGATAATCCCATGGGCTTTGATGATCCAGAAAAAGCATTTAGGTCAGCTCAATTGCTACCTTATGCAGTTGAAAGTCAGATTAAAGAGGAAGTCACCATCCCAGAAAGGACCCGACAATTCTCCCTGGAAGTGAAAGCTAAAAGAGGACAATATTTGCAAAACCCTGATGCTTACATACATCTAAATGCTTCTCTCCAACAGCAAGGGTTAGGGGTAAACCCAACTCCATTAGTCAACATAGAACATGACACCATTCCAATAGAGGTGGATAACAGCGACTTAAAGAGTATTACTCTAGCCGCAGGCACCATTATTGGAATGGCGGTTGATGACCGACATTTCTCCATTGATCTTGGAAATGAACTGTTAGGGCCAATCCCCAAGGACTGTTTTGACAGTGACAGTGATGACAATACAACACCAGACAGGATTTTTACCCGGCATGGGGGGAACTTCCTGGTGTACACTTCTTGCCCTTATGGTAAGGAAGATGTGACTTGTGACTTCAGGAGGGATGAGCTGATTTTCCAGGTCCATGAGGGCTGCCTTTCCCACCTGAAGCCTCCAGTCCAAATCAGCACTCTGACCAGGGACTTCTCCACCCAGCTGGAGGAGGCCGCTGAATTAGCCAAACCAGAAGTCTTTCCAGGCTTCAGGCAGATGGTGGAAGAGAGAGTCAACCTAGCTGATGCCTGTGTGACTCTGGAACAAAAGCAAAAGTTGAAACAAGTTTTCTTGGATTTCCAAGATCTCTTTGCGGTAGACTCATATGACTGTGGTCGCACCGACATCCACACAACAACAATCCCCACGGACCCTGGCATGACTCCTGTGTTTGTGAAGCAATATCGCTTGCCTCTCGCATCAATGGAGTCCCTTACTGAAATAATTAAGAACCTTGAGTCCCGGGGAATAATCCGTCCAGTCCACAGCACCTTCAATAATCCGGTGCTGGGAATATTGAAGCCAAACGGCCAGTGGAGACTCTGTGCTGACCTCAGGGAGCTCAACAAACGGGTCCATACTTCCCGATGGCCTCTGCCCTACATTGACCAAGGGCTGGCCCAGATCCAGGGGTCACAGGTATTCACAGCAATAGACCTGACCAATGGATACTGGACCGTGCCTGTCAGCAGGGAAGACCAATACAAACTGGCTTTTACCTTTGGGGGCCAGCAGTACACATGGACCCGGACTCCCTTCGGATACCTCAACTCCGGCAATGAATTCAACATTTTCCTACATAAGGCCATGCCCGACCTGGGTGCGAGGGGTAACCTGGCTTATGTAGATGATGTCCTCATCAAAAGTTCATCGGTGGAGGAACACATAGCGGAGATCCGTTATGTTCTGACGCAGTTGAGGGCCGCCGGAGCAAAACTTTCCTTCCAGAAAGCACAGTGGTGTAGAACCCGTGTTAATTTCTTGGGGCATGAGATTACTCCTCAGGGCCTCTGTCCCCAGGAAAAGAAAGTGGAAGCACTTCAGAAACTGAAAGACCCCACAACTCTGCGGGAACTAAGGAGCCTCCTTGGACTGACCAATTACAGCAGAAAGTTCATTGAGGGCTACGCAGAGATCACCAGACCCCTGATTCATCTCTTGAAGGGGGGGGTCAAGTGGGAATGGGGTCCAGAACAAGCCGAGGCAGTAAGACAACTCAAAAGAAGCCTCTCACAAGCGCCCTGCCTAGCTTACCCTGTCAGAAACAAGGAGTTCTTCCTGGAGACGGGGTTCTCTAATACGTGCTTGACGGCAGTATTATACCAAAAGCATGACAAGGTCAATAAAGTAATCTCCTATGCGAGCAGGACTTTATCCTCTGTGGAGGAAAAATTCAACGATTGTGAGAAGGCACTCCTGGCAACGGTGTGGGCATTGAAGAATTACCGCCCGTTTATCCAGGGGGAACACATCATAGTGGAGACTCCACATCAGCCTCTGCAATATCTCCAAAGTGATAGAATCCGGACCGGAAATGTGAGTAATTCCCGAATTACTTCCTGGATTCTGTCAATGCAAGGCTTTCCTGTGGAGGTCAGATATGGCCAAAACAAGAAGAGTCCCCTCGCGCAAGGTCTGGCTGACTTGCATGATTGTGCCAGAGAAAACTGTCTCGAGGACGAAAGTCTAAAAATCAAGGACAACATGGAGGCATACCTTAATTCCCCACACAAAGTCTTTGAAGAAGACAAGTGTGAGGGAATGCCCACTGTCTATGTGGACGGATGCTCTTACCATGTTGACAACAACGGGGAGAAAGAACTGGTGGCCGGCGTAGGGAATGCATGGGTGAAGGAGTTTCCAGAACCCTCCGCTGGATACAAAATTGGGCTCCGAACTAGTCAGGTGGCAGAATTGATGGCGGTGCATCAGGCCATCCTCACTGCTGTCCAGCATCAACTCCACGAACTGGTCATAATCACAGATTCGGATTATGTACGGAACGGGTTCGTGGAGCACCTGGTTAATTGGAAAACCAGAGGCATGTTATGTGCTAATAACAAACCCTTGAAACATGGGAAGTTGATCCAAAACATTGATGACCTGGTCACCTCGAATGAGATGACCATCTATTGGAAAAAGATCAAGGGTCATTCCAAAATAGAGGGACCAGACAAAACTGGAAATGACTTAGCTGATCAGCTGGCCAAAACTGGGGCCATCCAAGGGGATCTAATTGAGATTGAGTCCCTGTTGGGGGAAATCCAGGTCACTGCTATCACTAGGTCCCAGACAAATGCTCACAACGACCTTTCAATTGCCCAATGGAGTAAGGAGACCCCTGATGCTGATTTGATTACCGCTCAGAAGGGGGATCCAATAATTGGTAAATTTTACCAACACCTTGAGGACCCTGAGAACTTTCCCCTGACGGATACCGATTACATTGGGAAAGAGGACCTAAGAGTGTTGATGAAATGTCCAAAAATGTTCCAAATCCAAGACGGTTTGCTGGTAAGGAAATCCAAAGCTGGCCACGATCAGTGGGTGGTTCCTACCTCATTCCGAAGCCTGATGTTAAGTCACGCCCATGATGTGGCCACCGCCGGTCATAGGGGGTTTCACACAACATTGGAAATCTTAAGAGAGGTTGCATACTGGCCACACATGGGGCAGGACCTCGACCAATACTTGAAGGGGTGTCTTGTGTGTGCACAATTTCAGCCATCATCCCTCACGCACCGTGCGCCTCTCCAAAAGCGGGGGATGACACTGCCATGGTCAGATTTACAAATCGACTTTGTAGGCCCCGTGATTCGCTCTGCTAGGGGGAATAAGTACATGTTGACTGTGACATGCTTGTTTACCAAGTGGGTGGAATGTCTCCCAGCCCCAAACTGCAAGGCAGAAACTGCAGCTGCCTTGATGATTAACCACATCTTTTCCCGTTTTGGTCTACCTCAAAGGATTGAGTCAGACAGAGGTAGCCACTTCACCAGTGAAGTGATGACAAAGATGTGGGAGATACTGGGGGTCAAAAGGAAGTTGCATATTGCTTACAGAGCAGCTTCTTCTGGGGCAGTAGAGAGATATAACCGGACAATTGTGAGCATATTAAAGAAGTTTGTGGCAGATTCTGGGCCAAGTTGGGATATCCGATTACCTCTGGTCCTAATGGCCATCAGATCTACCCCTTCATCTGCAACCAAAATGTCACCATTTGAGTTGATGACTGGGCGCAAGATGGTGCTTCCGCAGCATTTGCTCTACAGGACCCAAGAGCAGACACTGATAAATGCCTCCACTACTCATGGGTATGTGGAGAATTTAAGGAAACACCTCCAACATGCTTTTGCTTATGCTCAGCGGAATCTAGAAAGATCAGCGGATAGCATGAAGACCCACTATGACCTGAAAACTTCCAGGAAGGAATATCAGGTGGGGGACCGGGTCTATCTATACAATTTCCAAAGAAACCAGGCAAAACAGCGGAAATTTTTGCCTACGTGGAAGGGACCCTTTGAGATCATCGACAAGATCTCCCCTGTGGCCTACAAAATCCACATCCCCAAAGGTCCTTTGGCAGAGGGGGAAGACAAGTGGGTCCACATAAACCAGTTGAAATGTTGCCATCCCAGGCACACTCTGCAACAACTGGAGGAATCCACTGGAATCCTAGCGGGTACTGTCTCAGACTAATTCAGTTCCAACCATAAAACATACCACATCTAGTCTCTAAAATATTGTGATTTGCAAGAAACTGTCTCTTAGTTATACTGTTTTTTTTCTCAAAATAAGAAGGTAATGTTTCGTTATGATGAAATGCATATGCTGCCCCACTATCTCAACAGTGGTGGAAAAACGTCTATGAATAGGTATTGCCGCTCTTCCTTTGTCGTCCTAGGAGAAAGAAAACCTTGAGACGGGCCAAGGAGGACGATCCGGAGACCGGGAGCAGAGACGCAACGGGCCCGGGGTACCGCCCAATATTCCCATCAGGACCGGCGAGGAGAACCAATCGATCCGACCGGATGGAGAAAAAGATGCTGAACTGTGCCATCTTTTGGAAGAAGATGAGGAAACATCCCAGGCCTTGCGAGTCCCATTCGTGAAATAGAATGGCCATCGCAAGAGGGGGGCTTGTGGGATGTATTTACCCATGCATCCGAGCCCTACCTCAAAACTGTGCAGTACTGACATGGAAAACATCATGATGGCCAGAGCTTCCCAGAAAATGCACAGGGAAATGCATGAAGAATAGGCTGCCACTCATTTTTGCCAATGCTATGAGCACAGAAGGACACTGCCTAAAACCACCAGTGGACTACCCACACAGTAGTCTGAAACCATTGGGAATGGCAAGGCTGATTGCCAAAAGCAAACCCATAACTGTTGGGAATTCATTTTCTTAAATCCCAAAAAGGGGTGCAGTACCAGTACTCACCACTATCCAAAAGCCGGCGTTTTAAAACCAACAGATTTTGTAGAAAACTGAACAAATGAACCCAAAGCAAGCCAAAGAAAGACTTACTGAGAGGTGGATCCAATGTAAAGTTATATTCTGAAGTGACTTGAAGGTTTATAGCAAGACTGGCTGAGCTGTGGATTTCAGCAGTTTAAGTAAATTTGGACTGAAAGACACTAAAAAATCTAAATGTTTAAAAGAAATGAGTGACCTACTTTGAGTGTCACATAGGTTGCAATTGTTTAAATGTCATAGTTTTAAACTTAGAATCAGCATCCTAGCTGCATATGTAAAAAAATGTCTTCACTTAAACTGGGGAACAGAAGTGACATTTTATCTGAAACCTGGCTTAAGGAACTGAATTCTGCCTGGCAACTACCCCCCATCAGGAGTGAAACTTGAGTCACAGCTGTGTTCCCAGGCCTATCTGCCTTTTGCTGGCCACACTAAGGATATGCCATCTCTCTGATAATTGAATTAAGGGGAGCCCCCACAGAATACAGGAGCTCTGAACAAAGCCCTGTCCTGACTAAGGCAAATGTTTTATTGGCGGGAGTCGTAAATGGAGCTTCCTCTTGGCAGAAGCTGGGAGGGGCAGGGTCTCTGAGCTTGGCAGAAACTGGAAAGACTGGTTTCTGTACCATGTGACATGAAAAGACACACCTCTATAGCCAGAATATGGTTTTAGAAAAAGATGAATAACTCATAGAGCGGACTTGTGAAAATTATTTAAATGACACCATAATTCTTGTGATTTTTCTGCCCACATTTTAAGAGGTTTTTAGAACCGGTGGCATGTTCAGGGGGGTTTTAGCGGAAAAGAGGATATTACTCAAAATGTGTGCATGTGAAAAATCTGACACTTCATCAACTAATGTCCATACTCCTTGCGCACATGTGTGTAAATTTGGGGTAATGTCCGGGATTGCAAACCAGTTAAAAAGTGCAAAATATCGCCATTTCTGAATGCAAGCCCCCAGGAAGAGCAGAGTTTGAACAGGGTATACCTCCTGTGATATGTGATGGGTGCATGTAATTTCAAACCACTGTGTAGCTATGAAATATGTATTTGGTTCAAATCTAGATTTGTGTGCAAGTTGACAGGAAGAGTGGACTTTCTGCAGGCTGTAAAATGACATCACTCTGACACAACTTAGCTCCCCCAATCAGGGGAGAAATGAAAGCTTGGCCAATGATAAGTGGAGAGGGGCTGGCTAGTGATGCTGCTCACACACACCCATTTTAAAAACACATAAAAGCAGAGAGACAGGACAGATAGGGACCTTCAAATCCATTTGCAGCTGGAAGCTCTGCCGGGAAAATCCATACTTTACCTCCATCAACCTTCAGAGACCCAGACCAGACCAGCAGAGTAGAGCTGACCTGTTAGCAGAACCAGAGAGAGCTGACCCAGATCACTGTGAAGTGCAGAGACCAGAGTCCAGTCTAAAACCTGACCAGATCCGTGGCGACGCCCATTTCACTCAAGAATATAGTGTGAGTACCTAGAAAACTGTGCAGAACCAATCTCTTAGTTAAAATAATATAATTCAATCCTATTTTAATCTAGGTAGAACTGTCTCCTAACTGTCACCTGTCATTTGTAAAGCTGTCACCTGTCATTTTCTAGTTGCAAGCTGCACTTGTCTTTTTGAACTTTAAAATTTTAATCTGAAAAACGACCTTTATTCAATCGCTCATATCTCCGCGACCGTTTGTGCTAGAGACTTGCAGTAACTTTCATCTGGAAGCTGAGATCCTAGGCTTTCCTAGGACCCCAAAACGATAGTGATAGTCCTTGTAGTTCCTCTGTAATAGTGCCCGGCGCACTCGGAAAAATCTGCCGCGATTTGACATTTTGCCGCGATTTGCAAATTTCTTCGCGTGTAAAAATCTGCTGCTGCTTGCCTTCCATTTTCCAGAAATTCGTTTAACCTGCTAATTATCCCTGAATCATTGCTAGTGTGAGCCTGGACTAATATTAACTAGATACCACTCACCCTGAACCTCTAGACGGAATTAAAAGCATTTTAACATATTTTCACTCCATTGCCAGCACATATCAAAGCATTTTGCCTGTGTTGTAAACTTCTGTAGTCTAAGTTGCTGGGGTGAACTGAATCACATTTGATTGCATTTCTGAGAACTGTGTGCTTCCTTCCATTTCCCTGCATTGCATAAAAGGGGGGGTGAATTGTCCAAGAAAGTGATTACATTGTCTTTTGCTGAAATCCTATCAGGTTATTTTCTGTACTGCATTTCATTCCACATTGCATCCATTTGAAACCATAAAAGTATTGTTGCTATCTTATCCATTTCATGTCAACTCCTTAGTGATTATAAAGAAGTGTGCTAGCGCCAGATTCTCCGTTGTTAATCTTTATCATCTCAGATTAAGTGTGATATTCAATTATTAATTTATTATAAAGTCTGATATATATATCTATTGTTTAAATTATCAAATAAACCTTTAACTTGCAAAACAGAACTACTTCTTGGCTCAGTGGGGTCAGGAGGATTCCAAGAGAGGGGTGTTATATAGGGGTAGTCATCCAGAACGCATGAACTGGACATAAAGATATATCAATAAGGGTTTTCATTCAGTATTATAGACTAGGCGTTGACTTAGCTGTAGTGTTGAATTGAATCCTCTTACAAGGAGCAGAGTGACGCAAGGTGCATGAGTGACATCGAGAGGCAGTAGCAGCAGTAGACGCAGGTTGATGCAATGTGCCAAAGTAACATGAGGAGGCAGAAGAGGCTGAGTGATGGATGATGGAATATTGAAATCAGGAGGCATTAGCAGCCTCGATGAAGAGATAGCAATCTGATCAGGCAGTGGTGATAGGGGTAGTAGGAGCAGGTACTTGAAGAGTAATGCACTGATATGAGAAGGTAATAGGAGCAGGAAGTTGGGGCATCAGTATTGGCAGGGGAAGGCAGTAAGCGCTGGCAGTATGCAAAGACAGTAATGAGAGCAGTAGACAGCAGGGGCAGGGAATAAGAAGAAGATTGAAGCAAGCTGTAGGAGGTCTCTGTAATAAAGTGACCTCTGGCCTTTTTGTAAGCTACTTTAGGTTTAATAACAGCTTCTTAGGTTACATTTACATTTAAGTTACATGGACATGAAAACACTGGCACCCATCACCAGGTAGGGGCTTGCTAACTGCCTGGGCTTGGAACCCTCACCCAAACATTCTCTCATTCACAGCACAACATTTCAGGTGACATCACAGACTTCCCACATGCACAGACAAGCACTATACAACACATCTCCTTCCCTTACATATACACTGCACATATACCGGCACATCACAAAGCACATCACAGCAGTCTCATGAGAGAATTGAACAGTCCTAAAGATGTATCAAGGGGATTGAGAGCAGGAAGCAAGTGCAGTTGTAGACTTGGGCATCAGTAAAAGAAGGAGGCAGTAGTAGCAAGCGGCAGGAGAAGGTAGCTGGAGCATGCCATATGAGCAACAAGTATGAACAGAAAATTGGACTGGTGGTAGGAAACAGTGCCAGGAGGAAGTTGCAGAAGGAACCAGAACTGACAGGATGAAGTAGCAGGAGCAGAGAGTAGGCGAGGGGAGGGGGCAGTGATTGCAAGCAGTATAATGTAGATGTTAGTGAAGCAGGCCGGAGCAATCAGTAGACGATTGCTGAGGAAGTGTAGGTTGCAGGGGCAGGAATTAGGAGGAGCCACTGGCAGCAAGTCGAATTGGCAGACTGAACAACCAGGAGCAAGAGCCCAGGCAAAGGTGGAGTCAGCAGAGAAAACCTGCAAGTAGCAGGAGGATTCAAGGAGTGTGCGCATGCATCAGTGACAGGAGGCTGTATGAACATCCAATGGGAGGGGACAGCAGTGAGTAAAGGAAGCAGGGATAGGGCATGGCAGGATGGGCAGGTAGAATAGGCATCAGCAGTGGCCGCTTTAGTAAGACTCCACCAACGAATGGTTCCTCACACATGTAAATAGAGAGCATGTATAACACAGGCATCAGCAGGCCACACATACACACACACACACATACACACACAGACAAATCTGCTACCCATAAAATGTGCCCCTCCGTAATAATCTCTTAAACTTTACTCACAAGCAGAATATGCACAAAACATGTACAGCGCAAACAGCATCAATGATATCATGCCTAATGCACAGAAGTTATTACTAATGCACAGAAAATATTACGGGTGTGCCGAATAGTAGGTTTAAGTATTCGGCCAAATACCCAATAGTTGGACAAGTATTCGGCCGGATCTGAATAGTTGCCTTTTATAATCAATAAAGTTTTAAAGACAAGAACAAATCTTTGTAAATTAAAAACACACTTGGAAATATGTAGATGGATTCTTTATTGCATTTCTCTTCTTTGTTGTCTACAGAAGGTGTTTGTATAAACCCTGAAAGGACTACATTATCAGACAATAAACTCCTCAATAACGGTACCGTTTCTATTCTTGTGCATTCCTACGTGTTGCCTGTTGGTTTTGGCCCAAGTCCGTAAGACTAGCCCAAAAGTGTATTGTGCATATATGCAATCACTGTGAGGGGAAACTGGGATGTGTCTACTTGCACTTTCAAATGTTACTTTTGGGCCTGTCCATCTTAAGCCTTCTGGCTCCTGCAAGGCACTGAAACACAAGAGGAGTGATTACATCAATTAGCCCCCTGCTGATGGCTGAAGTGCAGTTCAATACAAACCTTTGGGATGCTAAAGCCAGGCTTTCTACCCGTGGTACTGAGAAGATGAGGCTATTAAAACATGTCTTTAGATTAATAGATAGTATTTTCCTTTGTTTTTCATGTGGGGAATGCTTGTGGTGTTTCGGGGTATGGTAAAAGATACCAGACAACAATATAAAGGGCATTCTGAGCCTTCCATTGTTCTTGGTTGACCCTACAGGGAAGGGACAGTGCTGATTTCCAGATCTTTAATTGGCATGTGCATGTGTATTTTAATTATTTGTTTCACTTGTTCATCCATTTGATCCAATGTTTCTAAATTGTAAACTTGTATCTCCTTATCTTTATTACACAACCATCCCTCTTTTTTAATTCTCTAATGTTGGGAGGAATATTTCTGCTGCAACAGTTTGGGGTATTTTGAATGAACCACTTTACTTGCTTTTTAACCTTGACCTGCAGTCAGGATGCCGTTATTTGCTACAGGCACACTACCCCCTGAACTTACTGATATCTCTGCAACAGCTATATCAATCCATTACAATATATTATTTGGATTGAAAATTGGTGGGATTTGAACCTGTAACTTTCAGATTCCTCACACAGGTCATCAGCAAATCAATAAGAGCCTTCAGAAAATACCATTTTCAATAGCGCGATCATGAACTACTGTTCCAGCTCAGTGACTGCTAACTGAAAAATACAGACGAGATCAGAGAGAAAGTAATATATTGAGGGGGTAATTCATAGAATTTAGCGTACAAGTGGCACACGCGGCTGGCGCACAGTATGCGCGAGCGAATATCTGCGCCAGCCGCGTGCGCTAAAATCCATTTCCGCGCAAAGCGTATTCATGGATTTCAGCTACCAAAACCAGCCGTGGCGCACAGTGGCGCAGCGACCCTGCAGCAGCGCCAGTTACGCCCCCAAGAACGCCCCTCGCGCAGGGAAAAGCCATCAAAATCCCCAATCCAGCGCAAAGGGCTGCGCTAACATGGTACCAGCACGGCAAGCGGGGTACGTGTATTACTGGGGTTCGCTGGAAGTTTCACACGCGATTGGCCCTGTGCGAGCGGGGTACGTGTATTACAGGGGTGCGCAGGAAGTTTCAAATGCGATTTCAGCAGGGTACGTGTATTACAGGGGTGCGCTGGAAGTTTCACATGCGATTCCAGCAGGGTATGTGTATTTCAGGGGTGCGCGGGAAGTTTCACACGCGATTTCAGCAGCGTACGTGTGTTACTGGTGTTCGCGGGAAATTTCACACGCGATTGGCCGTTTGC
The DNA here is from genome assembly GCF_040938575.1 of Ambystoma mexicanum. Taxonomy (NCBI): domain Eukaryota; kingdom Metazoa; phylum Chordata; class Amphibia; order Caudata; family Ambystomatidae; genus Ambystoma; species Ambystoma mexicanum. The sequence goes on from NC_090924.1 coordinate 1,380,888,429, forward strand.
GAGCGGGGTACGTGTGTATCATGGATGCGCGGGAAGTTTCACACGTGATATCAGCAGGGTACGTGTATTACTGGGGTTCGCGGGAAGTTTCACACGCGATTGGCCCTGTGCGAGCGGGGTACGTGTATATCATGGGTGCGCGGGAAGTTTCACACGCGATTTCAGCAGGGTACGTGTATTTCAGGGGTGCGCGGAAAGTTTCACATGCGATTCCAGCAGGGTACATGTATTTCAGGGGTGCGCGGGAAGTTTCACACGCGATTTCAGCAAGGTACGTGTATTTCGGAGGTGCCGGGGAGTCGTACACGTGATTTGGCATTGTGGGTCCTCCTAGGTGTTCCCTGTACACCCTCCACGGCCCCTGCAGGCAGCCCACACCACAGGGGACTACCCTGCACCCCTAGTCATGTCCCGCAGGCAGCCCACCCAACATGGGCATGCCCCCCAGCAAAGGCACACGTCTCCTTGCACTACTGATCACATACTCATGTCCCCTTGCACCCCCACCCCCCAGCAGTGTGGGGCACCTGCCAGCAGGCCCCCACTCATGCCCCACTCATGTCCCCTTGCACCCCCACCCCCCAGCAGTGTGGGGCACCTGCCAGCAGGCCCCCACTCATGTCCCACTCATGTCCCCCTGCACCCCCACCACCCAGAAGTGTGGGGCACCTGCCAGGAGGCCCCCACTCATGTCCCACTCATGTCCCCTTGCACCCCCACCCCCCAGCAGTGTGGGGCACCTGCCAGCAGGACCCCACTCATGTCCCACTCATGTCCCCCTGCACCCCCACCCCCCAGCAGTGTGAGGCACCTGTCAGCAGGCCCCCACTCATGTCCCACTCATGTCCCCCTGCACCCCCACCACCCAGCAGTGTGGGGCACCTGCCAGCATGCCCCCACTCATGTCCCACTCATGTCCCCTTGCACCCCACACCCCAGCATTGTGGGGCACCTGCCAGCAGGCCCCCACTCATGTCCCACTCATGTCCCCCTGCACCCCCACCCCCCAGCAGTGTGGGGCACCTGCCAGCAGGCCCCCACTCATGTCCCCCTGCACCCCCACCCCCCAGCAGTGTGGGGCACCTGCAGCAGGCCTCCACTCATGTCCCACTCATGTCCCCTTGCACCCCCACCCCCAGCAGTGTGGGGCACCTGCCAACAGGCACCCATTCATGTCCCACTCATGTCCCCCTGCACCCCCACCCCCCAGCAGTTTGGGGCACCTGCCAGCAGGCCCCCACTCATGTCCCACTAATGTCCCCTTGCACCCCCACCCCCCAGCAGTGTGGGGCACCTGCCAGCAGGCCCCCACTCATGTCCTCAGAAACACCACGCCATGACTATACAGACCCATGTCCCTAATGCCAACCCAAATCCCACCCCTCCACCCCCCAGTGCAAACAACCAACGAACCACTGCACCCACTCCCTAGTAAATCACCCATTCCATGATAGTCTGAAAAGAACCAGCATGCCCATCAGCAAATGTTCTACAGAGCCACACAGTTGCAACACAAGACTGTGCCAATGCTCATGGAGACATGCACCAAAATCATCACTGTACACCACACCAATAATGTTGAATAAAGAAATGTATTAAAAAGTATAACAAATGTCAAAATGAAAATCACACATGCAAATGAAGAAATAATATTTGAAATAAGAAAAAGAAAGTCAAATCCAAGCAAGAAAAGAAATCCAAAACATGAAAAAAATAAGTGGTGCATCCCCAAAGTCCATAGAACGAAATCCAAAGATGGAAAGCATAAAAAAACATTACTCCATGTGAATATGACTAAAAGAAAGTATATACATGTCCTGAAAATTGAAAACGAAAGTCTAAAGGGTCCATTATCCCAAAAGCAAATGAAACCTACCAAGAACCCTATCTAAAATACAACTATATACAAAAAGTGGAGCAAAGTCTGTGGACTCCAAATCATAATAATAAAGAAATGAAACCTAAACCTAAATAACTATATACAAAGGCGGCAATCTAGTCCGAAGGCTCACTGGTTGATGTCATGGGCCAGGGCATCATCGAACTCCTGTTCAATGCCTTGGAGGCGGGCATGTTCCCTGGCCCTGAGGTCTTGCAGGGATAATGCGGTGTCCAGCTTCAACTCCCTGCGAATACCCTCGAGGCACTCAGCCCGCCTCAGCGCCCTCTGCATGGAGTTCTCCGCGCTGACCATTGTGAGCCTTTCCTCCTCCGCCCGCCGCTGCTCCGCACCTATCTGCTGGCCCAACCACTCCCACACGGAAGACACTCCCATTCCAGGGTTCTCCTGCCCTCCAGCCGATGTGTAAGCGATATTCAATCAACACTACAGCTAAGTCAATGCCTAGTCTGGGATGCTGAGGAAAACCCTTATTGATGTATTTTTATATCCAGTTCAGTACTCTGGATGACAACCCTTGTATAACACCCCCCTCTTAGAATCCCCCGGACCCCACTGAGCCAAGAAGTAGGTTTGTTTTGCAAATTAAAAGGTTTATTTGAAAATGTAAACAATATCTATATATATCACACTTCTATAAATAAATTGATAATCGATATTACACTTGTGAATATGAGCAGTAGTCAGCAAGAGGTAACTTATGAATAGGAACAGAAGAATAAGGTGGGAAAGAATGCTTTATATGGTTCAAGGAAACGCAAGGTAGAATAAAATGCAGTACAGAAATAACTTGTTATGATTTTAGCAAAAGGTGATATGATCACTTTTTCTTTTGACAATTCACTCCCCCCCTATGCAATACAAGAAATGGAAGGAGAGCACACATCTTCAAGAATCCCCACAAATCACACTTTATAATGCAATACACAGTTCCAGTTCTCCCAGCAAGCTTAGGGAAAACAGGGATGAGTTTTAAACACAGGCGAATTACTTTAATGTGGTTTGCAAGGAAGTGAAAAGGTGCTAAAATTGCTTTTAATTCCCTCTAGAGGTTCAGGGTAGGTGATGGCTACTTTATATTAGTTCAGGCTCACTTTAACAATACTCTATGAATGATTAGCAGATTGCAAACGAATTTTAGCAAAGAGAAGCAAAAAGCTGCTGATTTCTACAGATGAAGAAATCGGGCCAAATCGCAAATCGCGGTAAATTTCGCGAGTGCGTGTCTCGCGATTACGGAAAAAGTATAGGGAGTAGGAAGTCGGTTCTAGGTTCGTTGGAAATCTCGTTCCTAGCACAAACGGTTCCGGAGATACGGATTATTTAACAAAGGTAGATTTTCGGATTTAAAGTGAAACTGAAAATGACAGGTGACAGCTTGCAGCTGCAGAATTGACAGGTGACAGTTGTGCAGCTTTAAAAATGACAGATGACACGATTTCTAGGAGGCTGTTCAAATTAGGTTAAAATAGCTTGAATTAGATTATTTTAACTAAGAGATTGGGTTCTGCACAGTTCTGGCGGATACTCACTCCTAATTTTGAAATGAATGGGCCTCGTCACGGATCTGGTCAACTGGACTGGACTTCGGTTCTCTCTGCTCGGCGGGTCAATCAGGCACCGGTTCTGCTCACAGCGGTCTGGGTCTCTCTAGATCTCTGGTCTGGTCTCTGGCAATTGTTCTTGGCAAAGAATTCAAACAGCTCGCTCGGCTGTGGAATAGTTTGCAAATGATTTTAAGGATGCTGAGGCCTGCTGAGAAGAGTTCTCAGTTTGTGGGTTTAGGCCCTTGCTTTAAGTTCTGAAGTAAAGTTCTGGTCTTTGGAGATTGATGGATGTGAAGTCTGGAGTCCCGCAGAAAATGGAATTGAATTTCCTACCTGGGTTTCAGTGGCCCTTTTTATGTGTTTTGAAAATGGGTGTGTGCCTGGGCCTAACTGAGCCTGCCCCTCTCTACTTGTCATTGGCCCAATTCTCCCCTCTCCCATGATTGGGGAATTGGGTTGTGAGTCAGAGTGATGAGGTCTGTTTATGGGTCAGAGGATCCTCCCCTGGTCAATTTGCCCACACATCTATACCTGATCCAAATACATATTTCCCAGGTACACAGTTGTTTGACATCACATACACACATCATATATTACTAAAGATAGTCCCTGTCCCGACTCTGGCGTTTCTTGGAGCTTGCATTCAAAAATGGCAACTTATTTTCGATTTTAGTGGGTTTTACAACATTGGTTTTTCATCAAAAATTATACAAAGGTACATTTCCCTTCCACATATATCCCCGTAACTTTCCATGTCTCTATCTTGAACACATTTTCTACAATAATCATAATTAGCGGTGTTTTGCCCCAGAACATGGTAAAATTGGAGTTTGGACTCAAATCGTGAGGGCATTTTCCATACTAAGACTCTCAAAGTTGTACATTCCTGTCATTTGGTTACAATAAATTATCACTGTTTCTATAAAATATCTATTTGTTGCATTTCAACTCTCCCAAGTGTTTGGGTCCGCCTCCAGGAGTCTGGGTGGGTCAGTGATCACATGTCTCTCCTTGCTGGCAGAGGGCTGTTGACAGGAAACACTCAAAATTAACATACCCCATTCAACAGAAAGAGCCTTTTGTGTGGGCTCCAGCAGGCTGCCTGGAAGTCTCTCCTCAATCAATCAACAGGGTCATGTGATTTCCTGCCTCCTGGTGTGGAATCTCTGAGGTGTTAAGGTTTCCCAGCCTCTTGGCCTCTGGGAACAGCAGGTGGCTAAGATTTCCAATTAACTAACAAGCTTTGAAGTCCCTGCCCCTCTTGCAACTCCTAAATACAGTTTCCCTGTCAGAGTTTAGACCGATAGCGCCACCTTGGGGAATTTGTCGGTACTGCATCCATTTTTGAGTTGTCTTGAATTACTGCATTTCAATAGAGGGGTCTTTTGCTTGATAGTATAGGACCCTTGTTTAACATTGTTTTGATGGCATCCTTACAGTAGAGTGGTGATGTGGAACCCCCCACAAGAAGGTTGTATCTTTGGAGTGGTCTCGTGCCAACTGCGCAGTTCTCCTATTCTGGCGTGAATGTGGGCGGCGATAGCTCATCCCCACATCCACCCAGTCTATTGATTTAATTTGTTCTGGGATAGAATAATGGGCGGCAACAGCTCATCCCCACATCTACCCAGTCTATTGATTCAACATGGGTCAAAACCCTTGACAGATGCCTGCCCCCCTGATGTTGATGGCCCGAGCCATGATGCCTCCCACGTCGAGCCTGCCGCTGCCTCCGACGCAACTGCCTCTGCCAGCATGACGGCATCCAGGCTGATGGAATCCACCGACGCTGTCTTGCACGTGCTCTGCCCGATGATGCAGTCACATCCTCCATCTGCTGGGGTCCAGTTGCTGGTGTGTCCACCCCTGCTGGACCTCCGACTGTGGCAGGGATGGGATCCCCACCAAGTTGGCTGCGTTGGTCGGGGCAGGTCCACAGGGGGCCCTGGTGGCATCTGGGCCGGAAGACTGCATTTAGAACGACTGGCGCATAGCCTCCACAGAGGAGGAGAGGGTCACCAGAGTGGCCGACACATGTATGAAACCCCCGACCATGGCCGCTCCCAACTGGGCCACGTTGGCACGGTGCTCTTTGTGATGACGTGCATGCTCCCCCCGGGAAGCACGCACGTCATCACGAATGTCACGCGTGCGCAATGCAACACCAATCAGGACCTTCTCCATATGGCCAGTGTTCCCCTCGTCTGCAGGTGGAGGGGAGTCAGATGACATGGACATCCCCCCTACCTGCGGACGGGCATGGGATGGGGCATCCCTGCTGGTGCATGGTGGTGCAGTCACAGTGTCAGGGACAGTGACATGCACAGGCCCCTCCACGGTGATCTGTGCTGCCTCCTGCCCCTGCCCCTGGACTGCAGCACTTGCACCAGCAGGGATGCCCCCACCAGGCCCCATGTGCAGCTCAGTAGCGGCCTCCTCCTCCTCTGTGGAAACCACCAACCTGGATGGCTCCACACCGTCTTCCGCCATTGCAAGCCCCTCTGGGGGCTCACCCACCCCTTCCGCTGCAGCCGTGGGTGCATCCCCGCCGCTTTGCTCCACAGGTCCGTCTCCGCCCTCTTCTTCACTTGGCGCTGTGTAGAGGGAGACATAGAACACAAGCATCAGGCTACTGTACAATGGTCCCCTAGACAGGAAGCAATAGCAGATGAGTGGCACTGTCAAAGATCAATTCCATCATGTCCCTCCACAACACATGGGTCAGTGCAGGCAAAACACATGCAGTAACAGGCATGGCGCATGGTATGGACATTAGCATACATGTCCAAGGGACTCTTGAAACATACAATGTTGTTTTGGAACTCACATGCATCATGGGTCATGCCTATCACATGCACACACTTCAACGTCGTTTCATCCATCTGGTCTCGTACACCCCAGACACAGTGGATGCAAGGATAACTAGGCTGCATCAGTGAATCTGAACATTGTCACAGACATGTGTCATGCATCCATGGCATTCACAAGTCACAGACACGCAGCTCAGACACACAGACATGGACACCATACATGTACATGGCATCAGCACCCATCACTCACCCCTACCCATGTCCAGGAACAGAGACTGGCATGCTCTCATGTGTCCATTCCGCATAGGGCTCCCCATGTTGCATTTAAACACATGCACCAACCGTGTGGTTCACACATTACTGGTCTCACATGCATGACCATGATGTCCCTGCACACACACATGCGTACATGGCCTATGTCACACATACAGGCAAGTATCAGACAACCAGCACACTGTAACATGCCCTGTCTCACACAACAATGCTTGGCCACTTACCGCTCGACTCCAGATGGGTCTGCCTCTCAAGGATCTGGGCATGGAACGCTGGGCGTATGCGTTCCAGGAACCTCATCTGGATGGTACTCATGCTGCCCCGGCCCCCCTCCACGAGGCGCCGGGCCTTTATGAGGGTCCTGGACCTCAAGTCCTCCCAGCGCTTCTTGACTTGCTTGATGTTGCGGGTTGCCACCCCCTCCGCGTTGATGGCAACCAGAAAGTCGTCCCAGATCCTGTCCCGTCCTTCCTTGTCGGCGCGTGATGATCCGAAGAGGTCATCATAATGCCCCAGGACAAGCTCCACCAGGACACCAACTTCCTTTTGACTGAAGCTGGTGGCCCTCTGCCTCTCTGGCTGGGGGTCGCCAGTGATCTCAGTTAGCCCCGACATGGCGACCCCCGAGGCAGGCGTGGGTGGGCAACTGGGTTCTGGGGCTGGGCTGTGGAGTGATGGTATCCCAGTCGGGAGTCTTCTGTTACAGCAGGGGTGGGCACCGCAACTGGACCCCTGCAGATGGCTGATGTGCAGGCACCAAATGGCAGGGCACGAGGGCAGCAGGCAGTCAGGCAGCAGCAGATGGCAGGTGGGAGCGTGCTCGTTGCTCTGGGGGGCAGTGATTCGGCCTTTTGGGCAGGAGCGTGGTCTTCTGTGGGTTTTCGCGTGGCCAGCTTGATACGAAGTGATTTGGCATGTGAAAAAATTGCACGTCAGCGTGTAATTCGAAGAAAGGCCCTTAGCGCATAAGTGCGTCTGCACGCATACGCGATTTCATTGGACCAAAGGCCCTTAACGCGTAAGCGTGTCTGTGACGTATCGTGCACGGGCGTTGCCCTGGCAGGGCTTGAAGATCCCACGTGGATTTCCATTGCTCTGTACGTGCTTTCCGTGGGGTGCGGTCCGTGTGTTTTCCAGGTGTTGGGGTTCACACGCTATTACTTCACAGCGGGTGGGTGTTGGCAACGCGTTCTACTACACGCAGACGGTGAGTGGTACCCCGCTCGCCCAAGGCCTATCATGTGTGAAACTTCCCACGCACCCCCGAAATACACGTACCCCGCTCAATCGTCTGTGAAACTTCCTGCGCACCCCTGAAATACACGTAGCCCGCTCAATCGCGTGTGAAACTTCCTGCGCACCACCGAAATACATGTACCCCGCTCAATCGCGTGTGAAACTTCCCGCGCACCCCCGAAATACACATACCCCGCTCAATCGCGTGTTAAACTTCCCGCGCACCCCCGAAATACACGTACCCCGCTCAATCGCGTGTGAAACTTCCCACGCACCCCCGAAATACACGTACCCCGCTAAATCGCGTGTGAAACTTCCCGCGCACCCCTGAAATACACGTACCCTGCTCAATCGCGTGTGAAACTTCCCGCGCACCCCACGAAATACACGTACCCGCTCAATCGCCTGTGAACCTTCCCGCGCACCCCCGAAATACATGTGCCCCGCTCGCACAGGCCCAATCGCAGTATGGGACATTCATCATTGCAGTATATTGTTCCATGAATCGGCCCCTAAGAGTTTTGCTTGAGCTCACCCCTCCCCATCAAATCACCAGATGAAAGTCTGTCTGTCCAGCACATGAAGGGCAGGACACTTGCACGTTCACACCTCTGTTCTGCCTGTACTCAATCAAAAAAGTGAATGCAGCATTTGTTTAATGATGCTTTTAAAGGATAAACATGACATGCCTGAATGACACCAGGCATGAACTAAAAGCAGTACTTAATGTATTATGTAGGGGAATCTAATGGGCTTCGAGTGATAATGAATAAAGTAGTCGGATATATATTTCATTTTCAGTCGGAATTCGGCTGAATACTTACTCAAAGCTGAATTTCAACACAGCCCTAGAAAATACGCAACTCAAGCCGCAGCAGTTCAGACTTCCATCTAGTCAGCACAGTTTGGCCATTTGTTCAAGCCCTACACATGCACACACAATGCTGTAGCATTGCCTCGCCCTATAGCTGAAGAATGGACCACACTCGCTGATGGATCTGGTGTAATTAAGGTTCCTGGGGGCCAGGGAAAGCAATCACTTTGAGATAGAGGTGGGCAAGCCTGGTGAGTCCCGGTCTGGCTGGGCTGAAATGGGGGCTCCAGCCCAACTCTTGTTTAGGGCCAATACCCCTGGACCCCACGGGCCCCACCATGGCTGCCCACCACACCGAATGGGGAAGAAAGCGCAATAAATAACAAAAAGCTGCAGCCTCTGCTGCGTGCTGGACCCACCACACACCAGTGAGCCAGAACAGGCACTCACCACCATCAGGGCTGCCAGTTCGTTTTTTTCTATTGTTGTATGCTTATTTCCATTTTGGAACGTGCCACTGCAATCCGGTTAGAGGGGACTGCAGCAGCATGGTCAAAACGGAAACAAATGCATAAAAAGTAAAGAAAATAAATGCGACCTGGGTGCCGCTTCGGTCTCCTCTCCCATGTTTTCAATGGGCCGCCACCAATCGCATTCCACTGTGGAATGGTGGCAGCCCATTGCCATGATGTAAAACTGCTTCCTGGCAGTGGTGCAACACCATTGAGCATATCGCTCTAGCCCCTGTCCTCCCCCGAAATGTTGGCCTCTGTTGACTCGACCTGGCTGACTATCAGAGCCATGGTCGGACAGAACAGGACATGCAGACTTCAAACGGTGCCTGGGCTTCGCTGTGAACAAAGGGTCTGCAATTACTAACGTAAGGCATTTCATTGTTGGTACCGGGGTGCATTTTTAGGCATTTGAAATCGTGATGTGGGGTTGGAACTTGCATGGCATGGAAGTGATTGGAAGGGATGGGAGCTTGATAATTGCATGTCAGGGGATTGATAGGAAGGGGTTGAGGGGTTAGTAGTTGCATGTCAGGAGAGTGATTGAAAGGGGTTGGGGGTTAGTACTTGCATGTCAGGGGAGTGATAGGAAGGACGGGGGGTAGTAGTTGCATGTCAGGCGAGTGATAGGAAGGACGGGGGGTAGTAGTAGCATGTCAGGGGAGCGATTGGAAGGGGTTTAGGGGTTAGTAGTTGCATGTCAGGAGAGTGATAGGAAGGACGGGAGTAGTAGTTGCATGTCAGGCGAGTGACAGGAAGGACGGGGGTAGTAGTTGCATGTCAGGGGAGCGATTGGAAGGGGTTTAGGGGTTAGTAGTTGCATGTTAGGAGAGTGATAGGAAGGACGGGGGGTAGTAGTTGCATGTCAGGTGAGTGATAGGAAGGACGGGGGGGTAATAGTTGCATGTCAGGCGAGTGATAGGAAGGACGGGGGGTAGTAGATGCATGTCAGGGGAGCGATTGGAAGGGGTTTAGGGGTTAGTAGTTGCATGTCAGGAGAGTGATAGGAAGGACAGGGGTAGTAGTTGCATGTCAGGCGAGTGATAGGAAGGACGGGGGTAGTAGTTGCATGTCAGGGGAGCGTTTGGAAGGGGTTTAGGGGTTAGTAGTTGCATGTCAGGAGAGTGATAGGAAGGACGGGGGGTAGTAGTTGCATGTCAGGGGAGCGATTGGAAGGGGTTTAGGGGTTAGTAGTTGCATGTCAGGCGAGTGATAGGAAGGACGGGGGGTAGTAGTTGCATGTCAGGAGAGTGATAGGAAGGACGGGGGTAGTAGTTGCATGTCAGGCGAGTAATAGGAAGGACGGGGGTAGTAGTTGCATGTCAGGGGAGCGATTGGAAGGGGTTTAGGATTTAGTAGTTGCATGTCAGGTGAGTGATAGGAAGGACGGGGGGTAGTAGTTGCATGTCAGGGGAGCGATTGGAAGGGGTTTAGGGGTTAGTAGCTGCATGTCAGGAGAGTGATTGGCAACAAGGAAATAAATGCATAAAAAGGAAAGACATTATGTGCAGCCCTGGCACCCGCCATTTATTTTCTTTCCTCTTTGTGCACTTATTTTTAATGTTCTCATTGCCTCTCTCTCTTTTTTTGCTCATCCTGTGGCGGGCTCCTAGAGCTATTCCTTACCCTCGGGCTCGGCCCCGGCTCGGCCCTACCCATGAATTCCCCGGCTCCCCCAGGTCTACTTTGAGATGCGGAAGGCGGATGTCTTCAAGGCATTTGTAGCAGAGGAAACATTCCTGTGTGCCAGCGTGGGTTGTGCTATACCTGGGTGGTGCCAGGCTGCACTTAAAGCTCTGTGTTCAATCATTCGGGGAGAGGGTCGATCAGCGCTGTGAAGGTTCCCGGGGTTGTGTATTCTGGAAAGTTCCCTGTGTGGCTGCTAAGGAGGGGAGGACATTATTACATCCCGGGACGAGTGCGGCGGTGGTTTTCAGTGAATGCCGCCAATACTATGACTCACAAATATTTTCACACACACAGAGCATGCATACATATGAAGCCATCTGCCAGTGGTAGAGGTAGCGCAGGGCAGGAACAGAAGCTGTAGGCATGAGTCGGACCACATGCTGCTCGGAAGCAGGCAGCCCTCTGTTTACTAGTGCAGTCTGCAGGCGCTGGGCTACGGGTGGAGGAAAACAGGCTGGGTTTGGCTACTGGGGAAGTTGATAGGTTACATGTCTTTGCATCAGATTTTTTCCATTGAAGGTAAGTACCATCACATTTTCTTCCATTGAAAAAATGTGCATTGAATGCATTTTGTTTTCATTTTTGGGGGGAGTTTCCCCTCCCCAACACCCAGTTTTTAATCCTTAGAAACACCCAGAAGAAAATTAACCATTTACCCCACAAAAATATGCATTGGAAAAAATTTGATGGAAAAACCCTCGATGGAACATTTTTCGATGGAAAGTCTGCATACCAAGTTGATATCGAGGCAGGAGCTTCAGGAGGCAAGCCAAGGGCATGGTGGAGACACTAAAGCAGGAGTCTGCAACCGTGGGCTCTCCAGATGTTTTGTACTACAAACCCCATCAAACCTAGCCAGTAGAGTCAATAGTAAGGGATTGTGGGAGTTGCAAAACATTTGGAGTGCCACAGGTTGCAGAGCTCTGCGACTAGTGCCCGGAAAGAGGTGCAACTAAGGGGAGGGGCACTAGAAGGGCTGTGGGTGCACAGAGCGTCACGTTAGAATTGTTCCATAATAAGTTGATATCCAGGCAGGAGCTGCAGGATGAAGGCCAAGGGCATGGGGGAGACACTGGAGAGAGGTGCAGCTGGGGTGAGGTGTACTGGAAGCAGGGTCGGTGCACAGAGCGTCACATTGGAATGTCTCCAGAGGAAGTTGATATCCAGGGAGGAGATGCAGGATGCAGGCCAACGATATGGTGGAGAGAGGTGCAGCTTGGGAGAGGTGTACTGGAAGCAGTATGGGTACACAAGAGCGCCAAGTTGGAATGGCACAAGAGGAAGTTGATATCCAGGGAGGAGATGCAGGATGCAGGCAAACGGTATGGCGCAGAGAGATGCAGCTGGGGAGAGGTGTACTGGAATCAGGTTGGGAGCACAGAGCACCATGTTGCAATGGTTACAGAGGAAGTTGATATCCAGGGAGGAGATGCAGGATGCAGGCAAACGGTATGGTGCAGAGAGGTGCAGCTGGGGAGAGGTGTACTGGAAGAAGGGTGGGAGCACAGAGCGCCATGTTGGAATGGTTACAGAGGAAATTGATATCCAGGGAGGAGATGCAGGATGTAGGCAAACGGTATGGTGCAGAGAGGTGCAGCTGGGGAGAGGTGTACTGGAAGCAGGGTGGGAGCACAGAACGCCATTTTGGAATGGTTACAGAGGAAGTTGATATCCAGGGAGGAGATGCAGGATGCAGGCAAACGGTATGGTGCAGAGAGGTGCAGCTGGGGAGAGGTGTACTGGAAGCAGGGTTGGAGCACAGAGCGCCATGTTGGAATGGTTACAGAGGAAGTTGATATCCAGGGAGGAGATGCAGGATGCAGGCAAACGGTATGGTGCAGAGAGGTGCAGCTGGGGGAGGTGTACTGGAAGCAGGGTGGGAGCACAGAGCGCCATGTTGGAATGGTTACAAAGGAAGTTGATATCCAGGGAGGAGATGCAGGAGGCAGGCTAATGGCATGATGGAGTCACTGGAGAGAGATGGAGCTGAGGAGAGGTGTACTGGAAGCAGTGTGAGTACACAGAGTGCCATGTTGGAATTGTTCCACAGGTGCAGGAGGTTCAGCCGGATGGTAACTATGGAATGAGGCAATACCCTCGAATGTACTAGACACTGGAATGCTTCCCTCGTGCACTGAAAAGGCGGAAGTATGATTAGGAACTGAAAGGTGGCCTGAATGGAAGTAGGTCGGGTGTCAGGAAGTGGTGGATATTTCACGCGATTAACCTGGAGATAAAGAGCAGCCTGTTGGACCGATGCAGGCCAGGGGAACTTGGAACACAGAGAGGGCTTGAAAGGGTGCACATGGTACAATGCAGGTGATAGACTGATGGGTACTTCCACCCTTCAATGATTATCAGGTGGCAAATGGGGCCATGTGTTCCTTATTACCACCAGCATACTCATGGATTTCAAGACTACAGAGCAAGGCTTGACATGTTCCATCACATTTTAACACATACACCTAGCTTTGAAACTGACCTACCTTTGAGTGGAGCGAGATTTCTTCTGTTGTGCTATTGGTCAGTTGTAGAGCACACTGTCACCACAGAAGAGGTGTACATGGGCTACTGATTATCCTTTCAGTTAGTGAACACAACAGTCCTTTGGGGACAAAAGCGAGAGCTTAGGAAAGTGGGGTTTCAATGCTGTAGGCAGGACTATCTGAGATGCTTTGAGTTTCGAAGGGAAGGCCTTTCCAAAAACCTTCCCCTTTGCCCTCAAACCCCCCAAAGCTGGGAAAGGCTCCTCCCCAGTTATACTGTTTTCTAAACTTTGGAATCAACTGTAGTGCAGTGGTCCCTGATTGCATCTGTCGCAATGGTGAATAGTGAACAGAAACGTCCTACCTGATCCATGGAAAGCGCTACGGGCTATGCAGACGGGGCTAACATTTGACTTGTGCAGCAAACAGTAGCCATATTAGAATTTGCAGAGCAGGTTGTACTTGCACAAGTGAAGTAAGGTGGGAGCCTCTGTATTTCTAATTCGCTACACGCACTGCACCGCGTACTTCTGAATCCCAAAGTGAACACGGGTGGCATAGTCGAATCTGAGAACAGAAGTGGACAACCGCATGGCCACGTAGATGAATGGTCAAATAGAAGGTTGGTTACGGCACTATGAGGTTAAACACATCACTTTTGAGTGCTGCTGCCACTTTAAGGACCATAGGGAATACATCATTCAAGTTGCTCCTCGACCGTTTACCACATTCTCAGGGAGGTAGCAGGGTCCTCCTTGTCTGGGACTCGATCTCTGCAGGATCCAGAGGATGTTTCCACCAGCAGGAATCCCTTTACATGGTTCTTCTCGAGGTGATGTGATCCCATTCAGTTGTTGACGGTAATTAGACAGTCTGTAAAGTTGAGAGCCTGGACATTGGGGTTGAACTGCACTTTGAAGAGTAGGTGGCTATCACCTTCATCATTATAGAAAGTGAGCCCCGAATGACTGAAAGATCTGCTGTATATGTTGAAACGGAGACATGGCCGGCACCTCAAGACTGAGAGGCGTCACTTGGCATTCAGATGGGGCACAGACATTTATTAATGCCAATTTGAACAAAATCAGTGCACCTATCATCATGCCACACATTTTTATCATTATTATCAATATTATTATTATTATTATTATTATTATTAGACTATTTATTGAGCGATGTACTAGCTTCGAGAAGCAACGGAGCGCTTTACAGAGGTATACAACAATACAGATAAATAACAGCTCTTTACAGAGGTGTACAATATTACAGATGTATAAGGGAGCGTTTTTCAGTAGTAACAACAAACCATATTAAAGCAGGCATAGGGTACAGAGGAGGATAGAGGAGGGGTACAGCTGTACTGGGTGGCAGGGAGGAGAGGGGCGGGCAGCATCTAGCCTGTTAGGTGGCGCGAGGGGTGACATGATGCTCTAGGTGTTGAGGAGGAGAGACTATTTGAAGGGGTGGGTCTTGAGTTCTTTTCTGAATTGTTGGAGCGTGGGGGCGTGTCTGATACAGACGGGAGAAGGTTCCATAGTCTTGGGGCATAGGCAGAGATGGCTTGTTTTCTGGTCTTTTCCTTTTTGCAGCGGCGGATTTCAAGTCTGCATGTGTCCTTGCTTCTGCTGGTGGGCTGTCTGCCGGAGATGCAGAGTTTTGCTGTGAGGTAGCTGGGTGACTTGAAGGCGACTGCCTTCTAGGTGATGCAGCAAGACTTGAAGGTGATTTGTGCGTGCAGTGGGAGCCAGTGAAGGTCAATGCTGGGCGGTGTGATGTGTTGGTATCTACATATACCCTTGATGAGGAGTGCGGCCGGGTGTAGAACACTTGTCAGGGGCAGAAGGGATGATGATGGGAGGCCTCCGAGGTGGCATAAGACCAATGCTTGAATGGTGGATCTAAGGCTGTCTGAAGGGAGGAAGGGCTTGACTATCCACAGGAGGGAGAGCTGATACCAAACTGTCTCAGTTTTCTTAGCTATGTGTGTCTTGAATGAGAAGTATTTTTCGATATGGAACCCGAGGGTCTTGACACAGGAGGTGTATTCGGGTCTGAAGCCCTCCGAGTTCAAGTTGATTGTCAGGTCTGTATGTCTGGGTGTTCGGTGTTTTTGGTGAGGAGTAGGAATTCGGTCTTGGAGGGGTTGAGCTTCAAGTATGCACGGTACATCCAAGACTGGATCAGCATTTTAAGTTACATGTTTACTTTTATTTCCACTGTTTGAAAATATTATCCAGTTTATGACAGGTAGACCCTTCCACTCTCCATGTTTAGGCGTAGAAGAAGCGCTCCTACATTGAGGCATTTCATATTTTCTCCCGGCAATACTTTCTATGTAGCTATGCGGTAACTATCCCATGCAAGACCTATTGATTATTATGTGGCATTTTACCAACAAGTGATAATTAATACAGCATCTTTTTTACTGTTTTGAACCACACTCAGAATACGGCGCTAAGACTCGAGGATTCTCATTACATAAGGAATACAGATGGTGGTAAACGAATGCCCCACCATCCCGCCGCTCCACTTGGTAGTATGGCAGCAGTACTGATGGTCTGCTTTAGCACCTCACTAGTCACTGGTGGTAAATACAGAACATGTCATTATTTTCTTTTCCAGGCACCAGAAGGAATTTCAAGGTGTCAGACCGCACAGGTCTGGTTGGTTGAAAAACTCTAGTGCACCACTGAGCACAGCTCCATGTCATTGGTGCAAAGTGGGAGCAAACATGGCATGGACGGTGATGCCAGGCACTGGTTAAGGGTACTGTAATGATCGGAATCTGAGGAAAGCAGCTTTATTTCACCATTCCAAGATCCTTGCTCGTGAGTGAACGCACACCGTTCATAAAGCATTTTACTTTCTGTGAGTGGAGTCGAGCATTTAGGAACACACACATTTCATCAATGACTGCATTTCTTGAAATTGAGAGTTTTGGGAGATGTGGATTACATTGTTGATGGCGTGTAAAAGAATTGGTAAGGGTCATGTTCCGGGAGCCGCGATTCAGTACAAATTGTGGTTAAAGTGGCGGTAAACTTTGTCTACCATTTCTGACTGTGGTATTCTCTTCCATTTGTCAGGCTTAGGAGGGGAGCAGGACCGGCTTTATTTGCCTGCCTGCTTTTCCTGCTCAGTGAGACAAATGTACTGTCAACATGAATTTCATGCTACCAGTAATCCAATAGGTTCCTATGGAATCCACCAGAAATGATCACTTTTGTTTTTGTCATTGCTATCGCTGGCCGATTCCATAGGATTCCATTGTAAATGCCTCCCACGGTTGTCCATTGAGGGGGGCAGCAGCACCTTTCCACAAACGTAGTGGAAAAGTGAAGAGTAAAGGCAATTTCAGCTTTACTGTATTCTTACATTTTCAACAATGTGGTGAAAAAGTTAGAAATGACATGAACTTTTGCACTTAAGTGCATACAGAAGTGCTATCCTGCGTGCAATATCACAATTACATTAAGATGACCCAGTGGATTTCACCGGCCTGGCAATCACGAGAGACAAGATAGATGTGGGCTTACCTGCGAGAGAGAGAAGGGGAATTGGGGCTGGAAGATTCGAGGCCTGGATTGACTTATGTGTGACAATGTGGCCACTACTAGTGCTCACAAAGGGAGTAGTCCAACCCCGAAGGGCACACAACCTAACACGAGAGCACAAGCAGAACTGCGTGCCAGCTTTACTGGGACTCATTAGTGAGGTGGCCGTTGGCTCCCTGGTTACAGCTCCCAAAAGACCCAGTTCTGGACATACCGCCTCCAAATTGGTGAGACTCAAAATGAACCCTAAAAATTGATAGCTAGAGAGCATTCAGACAACTGCTTTGTTTCAATTTAAATATTTTTGAGAAGCAACACAAGTTCATCATAATGTAGCATAGCATTAAAAACAGGGGATACCTCAAACATTACAAGACCATTACATTCATGGCACGTTATGTTATTATAAGTGCATCAAAATGAAAACTGAAATACCAAAAGCAAATCATTACACTAAAGCAGTGGTGTGGCTAACTCTGGAAAAGATCTGGGGCTACGCTAATTTCGGGACTCGAGGCTAGCTAGCCTTTGGGCTGTAGCCCCTGAGTTTCTATCCAGGGCTACAACCAAAAGACCCAGTGCTATAGCCCCCCCAGTGACGCCTCTGCAACAAAGCACAACTAATTAGTTCATGAGGGTCCTACTGGACTGGGCGCACTTGGGTCTTCCTCCCCGCACTTCCGTCTGTACACTTGCATGACCTGAATTTACTTGGCTAGTAAGTTCTGTCTAGTCCCCCTTTTGTCTCCCCTCCCTAGTTTGGTTGTAGCTGAAACACTTCATGCACTTGCACTAGGATAAATGCTAGGACTAGTACGCTAGTTACCTTACTGTTTGATCATTTGGAAACCTCAAGGCTTAAGAATGAGTACTGTATCTCCTTGCGACCTTCCAACTTGAAGCACTTTGAAGCACTTCACTTGTGTATAAGCGCTGTACAAATAAACAATTACAATTACAATCACAGTGTACTATAAAAAAGCATGCATTCATGGCTCAGTAATGGGACAGGATGATCTGATACGAGCTCGAGGAACTTGACAGAATCCACTTTGAATTTGCTTCATCACTTTTTATGAGTGAATGTTTATGAGCTTGACTTGCGGATCTGCGGTCCAAAAATGATACAGAACCATGGCCGGCGGCTATATGTGGCTGCCTTAGATGTCCAAAGGGCATGATGTAGAATGCATTCAATATACCCCACATTAAGTCTTTCTATACTCAGAATCTGCATCCATTGCGATCAATCTCTGCAAAAAAGTGCCCAGGAAATTATGAAGAGTGACAAAGCAGAAGAATGAACAGCTTGATCGATAGAGAAGAGAAAACGCCAAGTGGAACATAGGACGCCTCGTCTAACGGGACCAGAGGATATATAGAAAGAGCACAGATCATACACACTCAGGTAGTAGTGCACCATTAGGTAATGTCTATAGTGATCCCCACAGGGGTGATGTCACAATCCTACCAACCATGGCCTTGACAGAAGATGGACCACCAAAAACCCATATGGTTACAGCATTAGGCCGGAACCAGCCTCAGAGTCCCCACAATGCTGATATATGAACTAAGTCCAGGCAATAAACTCGGGTAATAGCCATATAATTCCATTGTAATTCCATGGACTGCTGAGATTTGGTGGTGGGCGCAAGTCTGAAGAACACAAACTCATTAAAGCCACAGAAATGAGAGGAAAAGGAAATGGAGCACTCAGAATATTTAGTTACTTCTACCTCGCTGGTGAGGTTGGTAACTGATTTGCATCAAACCTCCAAGGGAGTCCCGACAGATTGTATTGTGTACATCACAGATGCAGTCCCACCTTCGTAGGTATGATAATACAGAATGGCCTCAAAGGGTCTACGGAGAGACCCCCATAAAAATACATTTGTCTGAGAATTTGGCAGCCGCACCCCAATGAACCTACAGACTACATGCCATATTGTCTGAAGGTAATGGACACTGCAGTCCCCTGTACACTGTCCAAAGTTGGAAAAACAACTCAATTCTTACTGAGAATTTTAAATACTTAATGCTCTCAAAGTGATAACGTAAATAGCAATAACTGTTTTGGAAAATGAAGTTGTAGACAACAAATTCAAACAAATACATGTGAATAACAAATAAAGGAATCTATAAACTGAGCTCAGTGTGTTTCGGGAATCAACCCCTTCATCAGGAACATTTTCAAACAAAAGGTTTCATATGTTCACAGTTCAATCTATAATGATGAAGATCGTTGAAAAAAAAAGGAATACGCTTCTAAATGTTACAATTGTACAAAGATTTTCCCATAGAACCTCAACCTGTTTGTTTATCTAAATCAAGGAAATTGGCTGTAGCCAAAAAGCTTTTCTCAAAGAATGGTAAGCTAAACTGGTCCAACCCTAGTCATCAACCTATGATACAGCATTGACATGTAAATTCAAAGGAGTGCAGGATAATGCTTTTCCAGAAAGTTGCCTTATAGGTACAAAATGATACCTTACACTATATAATGCAAGTGCAAGAATGTATCCATAAGAAAAGTAAGAGTAGCAAAACCTGCAAGTAAGCATATAATAGCAATAGAAAAACAAGGATTCCATGCAGACGGTCCTTTAATTGCCATTAAGAATTGAGTTGGTTTTCCAACTTTGGGCAGTGTGCAGGGGACGGGAGTGGCCAATAGCTTTGGACACTTTGGGCCTCATTACGAGGTGGGCGGTAAGGGATTACCGGCACCGTTAAGGACACCGTTGCCAGTAATCCCTTACCACCCTATTCCAAGGTCCCTTAGCAGTTCCCTTCCTCAACGCCTGGTTTTACCAGGCGTTATGGAAGGGACCCGTTAAGGGACTTCAGAGCTAATAACGGGCCCGCTAATTGCGGGCCCATTATTAGCTCCATCCACATTCCCATTGAGCCCTATGTGGGCTCAAATGGGAATGGGCAATGGTTCCCGGAATGGGGACTTACCGGGTCCTCCAAGGTCGGAATGACCTGGTAAATTCCTATTCCGGGAACACGGACCCAGAATGCGGTAAGGGGGTAGCCATGGCACTAATAGCGCCACGGCTACCTCCTACCTCGTAATGAGGCCCTTTGTGTTCTTTGCTTACATGTGATAACGTACACCTGGGTAATTCTGACACTGCCAGCATCCATCCACTGAACATGAACCAAACATTGGTGCCATGCCTGAGGAATAAAAGGCCAAAAGGCCCTATAGTAAAGGAAGTTCAAGGTGTTGCGTGGCGGACGTGGAGATGAATGTGGATGTGTATGCCTTGTAATAGATAACACCAGCCAGAGTTATCCAGGATGATTTCCAGATCATGTTCCATGCACATTGTTCTGGGTTAGACTTTGGCTTTCCAATAGATATACAGAAGTCAGATGCCCGGTTACATAAATGGCTTACCCTTGTGCCAATCTCCTGTAGACAGACTGCAAACCTCATCATACCAGGGCAGGGGTAACTGTTAAGGGTTAAAAGGTTAATATAAAGAAGGTATGCACGATGCAGTAATTTTATAATGTCGCACTAGATACGGAACTATATAATGTGGCCATTATACACCACCTGTTTAAGGTAATTTATACTCATATCATACTGGCCTGTCTGCTACCCGATTGGCCCTATGGAACCAGACCATCTCTGACCAAGGAGGGACTGTAGAGCCCCTCATTATCTGCACCTTCATCTAGTTAAATCATAAGAGGATGGGGAATGCTTTGACTTATTCAAAGCTGTCCAGTTTGAGGAAATCTACAAAGGAAAAGGGGGAGAGAATCCCTTTTTCACCTGCAGACATATAGGCACCACCCCGTCCCCGAGCCTTCCTAAACCAATGTTGCACTCGATTCAAAGAGAAATTCTTTTGAAGCGGGGGCACCTCCAACATTCCTCACCATTTTTAATTTCCTAAAACCTATCTTCCTTTTTCAATGTATTTAATAAAAAGAAGGAGACTCTTCAACCAAGCACATTAAACAGATTTTGCGTGCGGCAGAGGGACAATATTCATTTCACACATTTACAGCTAACACCTTGTAAATATGATAAATCATTTTAGACCCTTCCTATCCCTAGAATGACAGTCTTTACACGTCTTGAGAGAGAGAGAGAGAGAGAGAGAAAGAAAGAGAGAGAGAGAGAGAGAGAGAGAGAGAGAGAGAGAGAGACCCCCTTAAGGAGGGGTGTGTCCCTACACGATTTGAACAAGTATGGGTCCCTCCACTCTTGAAGAAACAAGGTCTTAACCAGTCCAATCGCTCCAATTACAGACCCGTTGCAAATACTCCTTTTCTCCTTAAAATGTTGGACAGAATTGCCTATGAACAAGCGCAAGAACATCTAGAGAATAATACCATCCTTAATACATATCAATTTGGCTTTAGGCCAGGCCATAGTACGGAGTCTGCTCTTTTGGAATTAAAATCCAATATGTTGAGTAGGATTAATGATGGGCAGAACATGTTGCTTATGGCGTTAGATTTATCGGCAGTGTTCGATTTGGTGGATCACACGTTGCTGCTACAGAAACTTTGGGAGGTTGCTAATTTTAGTGATCAAGCTTTGGCATGTATTGAATCTTTTTTAGGAAATTGAACAATCAGGGTCTTCAGTAACATAGGAGAAGCTACACCAGTCCCTCTGAAATATGGGGTCACACAGGGGGCCTGTTTATCGCCCATTCTTTATAACATCTTTTCAACCCCACTTTTTACCATTTTGGAAGAAAATCAGATCTGTTTCTCAAATTATGCCGATGGCGCCCAGTGTCTTATCCCCCTCAGAGGGGACTACTCGGAGGATGGGAAAGTGATGAATATGATCTACAACTTGATTCATGTCTGAATGTGCTGGAATGGATTGGCATTGAACTGCAAAACAACAGAACTCACGGTCTCAGGTTATGTCCATAGACTCAAAAGTCTAAGCAAGGACTACCAGAAATTTCTTATTGGAGATTGTCTAATTAAAGCCAAAGATAAAATAAAAAAACTTGTGGGTTTATTTTTGACCAATACCTGTCTATGAAGGCTCAAGTCAGTAGTTTGGTATCATCTTCAGCCTATTATATTAAGTTACTGCACCATATGCGCCCATACCTGTCCCAAAAGAGTTGTGAAACATTGTCGAGAATCAGAATTGGTGCTAAAATCGATTATTGTGAAAGTCTCCCGGCAGGCATCGGGAAGAAAGAACTTTCGAGCCTTCAGATGATACAGAAGGCACAGTCAGGGCCATTCTGGATCTTAATAAGTTTGATCATGTCTCTGATGCCAGGAGAAGTCTATACTGGCTTCCCATTAAGGCAACAATTGAATTTTGCCTTCTTTCAATCACGTCTAAATACTTAGCAGGACAATTGGCTTCTTATGTGGCAGATAGGTTGAGGAGAAAAAAAAATCACCAGGAGCCTGACGTCTAACAACCTCAAGTTATTGGAAATTCCCACCACCAACACAGAGTTTGTCAAGAGCTGTGCATTCTGGGCTGCAGCTCCCAAAAGTTAGAATGCATTGTCCTTGGACCTGAGAAGTTGTGAGTCTCTTGAAATATTTAAGAACAAGCTCAAAACCCACTCATTTGAATGAGAGGTCTCATATCTTGCTCTGCCATTGTAGGGAGAGTAGAGTAGTGTTTGTTTGTCTTTGCCATCTGTGTTTTGAGACCTTTGGAATTGGGCCGTTTGGTTGCACCATGTACAAATGTATTAAAGTAAAGTAAAGAGACATAGAGAGAGAGAAAACGAGAGAGAGAGAAAGGCTGTGAATGGGGCAATGTGAGAAGGTGAATGAGACTTATTTTCAAAAGGCCAATGGTGGCACTTGTACGAAATTGTAGTATGAATTTCAACCATGCAAGAAATTTAGCGGCACCTCAGACTCCTATAGAAGGTGTATGAAATTGTATAAATGTGGCTGGTGTTGCAGCCTAGGTGTGTGGTTTTGGTGTGATTTGGGGATGATGTGAGACACTGATGAGAGCCATACAAACCAAAGAGTAGAGTGAGCGTTGCATTGCATGGTAGTGTAGTGCTGTGTAGGGGCTAATAATTTAACTGACTACTAATTACTAACCAATAACCATTAGCCATTAGTACCCGGGACAGGTTATTTTCAAGGAAACACACACACCGATTGGTGCATTTGCGAGCCTTACCTCACGGTAAGCCCACTCACGTCCCTCGCGCCGGTCTTCGTTATTCGTTTTGTTTTCTTTCAGGCCACCATGGAAAGGGAGAAGGGACCACACATAGTCCCTTATCCCTGTTGCATGGTGGCCATTTTTGTGTTAACTTTTTTTTCCCAATGTACTTGAATGCCCACCATGGAAGGGGATAAGGGACTACGTGAAGTCCCTTCTCCCATTTCATGGCCGCCATTTTCTTTGTTTACTAGGGCCGCAGGCGAAAGTGAAAACGGACTATGTTTTTCTGTCCGCCGTGGCCATTTTTTATACTTTTTGGTTTCCAGCTGCAAAATGGAACGCATCTTGCAGCCGAAAAAAAAAAAAACATTAGTACCCCGGTCTTATGTTTCCGGGTACTAATGGCAATATGCCCCTAAACTGCGGGCCATTACCGCATAGGTAATGCCCCCAGGGTCTTTGTTAAGACTCCCGCTATGCTCGGCCCTGTAACTATGTGCCCCAGGGGCATTACCTTATATGGTAATGGCCTGCATTCTCGGGGCACATTGCCTAATTAATTTTAACAAACAAACATATTAGTAATTAGAATGGGGTTGCTCACACATCCACAGAGCAGGCCGTGGGTGAAAAGGCACTATTTACACAGTGATGTGGGTTTAGAAAGAAAAGAGGAAAATTCAAAAACTGAGGCTGGACTGCAGTCTACGTGGGAGACAGCAGAATGCATTTTGTAAAAACTCAGCTCCAGGAAACAGAGGATGAAACTGTTGTATGTTCATCCGGGCCTGGAGAATCAACGCTGTACAAAGGTGATTATCAAGAAGCAGAAGAGGCTTCTGGACATTTACTAGGCATTGGTTAAAGGGGAGGTATTTGATCGATGGGTGACATCACAGCAGGAGGTACGATGAGGGGAGGTGAAATCACATATTTTCTTTATGAAGGTATAAGCAAAGTGGGACAGAAGGAAAAGACTTTAAGATGAGGAGGAGGAGAAGACAGGGGGGAGGCTTCCGACTTGAGAAAGAAGAAGAACATTGGAGGCATTCAGGCATTGCTGGTGACAGGCTGCGTGTGTGCTGGGATCTGCAGTGTCAGTGCTGAGCTGGGCTGCTGCAGAGAGAGAGTGAGCAGAAGGATGGTGTTGGGTGGGCTTCGCTCAACTACAGTAGCTGGCGGTGGCATAGAGCCGGTGTGCTTCGTAAAAGGGGTTTCACTGTCAGCAATGCAGACAGGACTCCCCTAGGCTCTTGGTATGCATAAGTAACACAATTAGAAAAATATCTAAAGAGAAAGGCCTCATGCTCTTTTCATGAAATAGAACATAGAGATTTTTTTCTGTGCATGGTTAATCACGTTCAGGCTTGCAAAATTATCCAATATATAAAGTTGCACAGTTAATTTCATATTTGCCTGCCAAGTTTTAGTTGTGGGAGGTTTGGTGTTTAAAAAAAGGGGCTTCAGAGTGTCTCTGCATTACTGAGCTGTCTAGATAGAATGTGAAATGCTCAATTTTCTCCTCGGCACAAAAGAGATATCCACATGTGTGTTTTACTAATGTCCATGTTCTTGTATATGAGTGTTTCATGCTGTACTAAAACTTTCTAACTGCATTTTGATAAACTGTACTCGGATTCTGTCCGATTTCTGACAAATTCCGATAAAAGCCAGAGTTCTATTGTAAAAACCGTGTGTAGCCTATCATTGTGTGCTCTGTTTATTTTGTGATGCATAAAGTGTAAATCCTGGTCAATCTGATACCGTCAGTGGGAAAATTAGTGTTCCTGGCACTGCGCTAGGTTTAGGAAGTGTAGCCAAGAGGACCCAAATAAAAGGACATTTCAGCAAGCTCATTCCCCATGTTTTAGATGCATGCTTTTGCAAGTGGGGGAAGTGATCTAGAAATATAACAAACCCTACAGACTGCAGTGAGGACAGCAGGTTGATTTGCCTTGCCAGGCGTACTCGCCCCGACTAACTGACTCCCCTCTAAAATGTCCTCCACCTTACACTACACACACAAATCTCCCAAAGATGACTTCACACATCAACACTAATCAAGCTCTGTCTGAACTAAGATCTTCTCTCTAGCTGTATCAGGCACACCCCACATCAGTGGCTAACAGACCTAAATCCATCTGTTCTGTCAGATCTTGAGCTTCCCCTTCAGATAACATACCCCAGGTGTTTCTGTCAAACCCATAGAAAGCAGATCAACACTCAGGACCAGGTACTTCCAACCTGCACTCATTAACACGACAGGGTTCACATCTGCCTCTCCTGATATTTTTATGTTTTATTTATTTATTTATGTATTTATATATATATAGCACCGACAGCCCGTGGGCATCAGGGCGCATAACAAATTATACATATAACATACAGAACAAATATAAAGCATCAAACGAACAACACAAGTACTTTACAATCATAACAATGACAGAGAATACGAAGTATAACACAATATAGCAACGCCTAGAATATGAGGCTAAGGTGTAATAAGAATGCTACAAAAATATGCTCATTCGTTCAAAGGAGGAAAAAGAAAGATCTCTAAAAGTGAGGGTGAAAAAGCATGAACTTCAAAGATTCAAATGTTTATCAAGTACAGAAAGACTACTACAAGGCCCATATCCCAGGGTAATATAATCTGATGGATAATTTAAGGAGGCAAACAATAGTCAGCAGAGGCGGGCAAAACCTATACATAGAAAAGATCAGTTCAAAACAATGTTCAACCTAGATGATGGGGATACATGTCTCAGATTGGCTATTCTATGCAGGAACAAAGGAAAACTACTGGAGCCACAACCTATGACAACAGAATAGGCCTCATTACGACCCTGGCGGAACAGGTTAACGGGTGCCGCAAAAGGATGCGGACCCGTTAAACCTGTTCCGCCACATTACGAGGTCCCCTCGCGGGACACGGTAAGCACGCCTGGTAAAACCAGGCGTGCTTACCGGATACCGCAAGGGGAAGAGGGAGCAAACAACGGGCCAACTCGTAATCGCCCGTTGTTTGCTCCCTCTCCCATTCCCATTCAGTCCTATGGGGGCTGAAATGGGGAAGGTCCGGGTCCTTGGAGAGAGGAATTACCGGGCCTTCCCAACTCGGAATGGCCCGGTAATTCCTCATTCTGTGAACCCGGACGTGATTTTGGTGGCAGCCATGACGCCAATAGCGGCATGGCTACCGCCGAGGTCGTGATGAGGGCCAATCTGTGTTGTCTGAGCTGCACCAGTTCTCAATCCCAGTTCTCGGGGGTACAATCAAGTCCTGTGATCTGATGCAGTTAGGCGCCACCTTAACGTTAAACCAAGCTTGGATTTTATATTTAGGGGCCTCCCGAGGCTATAACTGGCCAGGTTTCTCCACATTAGTGATACTAATATTGCTGGGGCCCAGAGCAAAGCTCCTGAGATTGGGATCGGAGATAGTCGGCATAGCCGATTTCTTGAGGCGTAGATCCTTGTATAGTGTAGGGGCTGGTAAGGAAACAGACTTAAGGGGGAGTGTAATACCCTCGGTAGGACTTTCGACTTCAGCATTATGGACAGAAACAACTGCTTTCACCTGCAAGGCCATATCCAGCTGGACAAAGTCAGTAAGCTCTGTTTGGCATTCCTGGTCAAACCTGTGACGGCAAGGTGAGGTTTGGGAGAATGTATCCATTTTAGTGGGTTCAGGTTTCAATAACTTTTGCGTTGTGGAGGGGGTAGTACAGGAAGAGTGTGACCGATAGACGTCACCCAGGACCGTAAATCCTCAAAATTCTGGAAAGCTGCTAAATTCTGCAACAACTTGTCCTTATAGGGCAACCAATTGCCATGTGCCTTAAGGGTACCCAGCTCCCCATTAAGGTGGTCTGAAATCTTGGTTCCCGAATGCTGATGTCCCACTAATGACCCTCCTTTTCGTACAGACCCTCGCACAGCAAGGCAGAAAGTGCTCTATGAGACCACATTACATTACCTTACATTACCCTAAGTCAATCCTTACCACCCCTGCCCTTGTTTCTATTACATTGTTTTTAAACCATCTGTGCCATTGCAGAAGGGGACCAACCATATGCTGAAATGTCAGGCGCACCTACTACGGCCGAGGCACGATTTATGTACGACACCGGCACCCCATAATATAAGATAATTCAATTCAACTCAATTATCGGCAATCAAAGAAATGCGCAGCTTTGATCTGTCAGCGCTATGCCTGACTTCGCTGAATGCGCAGAAGCGATCAAGCAGTGGCCACACACTATGGCAAACACACAGTGGGCATGCGCTGACACAAGCCAATGACCCGCGCTTGCCCATACAGCCAAACCAGGACTTGCAATACAGTTCGATAAACTGAGCAGCATACATGCACCGACCCAATTAACCAGCAAAAAGGATGTAATATAAATGCCTCTGGCAGCTTCGTTGACTATTGAGGCCAGATGTAACTGTTGAATAGTAAGAGGGCGCTGCTACATCTGGACCCACCACAATACCGATAACACAACTGCAGAATCACTAAAAGTATGCAGTATGCACTTCGCAGTAAAGGGACCTTAATTCTTATGGCTGCTTAATACCATGGCCAAACAGGATCCCCGCCACTCGCCAACACCGTCTATTAGCTAATATGCCACGGATCCAGCTAAATTGAAATCCACATGCTATATGCAGCCATGGATAACGGATAGAACTCTATCCCTGACCGTAGTCAGGGATAATGCACACCCAAGGGCATGGGCACGGCCACATGGCCATGGTCTGACAATTATGGGAACACCCCCACCCTATCCCACTAATGACACGCACAGGCGTAACTACACACTCTCAATGCTGGTAGTCACCACATCCCTCTGGATAGCGAAGGGGCGCACACACAGCACATTAGACTATGCACACCCCTTGAGGCCATCTCCAATGATCTATTTTGACCTTTTCCTTCCCCTAGCCTTTCTGGCCTCGTAGTCAGACCACAGAGGGCCATCACAAGAGAATACTTACTATAACCTACACAGGACAGAACTGGCCAGGACTTATATGGCCACAAATTGAATCACTAGGTAAGACTGGATCAATTCAACAGTAGAGACCATGTACCTCAGCGCCAAAAACCAGCACACAATACTAACGGACTTCCCTCCCTCCTTTCTCCCATGATTACATGGCTAACTATGTGATTGCAAATGTATACACATGTATGGAGCCATGATTGTGATCCACTGTAATCATTGACATAGATGTGTCACAATTTCAATCACTCATGGTTGTTTTCTATATACACAATGGTAACACATATGTCACTATCTTTCACAAATATTACTTGTTGTCATGCATACCTATAACCGACAGCCTTGATAAAGACCCCAGATGCCGAAACACGTGTGGGCTGACCACACATGGACAACATATCTACTTCATGATTACAAAAAAAACACCAGTGGTTTGCACCCTAACAAGTGTGTGGATATGTATCCTTATCTAAAAAAAGCACACAGATCTGGGACAATACCCTACACTCTTCACAAGAGGAGGCGAGGGCACTGCCTCCAACTGCCCGGGACAGTGCGGCTCAAATAAGTAAATTCATTATATTACAGAGAGAAGCTCTGGGAGTGCTCCACTCTCGTGCCCACCTCTTCTTCCTCATCCCAAGATGGGCCTGACTGATGATGTCCAAAGAGACACGCCTGGTATTGTGTTCCCTTGTAAAAGTTTGGATAGGACTGCCCCTTCTGCAGTGTGATCACGCTATGTGCGTATGTATTGCCCTCAATCTGTAATGGCACAGATGTGCCAAAATAATGGAATAGAATTCTACTAAGAGGACTTTGCTGTAGTTATAATGATAATCATGTGTTATTTATATAGCGCGTACGCCTAAGCGCAGCACATAGAACATATTTACATACATCATCGTCATCTCAACCGAAGTTGGTACACATGGAAGGATGAAAGGCTGTGTTGGCCTTGGCAGGATTCAATCCTGCGACCTGCAGATCACAGATAGATCTCATCGGCGAGTGCTAAACCCGCTGAGATATCTTGACCATTCCATCCATCACTGTGTGGTTTCTTCAGAAAGGCATTGTTGGACCACCTTCACCACATCTAAAACTAGTCCCTTGAACGTGTGGTTTGATTAACTAGTTGTCCCGATATCTGTGCAGTGCTGAAGTTATCCATCTCTCTTAAACTGCACGTACAAAGATGCAGAGCCTCATTAAGAGTTTGGTGGTAATTGGGCAGTAAATCTGCCCAGATACCACCAAACTGAATTACCATTACTGCCACTTGGTCTGGTGGAATTACCACCAGACTACAAGGGACGGTATAAAACCCCATGTTGTTCGAGTCCATAGGACGCTATGAGGATTTGTTTAGCAGAATTACTGCAGCGGTAATTCCGCCGCTGTAATTTTGCCGATTTTGCTGATTTTTTCAGCGGAAAGTTGGAGGACTTACCTACTGCACTTTGCTGGAGGTAAATCCTCAACTCCAGGACCATACCTGTAATTCTATCACCCCCAATTTTTTCCTGCTCCGCCACACTTGTACTAAGGCACTCTGTGACGTTCAAACTACCACACGAATGCTCTCTTGTCAAGTGGCTATAAGGAAAGCAAACCTCCAAGTACTTGAAACCATATGAAACTGGATGGTGCGGCTCTTCTTATAAAGGTAGCCAAAATGCACCTGCCTTTTCAATCCAACTATCAAGAGGAGATACTGGCCGAGGATACACGCATGGGCAATGTGCCTTAGATCTCACAGGAAGTAAACACTAATCAAGTTCTCAGACCATGTGCTTTGTGCTTTATTTGCTTGCATATTCTGAGTGTATTGATCATGCTTAAATGCAATCAAAGCATCTGTGCATTGTGACTACAGTTAGTCCAAGTATATTATTTCTACATACACTTATTTCCATCATATTGTTTGTAGTTTCGTGTTTTGCAAGTTCCGAGCATATTGTTTGCTTGTGCTATGTTAGGTTA
Source organism: Ambystoma mexicanum (assembly GCF_040938575.1). Taxonomy (NCBI): domain Eukaryota; kingdom Metazoa; phylum Chordata; class Amphibia; order Caudata; family Ambystomatidae; genus Ambystoma; species Ambystoma mexicanum. The sequence goes on from NC_090924.1 coordinate 1,380,918,393, forward strand.
TCTTTTGTTAAGGCTTTAAGTGGGGTAAGAAATCGAGGGGGGCACTCGTTTGGGGATGTGGCTTGTGGGATGGGCGTGGCCTAAACAGTACCCAAACCATAGTAAGGTACTCAAACAAATATATAAATGCATGCAAGCATTTATATAATTGTATGCGTACCTTACTTATGCGTGTGTACTATGCAAACCATCTTTTATGAAAATATAAATATTTAACATATTTCTATGTTTATAAAACATGCCTTGAAAAGTACGTGCTTACATTTATATATTTGTGTGCCTTGTTATAGTTTGTGTACTTCAAGATGGCTTCAAAACTACACAAACCATAGTACGGTACGCACACAAATATATAACATGTAGAGATTTGTGTGCATACCTTGTGTTTTGCGTACTTTTCAAGCCATCTTTTTTAAACATTTTTTTGTTTATAAAAGATGGATTGAAAAGTGCACAATTCAAGCCATATTTTATAAAGCTTTGCCAACGGACAAATTTATGTTTCAAGCCATCTTTTATAAACATCGAAATGTGTCAAGGAATCCCCAGGTTCGCCAAGGTTTAAAGATGCCTCAGCGACCTGGGGAGGGGGTGGGGAAGCAAAGGGATGGTAACTTCCTCCGGTGACCCCATGTGAGGGGTCACCAGTGAAGTTCCATTGATTGTCAGAAGTGCCAGCCAGACACAGCGTCACTGTGGCTGGCTGGCACTTCTGTCAGCTTGCTTGACTGAGTGGCAGGCGCATCTTCCGTTGCGGGGGCGGCAGCGGCGGGATAATGTGTCCCGCCAATGTTGCGGTGGGACCGGGGTGCCCCGGTAGGGACGCGGCTCAGCCCTTGCTTTTGGAGACAGCCGGGTCCCGGCCAACTTAAAGCACTGACTGTAGTGGTCTAACAGAGACTGCCTGGAGAGTGGCGTATTCTATCCCCAATAGTGCTATCAGCGGTCGGCTAGAGAATTGAAAGTGGCAGCAGAGAAGTGTAAGGGGGAAGGAAAGTTAAATGCACTCTAAAGGTTTGCATCAGTAAGAATGGGAAGGATGGAATTAGTGATAGTTTGCATGGCTGCAGAGCTAGTGCAGAGTGATCAAAGAGTGGTGAAGACTGCTAAAAGGTCAAATGCGTAATACTCCTACGAAATTGCGTATAACTGTTTGCTCTGTTTTTAATACTTTCAGGCAATTACTGTAATGTGCCAGTGATAGCGTGATGAGCTTGAGACGTGCTCATCCACACCCTGGAAGCATGGGGGCTTGTTTGTCACTAAGATATCCTGCAGCCCGGCAGACCCCAGAGTGGTAAACCTGGGGTTACCCACCTGACTGTCAGGCTTGATAGAGTGCAGAGTAGACTGTGTGCAGAGTGAATGAGGTGAGCACTCACGAAGAAACACCAGTTGTGGGTGCTGTTCCGGAGAGTGCCGTACCGGCACGGCCACATACCGCGTGACAGGCAAAGTGGGAGGAAACCGTATAATATTGTAATGTGTTCTCATGTTGCCAACCCAGCTGGTTACATGCTAGATCTGAGTGCACTCTGCTGTCACAGGTGTGAATTCTGCCAGGCCAGACTCAGCCTCTCATCTTTCCGAGGTTGATAAATTGAGAACTGTTGAATAATAAAAGCATCTTGGGTAAGATGACAAGAGATAACTCAGTACTTGCTGTGCACTATATAAATGGATAATATCATTAAGCAAAAGGTCATAAAAATCACAATCCCAAAGTCATTCTTTCCCTGACCTCCAATGGCTGTGAAGCCGAGTCAGCATTTCCAGGTTTTAAACCTGAGACGTCTACCACTGATGACATCACAGGAAGAGATTTCACATGATCTTTGACCTCAGTCGGACCGTTACCAGGATGTGGTGCCTGCTGGTTTGTTGTGATTGGGTTCTTAGTTTCCTGTAGGGGGCGCTCTAACTCTCTTTGGCATATGTGCCCAAGACATGGCATAAAGAATATAGGCTTTCTATTCTCCCAACCTGGGCGTGAAGAGCTCCACGCATCCTTGGAAGGGCTTGGCTGCCATGGTTCAGGGAAAGGCCAGCAATCCAGAGACTGATTCCAGGCATCGCTGCCCAGGGCCCATATCACATCTGGACAGAGGCCCCCAGAACATTTCCGCCATCCATTTTCTTGGCGCACCATTTGGCTAAGTTAACGTTGAGTGGACAGATGTCACAGTGCATTTCATTGTTCCGCCGCCACTCTCGCTTCCCGCCTGCACGGCCAAGCGCTGATTCGCTATATGCCCATTAAACGCTGGCGCAGCATCATCACCGCAGGGGCCAGATTACAGAATTTTGCACCGGTGAAAGTGCAAAGTTTGCATGTTACTAGCACTAGGGCAAAGTTTGCCCTATTTTTTAAAAACATTGGGGCACATTAAAAACCATTGCACCTAGATAAGTGCAGTTTGTCTTATTAAAACCACCAGGGCTAGAATTGCCCTAGTGCAAAAAAGATGCTATTTCACTACATGTTTACACCAGGGCAAAGTTTTCCCTAGTGCTAATACAGAATGGGATTAGCACTAGAGCAAAGTTTTCCTATTTTTAAAAATACTGGGACACATTAAAAAACCATTGCACACCAACAAGTGCAGTTGGCATATAAAAAATACAAGGGCTAAAATTACCCTAGTGCTAAAAAGGTAAATCTTTGATGCATTTTTGCATCAGGACAAAGTTTGCCCTAGTGCTAATACCATTCCGTATTAGCACTAGGGAAAACTTTGCCCTGGTGCAAACATGTTGTGAAAATGCATCTTTTTGCACTAGGGCAATTCTAGCCCTGGGGCCAGATTACAGAAACTTTGCACTGGTGCAAGTGGAAAGTTTGAACGGTATTAGCACTAGGGAAAACTTTGCCCTATTTTTAAAAACACTCGGACACATTAAAAAACCATTGCACCCCGACAAGTGCTGTTTGTCTTATTAAAAGCACCAGGGCTAGAATTGCCCTAGTACAAAAAAGATGATTTTTCACTGATATGATATGTCATTTATAACGTGCCTATACACAAGTGTTTCAAGGCGCGACGACGCAAGGGGGGGAGACAAAGGGCGGACAGACAACGATCCTACTAGGCCAGGTGTCATTCAGATCGTGCAAGTGCATTGGAAGGGGGGGTAGGAGAAGTGCGCAGGGGGAAGGGAGAGGGGAAGTGCAGTACATGCGAAGTGGAATAAATATGACACATAACAGCCAGCTAGTGGCAAGTGCAAGGAAGTGCAGACGCAAGTGCTGGTAGGGGACTGAAGGGATACAGAAAAACGGTCCCCAAGTGCAGGGGTTGCCAGGGAGGCAGTGCAGGTGGGAAATTGAAGGGGCCTGGGCCAGAGATCAAAAAGGGTGGGCAGGTACCCAGTGCAATTTCGGCCAGGAATTCAGCAAGGGAGGGGAGGAGAGAAAGCAGGAGCAAAGAGGAAGGATTTGATGTGTTTCCGGAACTGGAGATGGTTCTCCTCGAGTTTCAGGGATGCAGGAAGGCTGTTCCAGAGAGAGGCCCCTGCTGAAGAGAGTGATCTGCCACCAACTCGTTGCTTGGAGAAGCGACTGACCCTAAGGGAGTTGGAGGCAGATGAACGAAGAGCTCGAGAAGGGAGATATTTAAGCCGAGAGAGTTGAAGGTATTTCGGTCGCAGACCCCAGAAGGCCTTGTGTACAATGCAGAGGGTTTTGAACTTAATCCTCGCAGCCACTGGGAGCCAGTGCAGAGATTTCAGTCCTGGAGAGATACGATCCCTGGGCTTGAGGCCAAGGACAAGTCTCACAGTCCTGTTCTGGATAAGTTGCAGAGGGCGGAGAGTGGGGGCAGGCAGATTTAGATAGAGGCTGTTACAGTAGTCCAGCCTAGAGAGAAGCAGGGCTCTGGAGACGGTGAGCTTCTGGGGGAATGCGAGGAAAGGAAGAATGCCTCTGAGGAGGTGCAGATGGTAGTGTGGCTTCTTAGAGACCTCAGAGATGTGAGGGGAGAAGGAGAGTGCAGAGTCGAAGATGACCCCAAGGTTTTTAGCCTTGCAGGTGGGAGTGGGAGGAGGGTCAAGAGAGGCCGGCCATAGAGCTGCTGCATCTTTGCACCAGTGCAAAGTTTTCCCTAGTGCTAATACAGAATGGGATTACCACTAGGGCAAAGTTTGTCCTATTTTTAAAAACACTGGGACACATTAAAACACCATTGCACCCCAACAAGTGGTGCAGTTGGCATATTAAAAGCACAAGGGCTAAAATTACCCTAGTGCTAAAAAGGTACATTTTTGATGCATTTTTGCATCAGGGCAAAGTTTGCCCTAGTGCTAATACCATTCTGTATTAACACTAGTGAAAACGTTGCCCTGGTGCAAACATGTCGTGGAAATGCATCTTTTTTGCACTAGGGCAATTCTAGACCTGGGGCCTGATTACAGAAACTTTGCACTGGTGCAAGTGCAAAGTTTGAACGGTATTAGCTCTAGGGCAAAGTTTGCCCTATTTTTAAAAACACTGTGACACATTAAAAATCAATTTCACCTCGACAAGTGCAGTTTGTCTTATTAAAAGCACTAAGGCTAACATTGCTGTGGGATGTTTTTACTCATGCATCCAAGCCCTACCATAAAACTGTGCATTACTGGCATTGAAAACGTCATGATGGCCAGAACTCCCCAGAGAGTGCACAGGGAAAACATGAAGAATAGGCTGCCACCCATTTTTGCCTATGTTGTGAGCACAGGAGGGCACTGCCTAAAACCATCACTGGGCTACACACACAGTAGCCTGAAACCATTGGGAATGGCAATGTTGATTGCCAAAAGCAACCCAGAACTGTGGGGAATTAATTTTCTTAATGTCAAAAATGGTGCAATACTGGTGCTCACCACTATCAGAAAGCCAGCGTTTTAAAACCACCAGACTTTTGTGTAAAACTGACCAAATGAACCCAAACCAGGCCAAGGAAAGACTTGCTAAGAGGTGGATACAATGTAAAACTATATTCTGAAATGACTTGAAGGAAGTAATTATTTAATGTATATATAAAAAATAGCTGGGGATGTCAGCAGCTTAAGTGAATTTGGGTTTAAAGCCACTAAAATCGAAATGTTTAGAATAAATGAGTGACCTACTTGTGAGTGTCACATAGGTTGCAATCGTTTAAATGTCATAGTTTTGAACTTAGAATCAGCATTCTAGCTACATGTGCAAACATTGTCAGTTTGATTTTAATGTAGAAAACTGGGAACTAAAGTGACATTTAGCTGAATTCTGCCTGACAACTAGCCCCGACAGGAGTTGAACTGGCTCAACAACTCTTCCCAGGCCTGGCTGCATTCTGCTGCCCCTGCCAAAAGGAGATGACACCTCTCTGATTAGATTAGGGGAGGAGCACCTGGGGACTACAGGAAACTAAACAAAGCCCTGTCCTGGACTCAGGCAAATGTTATATTGGGGGGGTCATAAAATGGCTTCCTCTTGGGAGAAACTGGGAGGGGCAGTGCCTGTGAAAGCAAGCTGAGCTTGGGGGAAGTGGATAAACCAGAAATTCCACCATGTGCTTTGGAAAACCACACCCCTTTGGGGCCAGAGCATGATTTTAAATAGATGGATAATTCGCAGTGCGGACTTGTCAAAATTATATAAATAACCATCATTTTTGTGATTTTTCTGTGCACATTTTAAGAGGTGTTAGGACCCTGTGGTATATTCTTGGGGATAGTAGCGGAAAAAAGGTTGTTACTCCAAATGTATGCATGTTAAAAATCTGACACTTTATCATCTGAAACCCATATCCCTGGTGCCCATTTGTGTAAAATCTGGAAAGGTTTAGAGGTCGTTATCTGGATGAAAAGGGGAGAATTCTGTCATAAGTAGACACAACATCGTACAAAGACAGGGATCGGATGGTTTGGTGCTACAGAAAATATGTTAACTGGACCTATAATATTAGAAAAATGGTACATGGATAAATATGTATTTGGGTCAGAAATAGATTTGTGTGCAATTTGACAAGGGGAGGTTCATCTGACCATAAAACCTACAGCATCACTCTGACACTCCATTTCTTTCCCCCAATCAAGGGAGAGAGGAAAGCTTGGCCAATGATAAGTGAGAGGGGCAGGCTTAGCTAGGCCCAGGCACACACCCATTTTCAAAACACATAAAGGAACATTGAAACCCAGGTAGAGACATTCACTTTCCACTTTCTTGTGGGACGCTTTGCCGGGAGACTTCAGACTTCACATCCAGAGATCCAGACTTCAAATCCATCAATCTCCAGAGACCAGAAATAAACTCCAGAATTTGTAGCAGAGAGGCCTGAATCCACAAGCTGAATCCTCTTCAGCAGGCCTCAAAACCAACCAAACTATTCAACAGCCGGGCGAGCGGTTTGAATTCTTTGCCAAGAACTTTTGCAAGAACCTGTAGCGGTATCCAGAAAGCAGTGCTGTATCCCGAACCAGAGAGAACCAGAGACCAGATCGCTGTGAAGAACTGCTAGCAGAAGTCCAGCCAATCCTGACCCGATCGGTGATGAAGCCGCATTCTTGTCTAAATTATAGTATGAGTACCCAGTCAGGACTGTGCCAAAACCAATCTCTTAGTTTAAAATAATCTAATCCAAACTATTTTAGCCTATTAGAACTGCCTCCTAGAATCGTGTCATTCTGTCATTTTTAAAACTGAAAACTGTCATCTGTCATTCTGAGCTTTAAAATTTCAAATCCGAATAACTACCTTTACTAAATCTGCCGTATCTCCGGAACCGTTTGTGCTAGGAGCGAGCTTTAACTGTCATCTTAAAGCTAAGATTCTAAGCTTTCCAACGAGCCTAGAAACGACTTACTCATTATAGTGCCGCCGTAATTGCGCTCGACGCACTCGACTAAATTTGCCGCAATTTGACATTTTGCTTAATTTCAGCCACGTGTAAAAATATTTGTCCTTGCTTTCCTTGCTGAAATTCGTGTGCAACCTGACGATCATTCATAGAGCATTGCTGAAGTGATCCTGAAAAAATTTAAGTAGCTGTCAGCCACCCTGAACCTCTATAGGGAATTAAAAGCCTTTTTCGCATATTTTTCACTTCTTTGCAAACCACATCAAAGTATCTTGCCTGTGTTTAAACCTCCTACCTGTTTTCCTCTAAGCTTGCTAGGGGGGAACTGAATTATATTTGATTGCATTCCTGAGAACTGTATGCTCTCCTTTTCATCTCCTTACCTTGCATAAAGGGGGGGTGAATTGTCAAAGAAAAGTGATTACATTGTCTTTTGTTGAAGTCATATCAAGTTTATTTTCTGTACTGCATTTTCATTCATCATTGCATTGTCCTTGAAGCCATAAAAGCATTCTCAGCTACTTCATACTCTTTATATCACTTCTAAGCCATCAAAAAGAGTGTACCACTGTAACATTATCCATTGTTGATTACTATCATCCTCACAAGTGTGCTATCAAATATTAATTTACTATAAAAGTGTGATAGATATATAATGTTTAATTTTCAAATAAACCTTTTAAATTTGCAAAACAAACCTACTTCTTGGCTCAGCGGGGTGGGGGGGATTCTGAGAGAGGGGTGTTATATAAGGGTTGTCATCCAGAGTAAATGAACTGGACATAAAAATACATCAATAAGGGCTTCCATCAGCATCCCAGACAAGGCATTGACTTAGCTGTGGTGTTGAATTGAAGTCGCTTACATTGCCATAGTGCATAAAAGATACATTTTTGATGCATTTTTGCATCAGGGAAAGGTTTGCCTTAGTGCTAATACCATTCCGTATTAGCACTACGGAAAACTTTGCCCTGGTGCAAACATGTTGTGAAAATGCATCTTTTTTGCACTATGGAAATTCTAGCCCTGGGGCTTGATTACAGAAACGTTGCACCGGTGTAAGTGCAAAGTTTGCACGTTACTGGCACTAGGGCAAAGTTTACTCTATTTTTTAAAAAAAAATGGGACACATTAAAAATCCATTTCACCTTGACAAGTGCAGTTTGGCATATTAAAAGCACCAAGGCTAACATTGCCATAGTGCATACAAGGTACATTTTCGATGCATTTTTGCACCAGGGAAAAGTTTGCTTTAGTGCTAGTTCCATTCGGTATTAGCACTAGGACAAACTTTGCCATGGTGCAACAATGTAGTGAAAAGGCATCCTTTTTGCACTAGGGCAATTTTTGCCCTGGTGCTTTTAATGTGCCAAAATGGCCTTGTCGAGGTGCAATGGTTTTTACTTTGCCCTAGTGCTAATACCTTGCAACTTTGCACTTGCACCGGTGCAACGTTTCAGTAATCTGGCCCCAGGAGCCTCTTCAGTGGCTGGCTGGAAATGATGGCTAAGCTTTAGAGCTTCCACCGATATTAAAGCGATGACGGCATTATGAGTATGGTGACTGGCATTCTGTAACAATGCCAGGGCTGTGATGGTGCACTGTTGGCAGCCTTGCAGGGAACCAACCCATTGTTTATTGCTTAAAGAGGGACACAGACCACATTAGTTTGTCAAATGAATATCCAAGTACTTTTGAAGATGGCGTTTTTCGTCAAGTGATGCCTCTTTCTGTTTCTCCCAACTGGGATTTTTTATAAAAACATCCCTTGGGCCTTCCTGACAAAAGTACTTCTAAAAAGCGTATTATTTTGATAAGATTCTATGAGAAGCGAAGCACACTATTACGAAGTGATGGTCCCTCACAGAGTGGCACTTAATTGGATGCATATGGGTGCAGTACCACGGACTATAAAGTGATGGCATTGCACACAGAGCGAAACACCAAGAGCTTCTTATTGACGGGACTCGCGGTCCCCAAACATTATCCGACCGTTAATGCTAATACTTTGTATCACAGGTGAACGGTCATGGAGAAGTATTTGAACAAAAGGATCCCATCCATATGGTATCTAAGTACCACTCATACACACTAGACTGCTCTCACTATGGGAAGAACACCCTGTCCCTACCTATATGGTGCCTTCTATCCCCTACGCTGCGGTTGCTGTATCGCCTATCTAACAGAGGATAGGAAAGAGGCTAACCCTATCTAAACTTCTTTAATACCAAGTCCCCAAAACATACAAAGTAAGATAATAAAAAGAGACACCTGTTAGGGCTAATGAGAGCTGGTAATAGGAGACGTAATGTGCATTATATCCGTCTCTGTTCAAATGGCGGTGTGCTGTCCTCACATCAGGATTTCCTTTTGTATTTTAATTACCGTTGTTGGGAGGTAGACACAACCATTATGAGTCCATACAGTGTAATCAGCACTATAACAATGCTTGTACTAAAGAGCACAACTTAAGTCTTCCTTAAGTTAATATGGCTTTCTACAGAATAAAAATGTATTGCAAGTGGATGCATTTGGGTGCAGCAGAACAGACTATAAAGTGATGTCGCTGCACACACTGGCACATAACACGATGGACATGGGTGCAGTTTCAAAGACTACAATGTGATTTTACTGCACAGAGTGGCATATAACTGAATGCATATGGGTGCAGTACCACAGACTATAATGCGGTTGCATGACACAGACTGACACATACATGGATGCATATGGGTGCAGCACCAAAGACTATATAGTGATGGCTTGACACAGACTGGCACATAAATGGATGTGTATGGGTGCAGTATTTTACACTACAAAGTGATGGCCCTTCACAGAGTGGCACATAACTGGACACATGTGTGCAGTATCACAGACTATATGAAGTGATGGCCCTGCATACACTGGAACATAAAACGCCAGATCGGGTTTTAATGACATATTAGTGAAAGAAAGTGGGGAGATGATGAGCAAAAAGCCACTGATAAACAATATGGTATGCCCTTTAAGAGAGTGGGCAAATAAGTAAGGGTTATGGTGTAGGGATTCCCGAAGTATCCTGGAGTTTGAACAAAGCATGGTTTACTCCAATAGATTGTGGGCAAGTAGATGATAGGTATGTTGTAGGGAAGGGTATACTCCAATAGATTGTGGGCAAGTAGATGATAGGTATGTTGTAGGGAAGGGTATACTCCAATAGATTGTGGGCAAGTAGATGATAGGTATGTTGTAGGGAAGGGTATACTCCAATAGAATGTGGTGAAGTAGATGAGAGGTACTTTGTAGGGAAGGGTATACTCCAATAGAGTGTGGACAAGTAGATGAAAGGTACGTTGTAGGGAAGGGAATACTCCAATAGAGTGTGGGCAAGTAGATGAAAGGAACATTGTAGGGAGATTGTACTCCAATAGAGTGTGGGCAAGTAGATGAAAGGAACATTGTAGGGAGATTGTACTCCAATAGAGTGTGGGCAAGTAGATGAGAGGTACTTTGTAGGGAAGGGTATAACCCAATGGAGTTTGGGCAAGTAGATGCTGGGAAGGGTAAACTCTGATAGAGTGTTGGCAATTAGATGAGAGTTATGTTGTAGGGAAGGGTATACCCCCAATGGAGTGTGGGCAAATAGATGCAGGGAAGGGTGGAGTCCAATAGAGTGTGGGCAAGTAGATGCGATGTACGTTGTTGGGAAGGGTATATGCTACAATAGAGTGTGGGCAAGTATATGAGAGGTACGTTGTAGGGAAGGGTATACCCCCACAGAGTGTGGGCAAGTAGATGCAAGGAAGGGTATACTCCAATAGAGTATGGGCAAGTAGATGAGAGGTACGTTGTTGGGAAAGGTATACTCCAATAGAGTGTGGGCAAGTAGATGAGAGGTATGTTGTAGGGAAGGGTATACCCCCAAGGAGTGTGGGCAAATAGATGCAAGGAAGGGTATACTCCAATAGAGTGTGGGCAAGTAGATGAGAGGTATGTTGTTGGGAAGGGTATACTCCAATAGAGTTTGGGCAAGTAGATGAGAGGTACGTTGTTGGGAAGGGTATACTCCAATAGAGTGTGGGAAAGTAGATGAGAGGTACGTTGTAGGGAAGGGATGCACAAATCGTCTCGAAGATTGAACAAAGTATGGTACACCTGGATATAGGATGGGTGATCATTTTGGCATAGGGGATAAACCCAAAACTGTGAGATCAAGCAGTGCTTCATCAAAGGGAATAACGTGAGAATTGGAGTTCACTCAATGCAACAATAAAACACTTGGATATCAAAACCTGCAATTAATTCCTCTATGAATACACAATTAGGGGACGTTAAGGCAAATTATAAAGTAAAAGTAACAGCCCTGTCCACAACCTCAATAAACCTGGGACCAAACCATAAGACACCATTCTCACCCAGGTCCACGGATAACCACCCATCTCATCCCCCACTGAACTGGAGAGGAGACTGCAACCACTGAAAAGCACCACAGACTACAACCAGCGTCGGAATATTCTAAACCCAGGTTGACCCGTGCTACTTCCTCACACAAGACAGGCCCCTCAGTGAAACTCCTCAAATTCTGTAGCCCCTGCAAATAGGGATGTGAACAGACCATCAATCCCTCTCCATATTCTCCTGTCGTCCCCATACTCCCCTGCAAGTCTGATCACCCCGCAGCCATAATGCTATCTCCCACTAAACTCAGCCCAGCGTGGCACTCTAAGCTCATGTCACTTTTCCAGCCCTGCAGCCGCCAATCGCTAAACCAGTGGGACCAAAAAAATTGCTATCTGCAAAAATATGGTGCACCTCCCAAATAAGCCCCAATTCTAGGCCAGCTACCCACATTTATCAACACAACAACCACTTGGAACTCTTTACAGAGTCAACATAAGAGTGAATGAAAGGGGATGCTGTATGCAGCACGGAACAGCCCCAGTACATACTGCTGCACCTTAGAGCTATCCCGGGCCTCAGTCAGGCACACAACAATGAGTCAAGATCCTGCCCCCCTACAAATACTGTCTGACCAGACCTCTATCCAACTTGAGGGAAGTGCCCCAAAGTTGAGTTCAAGGCTCAACTGCATGTGGGGAAACAATCTCCTGCAAGACCTTACAAACCATTCACTGTACCCCTACACCTTCCCCTTAGAAACCACCCACTTCACTCTTCCTCACCGCATGGACTCAACAAGTCTCATGAACAACAAGGTGAGTTGGCAAAAAAGTCTTCACATCTGTCCTGCTGCCTCCCTCTCAACCCCACCTGAAGAGCCCAGTTAGAAACCTAAGCATCAATCCCTTGTGCCTCAATCCAAAGCACCTGAGGTCCTACCCTCTGACCAGAGCAGCCATCAGTATCACTATATCAGTCATGCCATCAACATTACAACCAGATACAAAATACTGTCTGCACACGCCTTCCGAAGATGTGCCCCCTCCTACTGAGTATTAATTCTGAACTACGCCCCATGCTGCACTAGGTACCACTGTGCAAGCCTTGCGCCACCTCATTGACCGACTCCAACAAAGCTTTCATCATTAGGAAGAAACAGGGCCCTTCCCAGCCATTCCATTCTGCTCCAACTCGACCATAACCACATGAAGGACTACACCTTGGCTTCTGTGTTTCCCGAGTCAACGGCTAGAATGGATGAGCCACTTGATCGCACGGCTCCCAGAGAGCAGCACAACCAACGCAACCCATGAACATAAACAAACGATACAAAGTCTAAGTATTGTATGCATGTGCACCCTGTGAGCCCTGAGGCCTGCGGGCATGTTGAAACGTTACAAAAATTAAAATAAATAAATAAGTTTAGATGCAGCTATAAATAGCAGAATAAGAAATTTAACAGCTGTGTAATGCCACTGTTGTGTATGCGTTATGTATTGTTGCTCGGTGCAATGTGCCAATGTAAGCGGAGGAGATGTGTTGTGTCTGGCTTAGCTTGGTAGTGGGAATACAGAAGGAATGTTGTGATGTCATGTGGAGTGTTTGTGTCTGAGTGTCGGAATGCCTGACGGAAGGTCCTATGTTGGGCAGGTAGTCAGCCTGAAGCCTGGGTGATGGGCTGCCAGTGTTTCTGTCCTATTAATGTAACTTACTTAAGGACTATGTAACTGCTTGTGAAGGTGTCCTGAGAAGCTGTAATAAACCTAGCATGTCAACCAAAGAAGGCTGGGAGCTGTTTCTTAAAATTGTCGATGAGTCGGTCTTAAAGAAGAAGAACCAAAGTGCAAGAAAAAGTAGGAAGCTGAAGAAACCTGCTGCGGGGGTTGCAGGAAAGGAAAGGACAAGAAGAAGGACAACACTGCCCCCAGTACAAGTAAGACCCATCACCCAGTGCGCCAAAGAGGGAGGAAAAAGACCCTGTAGACCCCGTAACATGAGGGACCAGCAGCTCATGATCTGGAGGGAGAGCTGAGTCCCGGGGGCTGGAGAGGGAGCTGGGCCAGAAGATGAAAGGAAGCTGTGTCCCAGTAATGAAATGAGAAGTCATGCTGCATAGGATGTAGAAAGTGGGAAGTCGTTGCTTTCAATGTAAAGTGGGAGGTTTGCCCATAAAGGAAGAGCAGAGCTGGCCCACTAGGTGTAATCATATGTCCCAGCAGGTAAAACAAGGGACAAGATAAACCAAGGGAAAGCTCCCCATGATGAGGAAAATGAAAGTAAATGAAGCCAGGGTGAAGGGATGTGTCCTTTGTACTGGTAAAGCGTAAAGCGATCAAGGCGCATAACAAAGAGTCAGTAGATGCCAGAGACAGTGACCGTTGGGTGAGCACAGATCTTCACTACCCTGTGTCTGGCAAGGGAATGGTGACGTCAGTATGGAAGTGAACGGAGTTGGCGAATGAGCCGAATGCTCAGGAGATGCAGGAATCGTTGCTTACAAGGTTTAAACAAGCCAAACTTTCAGGAGTTGCAAGAATCGGGAGGCTTAAAAAATGCAGCTGTATCGCGCCAAGGGTGAGAAATGGTGGGGATTTCCGAGTAAGGAACCCAAAGGCGTGAGGCTGCATGTTCAGGACGCAGCGTAACGTTCATTGAGGAATAGTACGGCACGCAGAAGTTGAGTGTGCGCTGTGTTTTACTGTGGCGGGACGTTCAGGTAGCGGTCTACCCAGCGAAGGGAAAGTATGCGATGCCCCGTTGGAGTACTACTTATGCATTCTGAGCAGCATGGAGAGGGAATAAGTCTATGTATTGTAAATGCAACGCAGACTTGGAGATCTATCATTCTCCCCACCGAAAGAGGAACGGTGCGGGGGCCGAGGTGCTGTTTGGTTATCTAAAAACTGATGGTCAGACCACTGAGATGGTGACGAGTTACCTTCTAAGGATTCAAGGAGAAGGGACTTATGTATCCTTTTATGATATTATCCTTGTGTGTTGCGCCACTGATATTTGGTGTTTCAAGAGTGGATGGTTAGACTCTGAGGATTTGTAGATACATAGGAGGTGACATTGCCGTCTTGTTTTAAGCAAATGCATTCCTGTTTAGCCACTTCAGGTAATGGGGTGGGTGTTTGCTGCATGGATTTCACATGATTATTTGTGAGTGGCGTCGGTCATGTTTGAAGACTAGGATTAACCTTTTGAGGACTTTCAGCATTTAGGCCGCTTTATAGCGACATGGACTTTTAGGATTGGATATGAAAATGTGCTCATGACATTTATTGTATTGTATTAGAGTCTAGAACTAACCTTCTTGAGGATTTCAGCGTTTAGGTCGCTAGGTTGCGACATGGACTATTAGGATTGGATTGGTTTGGAATTCATGAAATATGCTGTTTAAAAAAAATGCATCATTTCAAATGTATAGAGCAATGCAATGTGAACTGTATATTCTCTTATGTGATGCATTGCGTACAGTATAGAAAATCTGTATTGGCTCCAGGGATTTAGTGAGATTGGGGGTAGCGCCTTCAATTGTTTCTTGTATAGGTGTGGATATGATTGTTTGGTGAATGCGGGGGTAGTGCCTCCCATGTGTTTGGTTTTGGGTGAAGCTTCTATGTGATATATAAGTATGGTTTTGCTGATGGTGCGAATGCCAGGTCAGCATGTTTGTGCCTTCCAAATGTGATTTCTGGGGGTAGCGCCTTGAGTAATATTTTGAGTATGTGTGTGGAATGATATACACAGGGGCATTTGGGAGGTAGTGCCACGTTATGTGGAGTTTGGGGGTAGCGCCTCCAGTACAGTATGGGCGTGATTGTAATGAGTCGCGCAGGGTTAAACAGTGTACGTGGGTTTATGGTGGTAGCGCCACCATATATGTCAGGGCATGACTGTAATGAGCTATGCATGGTTATCCCACGTATGGCTGTGTGAGGTGGTAGCGCCACCAAGTGTTGGAGCTTGACTGTGGTCAGTCATCCGAGGTGAATGGTTTGGTATCTGGGTGGTAGCGCCTCCAGTAGGTGTAGGGTTGTGACTGTAGTATATGTCACGCATGGTTAGGGGTTTGTGTGTACAGGGGTAGCCCCCCCCTGGTTTTGGTTGGTTTGGGCGTGCCTGTGGTATTAGGCATTGCATGGTCACGTATTACCCCAACTCTGTGGTTTATTTACCACAAATAATTTATTGTTCTATTCGTTGTGCACGTGCGGCTATGTTTAGCTGTACTGTGTGTCCTTTTATGACTCTTCTCACCCCATCAGGGTCCGGAGTGCGACAGTGACATTAGTTGTTGGTCCTGGTGTGCCTGGCCAGCGCACCGGGTATGAGGCGAGTGTTTGAGTGTCAGAGCACATGTGTGCTTGCCGTCATGATGTGAGTCAGTGTGAATGATTTTGATGTGTATGGAGGTGTGTTGAGTAATGTCTACGTTGTTGTCGGAAGAGGGCAGGTGTGTTGTGTATGCGTTTTGTATTGCTGCTCGGTGCAATGTGCCAATGTAAGGGGAGGAGATGTGTTGTGTTTGGCTTAGCTTGGTAGTGGGAATGCAGAAGGAATGTTGTGATGTCATGTGGAGTGTTTGTGTCTGAGTGTCGCAATGCCTGAGGGAAGGTTCTATGTTGGGCAGGTAGTCACCCTGAAGCCTGGGTGATGGGCTGCCAGTGTTTCTGTCCTATTAATGTAACTTACTTAAGGACTATGTAACTGCTTGTGAAGGTGTCCTGAGAAGCTGTAATAAACCTAGCATGTGAACCTAAGAAGGCTGGGAGCAGTTTCGTAACAGCCACACAACAATAATATATCAATCGAAACATTCAAGTCTCTGTCGTTGAACTCCAAGCCCAAACCAAAACTCGGTACTGCGAGAGGCAAATAGGAAACCATGAGACTCCAGAAATCCAGATGAACAAGACCCATCTCAAACACCAACATCACACACAAGATACACTTCAGAACCAAAATCAAAGGAGGAGGATGACGCCCCAAAATGGGGGCAGGAGCTGCCGAAACAAGATGTTTACCTTCAGCCATCTTGAATCTTGAATATTAGGGCATAACATGTCAAACCAACATTTAATAATTATAAGAGCATTAAATAATAATTACTTAAGCGTCATAGACCAAGGGAGGGTTCATGTTTGGAGGATAACGAATGGCCCACAACCTTTTTGCCTGCGGTCATTCTTATAGTTATCAGTTGGGGGCCATTATTCAAAGCAGTTCCAGGGTCACGAAGGCTGTTAGCACTTGTAATTGTAATTGTGAAAATAAAAAGGAAAGTGTAAGATGTCATGGTTGCTGCTTAAGAACAAATACTCCCAATATGGCCTTTTCATGGCAGCCATTTTGTTTTGTTTATTTTTTTCATTGACCGCCTCTTTTTATTTTCTATTAATATCAATGGCCACCATGTAAAGGGAGAAAGGACCATGTGTGGTCGCTTCAGCCCTGGCAGCCATATTTTTGTTGCTTTTTTTCCCTCAAATGGATAAACAATTTTGATGTTGTTTCTCTGCTTGAGAAAATAAATGCTATTAGTACCCCGGTACGACATACTGGTGTACTAATAGCAATAGAACGATCACAGGGGGCATTAAGGGGCTGGTAATGCCCTGGGGCTTATGTTGATGCCCTCGTTTTGCTCAGGATTGTAACTGACACCCCAGGGCATTACTAGACCAGTGATGCCCCATCCTCGGGTTCTATTGCTTTATTATTATTATTATTATTATTATTATTTTCTTTTTTTTTTTTTATTATTATTATTATATTTTATTTGTTATGCTGTGTTAGTTCACGAGCATGGTGGCCTGAAAGCATGGAAAGAAAAATAAAATTTTAATATGTAAGTGGTTGGATAACTCATTTCAAGCTGTTGACTGTCTAGAGATCTGGGACCATTAAGTAGAATACAGGGGGAGCATGGAATGCAGGCTTCAATGGAAGGTTAGAGCCTGCATTCTTCTTTTTATGATTGGATAACGAGAAGAAAACATGCCAGAACAGATATGCACATTTAAACAGTTATTGTGCATTTTGGTGGCAAACATGTCAGACACCATTTCCACACAGAAGAGAGTGGAAAGGGTTATTGAGATGTCAAAAAGCTGGTTAGCATGTTACTGGAAATGCGGTGACATGACATGGCTGGTTCATTCAATGCTAGTTCATGTTACATGTTGCAGTGTAATCCAATGAGAGCGTGTTTAACTTGATTTCTCCCAATGACAAGTTCCGAAATGTGCAACTGTGTCCATGGGCTTTCATGTGAGGAGTGGCGTGCACAGTGATTTTACTTTCTTGCTGTGCCCCCGGCCTTGGTAAAAGCAGGGCCCTCAAAACTTTCATTCGCCCATTTTCAACCACCCCCAGCAGTAACTCTGCTATGTGATGCAAATTCCCCAATAAAACACGGACTGCTGCATTTTTTTAAAGTCTCTAAACCCCCTAACTCCCCTTAAACAGTGCTCTGATCTGGAGCACAGCCCACACTATGCGTTTCCCCATCTCCCCTAGAGACTTGACAAAACCTCAAGCCCTGCCTACCCTCAATCGAGGCATGGCCTGCTCTGCTTTATTTTTCAGATGACTCCCTATCAGCTATTTCACCTCTCCACATCCCACACCCATTCCACACCCCAACACCACCATGACACCACCCAAATCCTCTAATCCACACCCCCAACAACACCTCCACATCCCTTCCACACTACTGCACTTGCACAACTGCACAACCACTACACACCGCAACCACCCGACTCCACACAGCCACCCCACTATATAATGCCATGCCCCCTCACCATGCCACACATGTACACATTACACCACCACACCCATCAACAGGCCTACACCACATCACGCCATCACTCGATCAGTCCATACCACCATTCCACACCTCTATGCCACCACCATAGCATCAGCCCACTACCACCACCATATGACACCATCATCGCACCCCATACCACTACATTATCCATGTCGCCTCTCCCCGCCATAACACTCACACTACCACATACCACCAGTCCACACTACCACTTCACCACACTTCACCACTGCACACCACATCATACCACCTTTACTTCACCACCACCCCACTCCACATGCCATTCCACCCACCCCCACGTTGGCCCACTGTACCCCAGCCCACACTACCCACCCTGTTCTAAGCACACCTTGCATGTCTCACATTACCACACCCACCCTGCACCCTCCAAATCTTCCCCTACCCTCCCCAACCCAACACCCCCCACTGCTCACTTCTGCTTTCCCAATTTATCAAAGTCCATCACCACATTACCCACCCCACTCTACCCTTACCCTCCTTACCTCGACCCTGCCCACCCCCATACCTTCCCCTCAACCACTCACCCTATGTCACCCCTGTGTATGCCCAACACACTCACCCTAGCTCCCCTCTAACTACCCCACTAGTCCTAGCTCATCCATGGCAACGAAGCTCACCCTGCCTACTGCATCCGACCAGACCTCACCCCTTCTCCCTTCCACCTTAGCTCACCCCTACCCGCACCACCCTGTCTCACCTTTATAATCACCATGCTCGACTTAAAATGTCCAAACATGTCTGCAAGCAAGTGTTTGTAGAAATGTATCACTGGAAATGCACATATTGCAATGACCTTCATACATGGAAGGGAAAATAAGCCTTTTTACAATGTTTTTATGTCTTGTACAAATGATTTTTATTCAAGCATGAATTTGCAGGCATCTTTGGAATTAATGGCAAAGTAGAACCCACGTATCTACTGTATTGTTACCTATGAATGTAAAATGCAGTAAGCAACTGCAAACACCAACAATATTGCATTTGCCAATGCTTGTTTGTTGCAGAACGGTACACTATTCATGTTCTGTCTTTTTGTGTGTTCTCTCATATTTTTGCGCTCCTTGCGTTGGATTATGTGATCAAGCGTTGTTAAGCTAGTTTGTCTTTTTGCACTCCATAAATCCCCAATATCAAATAAAAAAGAGGCGTCCCGGACGTTCAGCCTATGCAGAAGTCCTTCTGACAGAGGAAATCCATCCATCCTTCGCCAGCTCCGCGGCGAGGACCGCTCTAATTCATTTGATAGACTTTAACCTACACAGCCAATGGGGCGATCCATTCTGCGTCTCTGTCCCCTTGTCAGGGAGCAAGGCCGCCTCGCGGAGAAATGCTCCTCTGGGAGGGTGATTACATGTAAAGGGGCAGAGCTCTTGACACAGGTCCAGACAAATGATGGAGCGCAGCATCATTTATAAAGGAGAGGAGGCGTTCTTTTAAAAAGCGATTTCCAGAAGGAAAGTAGGGCGCTGGCTGGAAGTGCTGGTCTGTTGGCCTTTGAGTGAAGGAAAGTGCTGACCCACGTGGAGTGCAGGGAGGACAGAGTAGCAGGACTGATCATCCTTTCTGCATCCGTTACGCCCATGTGGGGAGTCTGAAAAAATAATATTGTAGAATATGTAGCACCCATGCAATGTGCTCCCTTCTGATCAGACGATGCGGCACAAACACCAGTAATGGCAGACTATGCCTTTAGCCCTTCCCAGGACAATTACACACAAGTTCGTAATCATGTTGGAACAGAGTTTATAGGAGTTAGAAGCAGATCTGCATGATACGCTGTAAAAGTAGCCAAATGATTACAAAACAGTCCACATAGTCTTCTCACCCCAGAGCACGGGCCCTTTGGGCGTCTTGCCTCCCCTTTACAACGGGGCCAGGTTTGATGTTTCCTGGGCCAGAACAATGTCCCCTAGTTCCTCCTACTGGTGGTAACCTGAAATTGACACGATTGGAGGTAGAACATGTACTGTCTTCTTCCACACTAAGCATGGGTGGAATAAACTCAAACACATTGCATTTTCAGGGAGAGTGACACAGTCAAACTTCACAGGGTTGAAGAGGGACAGATGAATGTGGACCTCATCACTTTGTGCCCCTCCCTTATCCCGACAATACAGACATGACAGGTGTACATGGTTCCTGGCCACCTCCTCTCCATCGCACTGCAGATGTGATCAACTCTATTCACTCAGAAAACCATTCAGACCCTATCCTGATGATGTCTCAGAGGAGATAAACTTGTAGACACTGGAGCAAGTGTACTGACATAGACCACATTATGCATCCCGGCATGAAGCAATACAGACACTTAGATTAAACCTCTCTAGACTGGAAGAACATGCTTTTGGCCCACTTAGATAGAGGACATATACTTTGCTTTGCTGCAATGCAAGACACACAAGAATAAGACATGGAACTTGCTTAACGCTGAATGCAGTTTATATAGGTAGCCATGAAAATCAAAATGGAAGGAACAGCCATGTTGAAGTAAATGAAAAGCATCGAGAAGGTCTGAGAATGCAGGGAGAGGCCAGACTCACTGATTTAGCAGGGAAAGGCAGACCAGATGGGTCATGCAGCCGGGTCATGCAGCCGCTGTACGTGTTCCAGGCAACAGTATCAAGGGAGAGAGATTTGTATCGACACTCAAGGGTACAGCAAAAGGCAGACATTAGAAACAGTCTTGTTATATTAGACACCTGTATGCATAAATGGTAGAAAATCCTGGTAAATGTGAGCAGGAAAAACGTGCCAGTGGGGTTTCTCATTGGGACCCCTGCTCCCGCTTTCCCTCTCTCACTCATGGCCACCCTTCTCGGGCCCATTTCCTTTGCATTTCTACGAGGCAAAAATCCTTGGTGTCATCTTCGACTCTCTCCTTCTCTCCACGCATCATGATCCTTGCCAGGAAGGCCCACTACCAGCTGCACCTCCTCAGAGGTATTCTTTATTTTCTCACTTTCCCCCAGAGGCTCACTGTCTCCAGAGCCCTGGTTCTTTCTTGGATGGCTACTGAAACATCCTCTTTCTCAATCTGCCTTCCTCTACTCTCCGCCCTCTGCAACTGATCCAGAAAAGGACTGAAAGACTTATCCTTGGCCTCAAGTCCAGTGACCTTATCTCTTTAGCCCTGAAATTTCTCCATTGGCTCCCAGTGGCTGCAAGGATCAAGTTCAAGACTGTATGCATCATCCACAAGACTTTCTGGGGTTGGGACCCTCGCTAAATCCAACTCTCTCTTCCAAAATACCTTCCCTCTTGAGGCCTTTGCTCAGCTACCTCAGACGCTTCCCCAGGCAGAGAGTGGGGGTTAGATCTCTCTCCTCTGCAGGTGCCTCCCTCTGGAATGGCCACCATGCCCCTCCCAAACTTGAGCCAGACCACCTGAAGTTCCGAAAGCAGCTCAAGACATTCTTTTCACCTCTGCTTTCTCTCTCTCCCTCCCCTGCTGACCTTCCTGTCTGCTGCACCGACTGGTTGCTTTGTACCCTCAGAGTCTTACCGGGTAGCAGGCTCCTCGTTGATCAGTCTCCCCTGCACTGTCTATGGGCCTACCGGGCATTTAGGGGCTGTAACCATAACCTCTACAGTCCCCCCACTCCTTGCACTTCCCCCTCCATCTCCCTGGTACTTCCCCTCTCACTTCCCCCAGCACTTTACATTATCACACTTGCACAATCTGAATGACACAAGGCCTAGTAAGATCATTTGTCTTATCCTCCTCTGTCTTCCCTCCCTTGTCTTGTTGCACTGAGAAACACTTGTACAGTTCCGTATAAATGACATATCTTATCACATGGCATCACAGAGTACAAGTATGAGTCCAGCAATCTGACAAAGACGGGTGGGGAAGAAATTGTTGTGTTTTGCATTCTTGTTTTTGTTATTGATGAGAGAATCCCTGTTTCTAGGTGCTAGCTTAGTTTACATATGAAAAGAGAATCCCTGTATGAATGTGTTCGGTTAGTTTATGGACGAAATGGGATTCCCTGTTCTCTAGGCTTTAGCTTAGTTTAAGGATGAAAAGTGGATCCCTGTTTCCTGGTATTAGCTTAGGTTACAGAAGGTGGCACCTTGTTGAATATCACAGAAAAAATAAAAAGAATACAAAAACAAAGTTGAATAGGTTATCCTATGCTGTGGTGTAGAAGGAGGGCCACACCCCTGACTGGGCACTTTAATTGATGATCCCCTGTGAATAAAAGCAGAATATTGTCCGTTGGGTATTTTTGTTGGGGTATTGTTCGTTGTTGTGTTGGTCTAAGAGTGCACTCATATGTCTGCCATATTGGCTGTAGTTTGTCGGCCCACGGTGGGGGCTCAGATGTTGGTGGAGAAAAAAGGGGAAGAGGTTTTGTCTGTGGTGCTTTAAGGTGATGGTTGAAGAGGGAAGGCTCGGCTAACTCAAGGAACTGAGGCTGTTCAAAACAAAAAGGTTGTAGTGCCACTGGGTACGGCTCTGGTAGAACTCAGAAGTTTGGAAGGCACTTTAATGACGGAAGTTAGTGTGGGTGACGTGCTGTTTGCTCCATTGTTGAAGGTGGTGAAGCCGGCGTGGCTGGCGGAAAAGATCAGTCATTGTTGTGTTTTTGAAGAGTTGATTTATGGTTGATAAGAACTGGGAACATACGATTGGCATTGTTTGAAACACACAAAATCCCTGTTTGAGGTCAAGTAAGTATCAGCAGTCAGAAAGTGATGTGCCATCATGAGGGATGCTCCCCTCAAACATGTGTGCAAGTCCCTTCAATGATATCAGGACAAGATATGCAAGTATAGCGCGGAATGTACTCGCGATAGAGAGGGCAAAATGGTGAAGGCATGGCCCCGGGAACAAAGTCTTTCAAAATCTGTGCTGCAACACATGACCACATATTTGCATGCCAAGTACAAAGGTAAGAAATTGAGCAAAAGCCTAGTGATATTGGATTTATGGAAGATGTTTGAGGACAGGTAGGTGGACCCACCCAAGGGACAAGGCATGCTCAGCCAGTATGATGTGGGGGGCTAAGCACCCACAGCTCCACCTCCTCCTCCTCAGAGAACTCACCCACCGAAAGGAGGGCTGGGATTTTACCCCTTTAAAGAATTAAAAGCAGCAGCAGGTTACACCAATCCTGTGTATGCGCCTCCTGCGTACAGTAGGGAAGGCACACTTAGCGGAGATAACCTAATGAATAAGAAATTAGGGGCCATGACTGACAAGCGTAAAGAGCACAGCACACTACAAACAAAGTTGAAGGGGGTGAGGAGGCAACCCAGCGACGAAAAGGGGATGGCGGGACAGAGGAGCCCGGAGACCCAGAGGGGAAGGCCCAGAGGGGGAGGCCAAGAAGCAAAGGGGAAAACAGGAAGACGAATAAAAGAGAATAGAAGAGAGGGATAGTGAATGGTCAAAAATAATGGAGGAGGTGATGAAAGTAGAGAAGGAGAGAGAGGAAAAGGAATGGAGGAGAAAGCTAAAGGAAGCAGACAAAATGTGTGAGGACGAATAACAAATTCAATATATTCAAGAGATCCAAAATTGCTGGCATCTTGAGACTCGTGAACTGTCGGACAAAACCGTCAGTTTGTTTTATCATATACTCAGTCAGGGACTACCAGAGCAAGTACAGAAGCAGTTGAAGATATTTGTGGGGATGGAGGCAAACCGTAGTCGTAAATTCAGTTGACTATAGTGCAGTGTTGTAGGTTGATGCAAGAGAATGTGAGAAAGAAACACAAGGAATGGAAAAAGGAAGAAGCAAAGTTAGTCTTGAAAAAGTTATAAAAATATTCAATGGAAGGGGCAATTTTGACAAGCGAAGAGGGAGTGGTTACACATAATGTGCAGTATCAGCAGCAAATGACAGGGGAAGGTTTTGCAGGGAGAGAGGATGAAATGATGTGATATGATACGGCATTTATAAGTGTTTCAAGGTGTGACGAGGCAAGGGAGGGGGAACTGAGGGAAGACAAACAGCGATCCTACTAGGCCAGGTGTCATTCAGATTGCGCAAGTGCATGGGATGGGGAAGGGGATGAGGGAAAGTGCAAGGGAGAGGGGGGAGAGTGCAGCACATGGGATAATAGGGATGCTAATCATTGGCCATATGGAAGAGGAGCAGGACACTACAAACAGCAAGGAGGAAAAGGGTTCAGCAGGGACTTCCCCAGCACTCAGAACCACCACCTCAATGTTGGTCATGGAGAAAGATGGGACACATAACCTGAGTATATAGGGGAAATTGAGGAATGCAACAGAATTTGCAAGATCCTGGGGGGAGGGGCCTGACACATCCACCAGCATACACCACGAAACAGCCTATTATTCCCAAGATCACACACAGACCTATTTTCCACAAATGGCACTAGCACAGCATGCACTGTCACAATCACAGCAACCTATGATGCAGCCAACCTAAGTACCTGTGTACACGCACCAACCACAGACAACAAAAATTTCACTGGCACTGCAGAACACTGTAGCCACAAGAAATGTTGACACCACAGTACAGACTTCCACGCCAAGGTTTCGGAATGTAGCTGTAGTGGGAGGGAATTCCTTTACAATGACAGGGTTGAGTTTATATCCACAATAGGACTGTCCACAGACTGACTTAGGGCCTCATTACGACCCTGGTGCTAATGGGTTAACAGCACCGTAAAAGGCTGCGGCGCCGTTAACCCATTAGCGCCTGATTACGAGGTCCCTTTGTGGGACCTGACCTTAACAGCTGGTCTACACCAGCCATTAAAGTAGGGACCCGCAAAGGGACCTTCGTGCTAAGTACGGTACCGCAATTTGCGGTACCGTACTTAGCGCCTTCCCCATTCCCATAGAGCCCTATGGGGCGAAAATGGGAATGGGGAAGGGTCATGGTTCAATGGGGAATTACCGCCCGCCAACCTTGGAATGGGGTGGTAATTCCCCAGTGAACCATGGCTGACCCGATACAATACCGACAGCAACCATGTTGCTAATAGCGCCATGGTTTAGCACCGGTGTTGTAATGAGGGCCTTAATGTGTTCAATCCTCTCTGTTACACCTGACCCAAATGAAGAACCACATATGGAGGTAACCATAAGTGACAAGACTTTGTCCTTTCTTGTAGACACGGTAGCCACTAGGTCCTGTGTTAGGGAGGGGAGATGCCCCATGTCAGGCATTTCCATGAATGCTCAAGGTTTTTCTGGGGCCCAGGATTGGTTCTGTTCACAGACAGGTTGCCAATCTTGGTGGGTGAGCATGACTTTACAGCGCCACTGTTTTACTCCCGCCAGTCACCAGTTAACATAAATGGAAGGGACATTATTAGAAAATTCAACATGGCTATCTCGTTAACTGATTAAGGGATAGTGTGCTCTACTCCAGGGATTCACTATATTAATGCACATAAATGTATTCAAGCATTTTGCAGCCAGACCGTACAGATGGGCGTGCCTCTATATCCCGATGTATTTCAGTATGGGGTCGAAATATTGCTATCATGGCTTCCAGGGATAGAGGGTAAATTACTCACATTAAAATCTGTGATTCTGTTCCGGCCAAAAATTCCCTTCGATGAGAAGGAAGAACAGTTATACAGATTAGAACAGAGAGTTATAGTAAGGGAAGAGAGAGTAGTGATCCATGGGACTGATGACACAGGGAGAGCTTGGAGAGCAGCAATTGCAGTAAGAGAAGGACACACATTGACTGACTTCATAGACAAAGAACGGTTTCAGGATAACTATTCAGATATTGAGACAGTGTTCTTCATGAGCATTACTTACTGGATGAGTATCACATATAGGTAAGGCCCACAGAGGATGGCCCTGATGAAAAAAGACACCATTATTTTATGAGGATGTTCTGGCTCAGGTACCAAGCATATTATGGACCAACAGCCCATGTGACGTTGGCTTGTTAATAATAATTTCACATTTATATAGCACTACGAACCCTCAGGTATCTGAGTGCTGCTTATTATTACCCATGATGTGTGGTGCTCATTTATCGACCTCGGAAGGATGAAAGGCTGAGTTTGGCCGTGCCGGGATTCGGACCTGCATTATCAGGCTCTGCACAGATGTCAAAGCGAGCACTCTACTCGTTGTGCCACTAGACCGGTTAGGGCTGATAGGATCAGTCAAAACAAAACTAAAGCCAGGGGTGCTTCTACCAAGGGCAA
Source organism: Ambystoma mexicanum (assembly GCF_040938575.1). Lineage (NCBI taxonomy): Eukaryota > Metazoa > Chordata > Amphibia > Caudata > Ambystomatidae > Ambystoma > Ambystoma mexicanum. The sequence goes on from NC_090924.1 coordinate 1,380,944,595, forward strand.
CACAATATTGCATATTTAAGGAGGCAAATGAATTTTTAGACAATCTCTGCACTTGTGCAACAGGGAATCTTAGTACCATCAGAGTATCAATGTAACACAGCAGTGTAACCCAGTGAAGAAGGCGATCAGAGGATTGTGGATTTTTGTACAGAATGTGTGACCTCTGAACAATATTGCCACAGAAGAGATTCCCTTAGTTTCATATCCAGTGACAATATTATGTAAAATTCCACCAGAGGCCACACATTTGATGGTAATAGACTTGAAGAACACATTTTTCTTGATTCCCATTCATGAGGAATCACAAGACCTGACATTGTTTCTATATAGAAATAAAAAGTGGAAGCATACAAGACTGCCACAAGGGTACAGTAAGTCTCTGTCCATATTCAATAGGGTCATCTAAATCGACCTGAGGAATGTACATTAAGAAAGAATAGTGATTCAATACGTGTACACTATTTTTGCGTCTAGCAGGACAGAAAAGCAGTGTCGAAAAAGACTCAATACAGTTGATAACAGTATTGGCAGAGAAGGGATACAAGGTGCCAAAGCAAAATTACAATACTGCCTGGAAGAGTTTCTATACATTGGACAGTTGATCTCACAAGATGACAAGAAGGTAACACCTGAAAGGGCAGATGTGATTATGAAAACACCACAGCCGAAGACTATGAGGGAGATGCAGCAATTCTTAGGTCTTTGCAATTATTACAGAGCCTGGGTGTTCGATTAAAGAGCATATACTAGATCCCTTTTAAATGGACTCAAAGAGAGTCAGAGGGGGGTGGGGAACTAGTATGGATAGGAAAAATTACTGAAGCATTTGATTAATTGAAAAAGGCAATTTGCACAGCCCCAGTTTTGGAATTCCTGACTACAATGCAAATTTGACTTATTCTCACACTCGAATGGAGTAGTGATGACAGCGGTATTCACACAGAAAACTACTTTGGGGATTAAACTGATAGCCTACAACAGGGGACATCTGGATCCAGTAATAAGAGGTCATTACCCTTGCGAACAAGCTTTGACTGCAGCTGCCTTTGCAATAGAGATGTTGGCAAGTATCACTGTGGCTATAGTACCACACTTTACCTGGAGAATGCCATTTTTGCCACTCTTGGGGAACCAAAAAGCACACTGACTACACAGAGAGCATCTGGTTAAGAGGTGATACTCTCAAACACAGCAATTAAAGTGGTGAAGTGTAGAGTTGTAAATCCGTTGACATTCATAGAAGCGCCACTAGAAGAGGGAGGCTATGTACACAACTACACTAAATACACAGAATACTATGATGACATTCCAAGGATCAATGCCATCGGAGGAGAGTAGGCAATCTTTATTGATGGGTTCTCAATTATTAACCAGACATCGGGGAACACCACTCTGGGACAGAAATGGTAAAACTGTGGCAGAATGGGACATTTGATGTGGTGGCAAGCACAAGGTTACCCACACACTGCTCAGTGCAAGTAGCAGAATTGGTATCACTCATAATAGTGTTAGCAACACACAAGAATGAGGAGATAACAGTGTACTCATGCTCCGCATATGTGATGGAAATAGTACATGCAGGAAGAGGAGGGGACTCCGACTTGCTGACGGCACACCAGTGTAGCATGCACCACTAATGGACAGACTCATAGATGCACTACAACTCCCTTTGACCGTTGCTGTGGTGAAGTGCCAAGACCACATGACCACATGAGGGGGGAGGACATGGTTTCCCATGGTAATGAAGATGCAGGCACAGAAGCAAAAAAGGCAGTGTATTCCCCAGAAATAAATGAGTTTGATACTCCTCCCAATAGACACACACAAGTGCATACAATAGTAATGCAAGAATGGTCTAACCCATTGCTCATTATGCAAATAATGGAATTACAGGGATGAACGCCAGTAGAAGAAAAGTAATTGTGGGTAAGGAGAGGATGTTCAGTATCCCCCACAGATGTGATGTGGTGACAAGGGACTACCGGAAGGCCGGCCATGCCCTTTGCACTGTTATAGACAGTTTTAACACAGCTGTGTTACCCGACACACATAAGTAAGGGGAGTCTTGCAGCACAAATAGCAGAAGACTGGTTCTGTCCCAATTTGGCAGAGCATGTTGCTGCTTTCATGTATAATTGCATTGTTTGTCAATGATTCACAGCAGGACACAAAGGAGCCATACCCAGGCCTAAAGTGCCTTCTCAACATCTCCATATAGACTTTGTGGACATGGTTCAAAATTGCAATGGCTACAGTTATATGCTAATGGTTGTATGCTCAATTGCTAGATGGATCAAAGATGGTTGATGCACCCACCATTGTGCAGCGAGATTGCCCGTTAGAAAGGTGCTCCTGCAATGGTTGGGTGTGTGAAGTCCTTCGGTCTGATATTGGACCGCAATTGGTAAACAAAGTGTTCCAGCACATCACAATCCTACTGGGAATAAAGTATAAGTTGTCCTGCGCTTATCACCCACTGTGGAACTGGATCTGTGAATGCTTCCACCGCCTGCTCAAAGAAAATAATTGCAAAAGTGAAAACGACTTTGAAAAATTGATGGCTTCATTGCCTAGCCATAGCCCTGTTCGCATTGCCCAATCAGCCTGACTCTGACCCCCATTTAACTCCTCATGAGGTGGTGACAGGATGATGCATGCAATTCCCACTTGCTCCCCTCTCTAGAGTGCTGACGGATGTCCAGAATGCTGCCACAGTTTTGAGCAATGAGATGTATGAGTATCTTGCTTCGATGATGGCTAGTGCTTTTTTTTATCTCTCAACAGCTGAAAACGAGGCTGGGGAGGTGCAGAAGAATGATGAAAAGGACACATCAGTAAATCCACAAGAACTGCTCAAAGCACCACCCCTTTACCCAGGAGATCTGGTCTTGCTACGGAACTTTAACGGAAACTGGAAAAAGTCCTGATTTGATGGCCCCTTTACTGTAGAGCAAGCCACTGAACATTTTGAATGTACAGGGCTCAGATGTGATGATGCCAGAAAAAACTCTTTGTTTATGCTTTCCTCATTTACGTTGCACACAGCTATCCGGTACTCAAAAGAACTAAAGTGCCCAACATTGCCTTGCTCAGTAACCCTAAAGTTCAATTCATTTTTTAGAGACTTTTTGCAAATATATTAGTGCAGTTTTTCAACAGGAGAGGTTCATTTGCTATAATAATGATAATCCCAAAGGTTGTGAATTTTGATAAGCAACAGTTCTAAGCTCATGATCGACACCAAAGGCGTGCATTATGATGTCTCTACCTGTTTACCCTCTCTGTACTACCGAGAGCTGCTTTGTACTACACACACACTCAAGCATATGCCAATATAACACCTGTTCCCTTAGCAACCACAGCTGTAACTGAGCTGGTCACCAGAGCGACCCAAGAAGTAAAAAGGCTTAAACGAAGTGCTAAAACCAATTTTGAACATGTCAATGCGTATATGGCAAATTTGGCTCATGTCTCGAACAAAAAGTAGTACCAGCACATGCCCAAGGGTGGGAAAGAGACCGCAAGAGAGAGCTGTTGTGTATCTTCTCTCATTCTCTATGCCATGAGTGCATCCAAGACATTTATAGCGACAGAGATTCCAGCAGCCAGAGCACAATGCCTTATGCACTCAGCGCTCTGCACCACAAAAGGCCAGTTTCAAGGAAAATGGGCCACACTGCATTCAATGTCACAAAAGACGTTTCCATACGAGAACAGCTATATAAAAACTCAAGCAATGATAGTAGACTATTGGAGCTCGGATAAAATTATACAATTCACATTGGATGGCACAAATCGAGGAGAGTCTAGTATAGTGACGCAGACATAGTTGCAATGCCTGAAGACAGGGAAAAAGGAAGTAGGGGGAATGCAAGGATACTGGAATCAACCTCAACTGTTGGTGTATGGACAAGTGTTCACAGGTCAGTCAGTCAGTCATAATTCCTTTATTCGACATAGAGTCTGCAGGTACATACAAAAGACAAGAACACTCATGCGAAATCTAAGCTCATCAAATATTGGTACTCTGGCTATTAGTAATTATAGCATGCACATGTATAGTCAATTCAGTGCCCTTTTCCTCTGTATCCAAGTTCCGTGGGGATAACGAGCCATGCCAAATACTGCAGGTAGATAGGAGGTCTGCAGCAAGAAGAGCATAGCAGATCATAACGTACAAAGTCCAGCATCCTGTAATATAGGCCTCAAGTAAAACCGACTCAACCGAATTGTAGAGGGGCAAGTTAGGAAAAAATGAGACACAGTTTCATGTGAGGAACCACACATTGGACATAACTCTGATTCATATCCCCTCCACGGGTATGTGAAAACTGCTACTGGAAGAATACCCAGCCTGACACAGGCATAAAGCGATTTTTCATAGGCGGGATACATTACATCCAAATATATTTTAAACCCCCACAGCGTTTCATGGGCAAATTACTCAGCGGTTAATTTCAATTTGGAAGCATCTTTCATGAGCTGTTCTAGTGCCCATGACCTGGATAATGCATTTACCGTACCTACATTTGCCAGCAAAATAACATGTGGCTCAGTTAGTATATCAACGACGTGGAGTTCAAGAAGCATTTCCTTAGCGTAGGCCAGCCCTTTCAGGCTCCACCCTCACCCAGGGGTAAAAGATGTAAAATTGCATCCCTGCACTTACCAAGACCTGTTGGGGTCCATATTCTGTGCCCAAAAGAAGACCGGCTTTCACATAGCTTCCACAGTAACTGGAGCAAATGCCATATTCTTGATGGACCAGCACTGTGTGGGCACTCAAGGGGAGTAACACTAATTTCTTCAAAAATATCTTCTCTCCTATGACTAATTTCCCAGCGTTCACATATCCCCGGTCAGGACTATTAACTTGTTCCCCGGCCCACACACGCCATGTCTTAAACAGTGCAATCATGTTTTGCAGGTGATGCTGGATACACGCAGGTGCCATTTCTAAAGACCCCCATGAGAAGCCCTGCTACACCATAGGAGATGGCCACAATGAGGTGGTTAGTAGAATAAGATCATGTATCAAACTGACATTTGGGGCCTCATTACGGCCCTTGCGCTCCTGGAATGAAGTGGGCTGGTACGGGACCGGCCCTCTTCATTCCGGGAGCGTGTATTACGAGGTTCCCTTCGCGGTAAAACCAGACGTCTTTTCCGGGTCCCGCGAGGGGAAGAGGGAGCTAATAGCTCCAGGGCTACCTCCAAAACTCGTAATGAGGCCCTTGTTCTTCTTAAATGCCAGTTTCAGGTTCCTACATCACACAGGCGGTGCACTGATGTACAGCCCCAAAAAAGTAGGGAACATCGTAGTGGTCTGTGCCATGCTGCACAATATGTGCATATGCAGGAATGTTGAAATGCCACAGATGAGGACAAACACCCCACTAGCTCTGATGAGGACGAGGCTGGAGGAGGGACAGGGCACCACAGGCCACACGTGGGGAAGTAAGGGAAGGTCGGATGGACCGCCAGGAGCTCATGGACATTATTTTTTATTTTTTACACTAGAGACATGGCATTCATTCATGCAATGAATGCATATGTACAAATTGCATTTAATGAAAACTGTCAAACTAATTAAGATTCAAATGTGTTTATTACTGGCAACAAGGTAACGCCATCCCCAACATCAACTCCCAAACCCCAATCCCATACACAAAACCAACTCCCACCGCATCCCTAACACCAACTCCCACCCCAACCCACCCTAACACCACTCCCAAACCCCACCCCCATCCACAACAAGTACTACTCCCATTAGCGCTTGCGCTTATCCCCCTTGTCTGCAGGACTAGCAGAATTTGAGGCATGCCATTGTGAGCACCTGAGCGAGGTGCTCACCAATGACCCCTCAGTAGCAGGGACGGACTGGGACAAGAAATAGGCCATAGGCCCGGTCACCCAAAAAAAGGTGGCCCACCCCTTGCCTCAAAAACGTGGCCCACCCCACCCCTCGCCTCACGACCCTTAACCTCTGATGACATCACTAGAAGTGATGTCATTTGACCCTACCCCAAAGTGACATCCCGAGAAGCAATGAAACATGACCTTTCACCCCTTGACAAAACAGGAAGTGGCATCAAATAGCATTGTTCCTAAGTACACTAAATTACTGTGAATCCAAGCAGACGTCCAAGGCCAAATGATAATATGTTATTGTATAGCACTTACGCTTAAGCTCTTTTTTTTTTATAGAACAAATATCCATACAATATCACCCAACCTGTGCTGGTACTCATTTATCGACTTAAGAAGGATGAAAGGCTTTTTGAAAAAGAAAAAAATAATTTGAAAACAATAAATATTTCTTTTTCCAATTTTCTTTCTTTCAATCCTGCCCAGGCTTGGCCAGAAACCAGCCCCCCACTCCCCAGGGACGATTTTATCCCCGCCACAGGCCAAAAGGCAGAGGGGCCAATCCGACCCTGCCTAGTAGGGGTAGCAGACTGTGAGCTCCCCTGCACGCTCCCCTGTAGATGGTCCATGCTGAGATGTATGGCTTTGGCTATGGTCTCATGTAATGAGAACAGTTGTTCAGCCAGCTCCCGCACCCTGTGGCTTGTGAGGCACAGGCTTGCATTGCATGTCACTGTGCTCCTGCAGAGATGGTTGATTGACCTTGATAACCGTCTCGAGGCCTCCTGCAGTCATGCATGGCCTCAGCATGGCCCAAGTGTTCCTGTGGAATGGCACACATTTCTGCCTGCCTCTGTTCAATCTGGTTCAGAAGGTCCTAGATGGTCTGGAGTGTGGGGGACAGGCATTGGCCATAGTGATTAACCTTGGTCATGGTCCTTCCTCATGCTGGCCATGACAGCAAACATTCATAGCCTGCTCATCATAGGAGTCTTCCGCATAGTCCTCAGGAGTAAAATGGTGGGCGGGAAAATGCAGGTTGCTGGATGCAGGGGAGGCACCTTCAGACGGCTCGACAGCCATGCCTGCAGAGGCCTGCTCTGATTGCAGGCTGTCGTTTACACTCTGACCGACTTGTGCCTCTGCAGTCAAACCCGATGTAGTTGTGTCCTGGCTTGTTTCTGCTGGCACAGATTGCACACTTCTGTGGTGACCCGGTGGGCGTGTGTGTCTGGAAAACCGGCTTATCTGTTGGTGGCCCCATGGCCTGGTGCCTCTTCTTGGGTTGCACACTCCCACTCCCTGAACTGCCTTAGCCTGGCTGCTTGATGGCAGTGGTTGGTGCTGGTGTCTTGGAGGGGCTAGCCCCCTCAGCCCTTTCCTGTCTGGCTTGCGTTTCTATTGGAGCAAATTGGCGCTGAGGTCCTTAGCAAATCAACATTCACTGTCAATTGTATTATGTTGTCACTGTGTGTTGGGCCTCCTGGGGAGGGGCTAGCATCATGTGTCGGCCACTGTGTAAATGGCATACATTGCATCTGGATGGCCAAGTGTGGGTTGGCTAGCTTAATTTGGTGGTGCTTTCCTGGGATGTGTTGGGCTACAGGCAGTCCTGTCCAGTGGTGCGTCAGGACTGCTGGTGGCAGGTATCGACAAGCGTGCCTGCAGTGGGCTGCTCTGATTGACGTGTGCATTACAACTAGTAGAACTTTACAATACCACTCTCAATAAGGTACTAGACGCAGTAGCCCCATCAGAAGAGAAAAAAGCCAACAAAATACTTAATGCAAACTCGTGGTTCACACAGGAACTCCTTGATGCACGAACCACTAAACGAGCAGCACTAACAGCATGGCAATTCAACCCCTCCATTACCACAAAAGACACCCACCTTACAATCGCCAAAGACTATAAAAAGGAAATCTCCAGAGCCAAAGCTGCCACATATAACTCTAGAATTGAGAACGCCAACTCCCAAGCCAATTAACTATTCACCATCTATGATGAGCTAACCATCCCCCTCTCTACACAACACCCTCCAGAAGACATATGCTTGCATACAGGCCTGGATGGCAGCCAACGGCCTATGTCTAAACGGGGAAAAAGCAGAAATCCTACTGGTAGGCCCCAAAGAGTCCCTAAAAAAAACGAGATGTTAAATACAGCTCCTTCAGTATTGAGAACACTGTTATCACAGCATCCCCTGCAGTAAAAACACTAGTGGTATACCTTGACTCCACCCTTTCAATGGAAAGGCAAGTTAGCGCCATCTCCTCATCGGCTGCCTCACTACTAAAATCATAAATGCAGTGAAATCTCACCTATCGCCAAATAACTGCCTCGAAATTGCCAAAGCCACCATTGGTGCAATGTTAGACTATTGCAACATTCTACTTATAGGCACCTCCGCAAATAACTTCAACAGACTTCAAACTGCGCAAAACAACGCCCTCAGAGCTGCCCTCAGTATCCCAAAGAGAGATCACATCTCCCAGGCGAGAAAAGATGCCCACTGGCTCCCCATCAAAGAACGCATAATATTCAAGGCCCTCACAATCACACACAGGTGCCTCTCTAAGAGTGCCCCAGCCTACCTAACAGAAAGAATACACCAGGCTTCAGCCCACAGACCAAAACGCGACCAATACTCTCACCTACTCTCAGTCACAGCTTTTAACAGAGCCAAAGCTGGTGGCACTAGATTCGAAGTTCTAGTCTCAAAAGCCTGGAACACCCTCTCGCACAGTTTAAGAAACGAACAATCTCTCACAGTCGTCAGAAAAATGCTAAAGACTGAACATTTCAACTAGAACAGTGAAAATATTGTCTCAAACTCTGTTCGGAACACCCTTTGACAATGCTCATTGCTTCTGTGTACCTGTTTTTGTACTACTGCTTTCTATTGTTTGCCCTAAAACCTGCTAAGTGAACATTCTGTAACAGTGCAACAATGCCTCCAGGCCGCTGGGTGCTTTATAAATCCAAATAAATAAATAAAATTGTAGTCTAGAGGCCAGTGGCTGTGATACAACTATCCACAGTTGTACATCCATGGGCAGGGACAAGTTGCATGGTTGAATGGTGGATAAGTTGGCTGTGAATGGATGTCATATCATTGTGGCCTATGCCTCACATGGATGGTGACTGCTTGGCAGGGTTCATGTTGCTTGTTTACATGGCAGCGTGGGTGTTTGTGGATGCCTGCAGGGTTGTGCATTTATTGGTGCATATGTGGCACTCACAAGATTCAGCTTGGCTGCTGGCTCCTAACTCTGTCATGCCACACCCTCAATTCTGACCATGTGCAGGATCCCACTGACCATATCCTCCCATTGTGTCAGTTGCAAGGGTTCTATTGACCCACCTCCAGTGGCAGCCGTCTCCTGTCGGTCGATGGAGATGATGCTCCTGACCATGGCCTTGAGGTCATTCCGCCTTGTCCCGGATTTACAGACATATATTGTTTTTGTGCTGTTGGCTGGTCTTACTGTACGCTGCCCCATACAGCTCCTCAGAGTGGGCAACCATTTTTTCTTCCAACACTGTGAGCTCCTGCTCCATGTATTTGGGCTTCCCCTGCCTCATTTCGGCCACCCTGCCTTTGCCCTTTCCTGAGGACAGGTTTGTCCTTTGATGGGTGTCTGGATGGCACTTCTATCTCAAGATATTCAATGGATTGTGATTTTAAAAATGGATGCCATGGTACTTCCTCATATAGCAATGTGAATTTGCTGTGTTGATATTTCCGAATGGACCGCCAAGGCGGTAACAGTGATTCCAGCATTTTTTGGTGTAATTTAATCATACCACGGGTTGTTCAGCGGTAGCTCCGATGGGCGGTATTACCATTACTGCCATTGGTGTGTGTGCACACCTGTCTTATTGTATTTCAATGGATATTCTACTGCTACACACATCAGTAATGCCGGAGTTACTGCCGGAAATACCGCCGTACTTTTAATGAGGCCCAAAGAACTTGCCCCTGCTGTAGGCCCACTGCTTACAACATCTGTCCTTCTTGCATCCACCCTTTCACACAGGAAATTAATGGGCAGAACGGATGATGGGATGCAAAGCACATGCACTCCTGACATTTCCAGTTGAAGTGGTACAGAACGAGAACGACAAGTGCCTCAAGGAATGGGAGGCGAGTGCTAGACTGCTCACATGGGTCAAAAACAAAGCAGGTCTTTTGCCAATAATACCACTCGAGAATGTTTACCTGTGTTTTACATAATGATGGAGTAACAGAGGATGCAAACGAACATCGAAGAGGCCTGGTATGAAGGTTGGTACAGCAGTACAAATGGACCTCCATCAGAACAGTTGTTCCATTGTATTTCAAGTAACTTGCCACCAAACTGGGTAGGGATATGTTCTGTAGTGCAGCTGAATGCACCCACATTGGCAGTGACTCAGAACGACATAAAAGTACACAGATTCCCCAAAATAGATGAACACCAGAGGAAGAGCAGATCTGTGGAGCTGACGAGAGTGAAGAGAGGAAACTATATTTCAACCAAGATGGAAGAAGCACTTGATGCAATAACATAAGAGCATAGACTGTTAAGCAGGACTGAGATGTTCTCTGCCTCCGTTGTACCAGGGGCCCAGGCCAATGTGAATGCCAAATGGCTCCAGATTACCAGATGGGAGCTGTTGCAGACAATCAACCCAATCGTGAAAGGATTCAAAGCTATAAAGAAAGAACTCAGAGACGTCAGACTCATGATCCAATACTTCTTGGATCTTCTCATAGCTATGGAGGGCGGCATGTGTACAAAGATCGGGGTGTCCTGCTGAACATTTGCACCTGCTTACAATGAAGATAATGGGGTCCTTGCAGAGGCGATAATGCAGGCAGACCTGCATGCCAAGATGGAAGAAATCACAAACTCAGCAAGGGAAGATAATGACTGGCTGGTGTATATCTTTTCCTGGATTCTGTCTTAGATGGCCAACAGACTCAATAGCTAATAGCAGCCCTAGTGTTAGTACTATTCACATTCTGTGTTATCAGAGTAGCTATAGCATAGAACAAGAAGACTACCAAAAGGATGAAGGAGATGAAATTATTGTTAGATGTGGAAAAATGAATGCAGACAAACAGACACAAACTCTTGGAGTGCTGCAGTCACACCTGAAGCAAGATTCCCTTTTCCAGGCACAACATTATTTTATCCTCCAGACCCTGAAACAACGTGGGATGATGTTTATGGTGCAAACCAGATGGAGCGTGCTGCTACATGACCTGGAGTGTAGGAAACCATGTGAAGTACCATGGTGGACTGAGAGGGGTGACGAAGGTTTGGACTCCAAAGCAATATGGCAACAGGGAGGACCTTCACAGAAGTGTGGTCGATATCTCAACCACAGGGGTGATTGAAGAGGGACAGATTCCGTTCCTCCCTCATCCCGACGATACAGAAATGACAGGTGTACATCGTGCCTGGTCCCCTCCTCTCCATCACCATCTATTCACTTAGACAACCATTCAGATCCTATCCTGTTGATGCCATAGAGGAGACAAACTTTCAGGTGATGGACCAAGTGGTCTGACTGTGACCACACAGAGTAGAGGGCTGATGACATCACGACTAAGACCAAGACCTTGATGCGTTGGAAATGAAGCACATATGCAACCCTGCACAAAGCTACACAGACACTTAGATTAAACTTCTCTTAGACAAAAAGAACATGCTTTTGACCCACATAGCTAGAGGACATATACTTTTGTTATGCCACAATGCAAGATGCACAAGAATAAGACTTGAAGCTTGCTTAACGCTGAATGAAGCTAACATAGGTAGCCATGAAAATCAAAATGGAAGATGCAGCCACGTTGAAGTGAATGGAAAGCATTAGGAAGGTCCGAGAATGCAGTGAGATTCCTGACTCACTGATTTAGCAAGGAAATGAAGACCAGATCGGTCGTGCAGCCGGTGTACGTGTTCCAGACAAGGTTATCAAGGCAGAGAGTTTCACATTGACACTCAAGGATACTGATACAATCAGACATTCAAAACTGTCTTGTTAGATTAGACATCTGCATGAATACATGCTAGAATATTCTTGTATATGCGAAGCAGGAAATCTGAGCCAGTGGTCTCTACACACGTGATCTAAGACGGGGGACAAATCCTGTACCTTCGAGCCAGACAGAAACCTCCGGTCTCATCCAGCTCAGGACAGACAATACCAAATAATACTAGGATGAAAGCTACATGTACTAAGCACAAGGCCTAGAGTATCAGAGATGGTAACCATATTGTTACGGACAGCGCAGTTGGGGCTGCTCTCATCACCTTGAATTGTTGCTCATGGGCTGGAAACTTCCAATGTACCAAGGCTGAGAAGACCATCAATGACCAATCCACACCCACCTTCCGCACCAGTTCACACTTTGTTGAACTGTCCAATTATAATGCACTAACCTGACATGCCTTTACCTGCAATATTTAGGAGGTGGCCACCAGATTAAGCACAGTGAATCAGAGCACTAACCCCATATGTATACTATATGTAGTTTAACCCACTAACCAACCCCAGCCTACCTTAGGTTTTTGAACAATAATGCATCACTTATGATGACACAGCCCGTTAAAAGATGTTGACAAGTTTGTAACGAGTGGTGAGTATTGGAAATCCTGTGATATCCATTTTCTGTCCCTTTTTACCAGATCTCTTAATAAACTGTTGGTTTTGTCACATTTTGGGACTTTTCTGTTACATTATATTTGTAATTGGGTGCTTATCCTTGCCCCTCCACCTCAGAGTATTCTATAGCAGGTGAAGAGAAACAATTGATGGTTGGATTGTGAAGAGGTAGGAGTGCCTCAGACTTGTGAGAGAAGGGAGTTGTAGGAGAGTTAGGTTAGAGTAGACTTAAATCAATAATTCTGCTCAGTTAGAGGATGATAATCAGGTTGAACATTTCTGGTGGTTCAGGGGAATCTGATTTGTTTGTAGATGAATGTGTTAAATGTGGGTGGAAGGGCAGAAAAACCCACATGCATTCTTTAGAGGCCAAAGCACTGAGACCGCCATGTGCATTCACTATGTCGAGGACAGGCTGCTGGACAGAGAAACCCACATGTACTAATTAGGCATAGGGGAAGGACAAAACACAGAGAAAACCATGTGCATGCAATAGGTTGAGAGGAAGCCCAACGCACTGAACACCGTATGTGCATTTATAGGCGTCAAAGGTCAAAGCACTGAGAACCCCATGTGCATTTACTAGGTGTAGGCGAAAGCAAAGGCACTGAGAGACCCATATTCATTCACAATATGGAAAAGGCTGTAGGACAGAGAATCCCGCATGTAATCATTAGGCATAGGAGAAGGCCAAAGCACTGGGAAGAACATGTGCATAGGTGTAGAGGAAGCCCAACACACTTAAACTCACATGTGCATTTACTAGGTGTAGAAAGCCAAATCACTGAGAACAACATGTTTGTTTACTAGGTGTAGGAGAAAGCCAAAGCACTGAGGTCCCTGTTTGTGTTTACGAGGTGTAAGAGAAAGCCAAAGCACTGAGAACCCATGTGCACTTATTAGGTGAAGGAGAAACCCAAAGTACACATAACCCCACATGAATTCACTTGGCTTAGGAGAAGGCCAGCACGCTAAGAAAGTCAAATGTATTCTCTAGGCAGGGATGAGGCCAAAGAACTAAGAATCACTAGTGCATTTACTATACACAAGAGGAGGATGTAAGACAGAGAACCCCATGTGTATTTACTAGGCATAGCAGAAGGCCAAAGCACTGAGAAGCCCATGTGCATTTTCAAGGCACTGGAGAAGGCTGTAGGACAGAGAACCCCATGTGTAATTACTAGGCATAGGAGAAGGCTAAATCACTGAGAACCCTACACACATTTACCATGCATAGCAGAAGGCCAAAGCACTGAGAACCCCATGCACATTTACTAGGCACTAGAGAATGTGAAAACATAAAAATAATATGAGGCTGGGAAGCCCAGAAAGAAACACACCAACACAGGTTACAAAGAACATACAAGTGCTTTATTTAAAAGCTACAACAGTTACCAAAGTCAATTGACAAACGGATAGCTATTCGGCTCTCAGAGTAACATAACGAACTTCAACGAGAGTTCAATGCGTTAGTGAGAGAGACCGTACATTGGAATACTTGGGTCTTTTATACTCTGTATCCAGCCCTTGGCCAACCCTCTCGCGGGTTAACCATTCTAGGAGTCGGGCCTATGGGTTCCTTGCCAGGTCAATCCTATAATATATGCATTTTGATTAGTTTCGCTGATATAGTTGTACATTTACACATAGGTCAACAGTAGGACAAGGTCTCAGTTCGCGACCCCGACAAGTGGCCTGCAGGCATATTAATTATTCGTGTGTATGGAGGTCACAACGGCCAGAATCTTACTCAGAATGTCATTCGGCCTCCATTTTGATGTTCAGGGTGACTTCCATATAACAAGAGAACCTAAAATGGCGGCTTAATCCAAGATGGCGACTTACATTACTTTCTCTAAGGTCAAGACCTTGCCGTGGAGTTTGTTCGCATATGATGTTTAGACAACTTGGCGTAGGCCAATACACATACAATTGTTGCGATAGGAGGCATAACATTGTTTCAATTCCGACAAACCCTCCTTTTGGCCTATGCAAGTGCTAATATCATTTCTAATATCTTTGTAAATAACTCCATGCATTGTCGTCCATACATCCTGAATCATTATCTGTAATGTCTATAGCCATTAGGTCGTTCATCAGAACTTCTATTAACACAAACACTTTAGATACTGTATCTGGGGCATACATTTTGTGCCCTAATGTGCTCACTGCTTGAGCACAACATCCCCTTAGCATTGCACATACACTAGGTAGACATTGGACACAGCAACAAAGGAATAGCAGGATTCCCAAAATAACCAGGATAACAGAAAGCACCTTCCAACCCCAGGATCGTAGAGAATCCCAGAACCAGGCGCTAATATTCCAATCTCCCACAGGAACATGCACTTCAGAACTAAGGATGTGCAAGTTCTGTATTGCTTTGAAAATTGTCGGTGAGGAATCTGGTACGAAAACACAACAAGCGGACCCCACTAATTTGCATACTCCACCACGTTCTGCCAGAATGAAATCTAATGCCATCCGATTTTGGAGTGCTACCAATCTTATTGCTTTTTGTTCTAGTGTCATATTGTAGAGTATATCCGTGGTCCGGTTGATAGTTCTCTCCAGTACCCTTGCTAGTCCCCTAATATTTTCAGAATTTGCTATCTGTCCCCAAAATGGCACAACTGATTTTGCTATATCTTCCAATACTTGCCCAGGGGTATCTCCGTTCTCGTCCCGCCGTGGGCGAGCCTTAGAAATTTCCAAAGTACTAGCTATGAATACCCCAGGTAACAGGATTCCTAAATAGCAGGTTCCATGCCAATCCTTGGGCAACCAGGGAAATGCTGAACTACCACAAACAAAATAGACAGACCCCCCTACATAGAGAGGCCTGTTCTCTCTGGTCAAATTTACAATGTTCACACAACCTTCAAAGTCTCCCATTGCCTGAGTGCCATTTCTTTGTACACAGAAGGGGACTGAATCGGGGCTATGAAGGAAGGAAGGAGGCACGGCGTCCTTATTGCCTATCGGAGCCATTTTAAAGGAAATTAGAGTTTGAAAAGGAAGAGATAGTTTATCAGACGGCCTAATAGAAGCAACATTAGGTCTACTTCTATTTGCAAGAAGCGAGCATCCCAGGGGAGTCAATTCACGTTTCTCAAAATCATTTAAATTAGTTCCATCAAAGTTACCTGAGATGCTATCATTCCAACGGCCAAAGAATAGTGCTCTAAGAGAGGCATAGCAAGCAGTCGTTAAAGGTAGAGGGTGAATATACCATCCTAGCCCCTTGTTCCCATGTTGCGGTAAATGGGTACAAATCCAGCAATTACTCTTATTAAAAATGGCATGCGTCAAATTCATTATTATCATTAAAGTGTTATTATGGTACTTTCGTCTATGCTGGGAGTCTCTAGGTGACAGAGTGTGAAGTTGTACAGAGGGAGTCAAAACAGTAGGTACAATTTCAATTGGCAGTAGAGGTTTTAGAGGGTAAATTTCTTCGACGTACCAAAGTCCCACAGCAGTAACTATACAAATTCTAATTATTATTAACACAACACAGCAATACGTTTTCAGGGCCCAGGCACATTGTTCGTTGTCTGAGTTGGTCACCCCCTTATTTACAAGTCCAATGCGAACAGCAGCGGTGGAGGTGGCAGGCATCGTAGTTTCTCAATCGACGATCCCAATGTTCGTTGCTGGCGACACTACGGTCGCGCGACTTCTTAGTCCTTCCCCAACCCTAGCCAGCAGAATCCCTTTTTCAACAAAAACTTCCTTTTACAAGAGAAAAAACTCTCAATGACTTTTTCTTTCCAGATGCACAGGCAAAACCCGTGCCGTAGTTCTATTTTCTTCGTCGAAGGTCGTACCTGGTGGTACCCAATGCTGTTTGATCCGGAAATAAGGTAACGTCACTTCCTGAGGGAAGCAACGTATCGGAGGCGACGGAAGTCGCAGAACTTGAAACAGTGTTTTCCGGAAGTGACTTTTTCAAAGAGTGCGGAGACGAAATGGACTGTTCCCCAAGCTCCACGGGCTCAGAGAAATTCTCAGACGCACTCACAGCGCTGTTTGCTACTCCAGGATCAAAGATTGTAGCATCAGCGAAAGGTTCTGCTTCTTCTGTAACGTGTGGCGTCGGGTGAGGAAGTTTCTTGACATGCGTCGTGTGGATCCAATGCTTCTTTCCAGCCACCCGCACTGCTGTTTGGGTGACCAACAGTACCTGGTGGGGTCCCCGCCAGCGAGGCGCGAGACAGGAAGACCTTTCGTAGGCCTTCACTAGGACCCAACTTCCAGGCTGAATATCGTGTCCTGGGCCTGTAAACCGTACAGGTAAAGCTGATTGGACCTGATGATAAATGAGATACAGATTTTTAGTCAACTGGTTACAGTAGTCTACAAGCAATACATTTTCTACCTCCCTCAAGGTTTTGGGCTTCGGAAGACCCCAAATGTTAGCAGGTCTCCCCATCACTACCTCAAATGGAGAAAGCCCAGTCTTAGTTTGAGGTGTGGTACGCATGGCTAACAAAACAATAGGTAAGGCATCTGGCCATTTCAATTTGGTGCCGGCACATGTTTTTGCAAGCTTATTCTTTAAGATACCGTTATGTCTCTCTACAAACCCAGCACTTTGAGGGTGTCTAGCCGAGTGAAATCGCTTTTCAATGTGTAACACTGTGCATATCTGCAAAATTACTGCTGCAACAAAATGGGGACCTTTGTCCGACCAAATTACCCTTGGAAGCCCAAATCGTGGAAAGAATTCTTTTACCATAGTCTTTGCAGTGGTCATGGCAGTAGCATCCTTAACGGGGAAAGCCTCGACCCATTTACTAAAAGCACAAATAATCACAAGAACATATTTTAGATTGTTACACCGTTCCATCTCAATAAAATCAAAGTGGATGACCTCGAAGGGAACAGAAGGTGGCCCAGAGCTACCCCTTGGAGTTACTGTCTCCTTCCCCACATTATGCTGTAAACAAATCATACAATTCTGAACATGTCGCTGTGCAGTCTTCAAAATTTTATCATTCACCCAGACTTGTTCTAGCATTTTCGTGATCTGTTGAGCACACACATGCGTAGGACCGTGTGCCATCGTAACCATTGCCAGCACATATGAATCAGGGAGCAACCATTTTCCTTCAGATGTATCTACCCAACACTCATCGTCATCCAGTTTCCCCATCTCTTCGGCCCACTTTTTAGATTCTTCTATTGTGGCATCAGTTTGGATATCTGGTACAGACCAGATACCCTCATCTATTACATAGGCATCTTTTGTTTCCCTTAGAGCATACATGTCTGCGCTAAGGTCTGTGGCCGTTTGCCTGGCTATCTGGTCAGCAAAAGCGTTCCCTTTACCAACATCATCTATGACCTTACGATGTGCTGCACATTTCATGATCGCTAACTGCCTAGGGAGTGAGAGTGCCGAGAGCAATTGCACTATCAGGGGACCATGCTGAATCTTGGTCCCATGTGAGGTTAGGAACCCTCTTTCCGACCAGAGCCTCCCAAAGTTGTGAGCCACCCCAAAGGCGTACTGGCTATCAGTATATATGTTTACTGTATGCCCTTCGGAGAGTTCACAAGCTCGGGTCAACGCTATAATCTCTGCGGCCTGCACGGAGTTATGCGGAATTCTCTTAGTTTCAACAATCGTACTCAATGTAGTAACTGCATAGGCTGCTGTAGATGTACCCTCTGGGAGTTTGAAGCAGGAGCCATCACAAAACAGCTCCCCTTCTGCATTGCCCAAAGGAATGTCTATAAGGTCTATCCTGCCCTTCGTTTCCTGTTCAGTAGTATACAGGCAGTCATGTAATTCTTTGTCACCGCAAACAGTATTTTGTGGGAAAGGTAGACGTTCAGCCGGATTAAGAACACAACACCTCTTAATTTGGATGTGAGGGGCAAACAGAATTAATTCATACCGTGTCAGCCGGGCAGAGGTGAGGTGTTGCGTTTGAGTTTTATTCAATAGGACATCTACAGAGTGAGGTACAATCAAAATGTAACGCCGGTCAAGTGGCACAGCGAGTAGAGCGCCCGCTTTGACACCCGTGCAGAGCCTGTTAACGCAGGTTCGAATCCCGGCGGGGCCAAACTCAGCCTTTCATCCTTCCGAGGTCGATAAATGAGCACCACACACCGTGGGTAATAATAAGCAGCGCTCAGATACCTGAGGGTTTGTAGCGCTATATAAATGCCTAATTATTATTATTATTATTATTATTATTATTATTATTATTATTATTATTATTATTAATCATGGCCTAGGACCATTCCCTCACTCTGTTTTACAGACGCAGCAGCAGCAGCGACAGCTCGCAAACATCTTGGCAAAGCGCATGCGACAGGATCAAGGGCGGAGGAGTAGTAGCCGCAAGGCCTATTCTTCCCTCCGTATTCCTGTGTTAACACAGCCAAAGCACATCCATCACATTCATGCACAAACAACACAAAGGCCTTGTCATAATTTGGAGTACCCAGAACCGGTGCAGAGCATAACGCAGTTTTGAGAAGCTCAAAGGATCGTTGATGTTCCAATTTCCATGGCAGCGGCGAAGAAATGCCCTTCTTCGTCAAAGCCAACACCGGTTTTATCACTAGTGAAAAGTTTGGGATCCACAACCTACAGTAAGAAGCCATACCTATTAAGGCTCTGACTTCTTTCTGTGTATGTGGAACAGACATGCCAGAAATGTGTTTTATTCTTTCAGGTGTAAATCTTCTCCCCTCCTTTGACAGGAGATAGCCTAAATAGGCGACCTCCTGACAACAATATTGAAATTTTTTGAGCGAAGCTTTATGACCATTTTTAGCTAGATGAACAAGCAACAGTACAGTGCCTTCTTTACAAGCACTTTCAGAATCTGCGGCCAAAAGCAAGTCATCGACATACTGGAGCAGTGTACAAGTAGGTGGCAATTCAAGGGTATCAAGCTGCTCCTTCAAAGCTCTATGATAAATGCTTGGACTTTCAGTATACCCTTGAGGTGCACGAGTAAATGTGAATGAACGTCCCCCCAAGGTGAACCCGAACAAATATCTACTCTCCTTGTGTATAGGAATACTAAAGAAAGCATTCTTTAGATCCACAACACTAAAGTGCGTAGCTGTAGCAGGGATCATTCTTAGTATCGTTGTTACATCAGGCACAATTGGAAATTGTGGGGCGACAACTTTGTTAATAGCACGAAGATCAATTATGAAACGGTATGGGATTGCATTGTCGCCTTTCTTGTATACAGGCAAAATCGGGCTGTTACATATACTACCTGCAATCTCTTCAATCACCCCTCGATGCACAAAATCGGACACAATGCACTTCAAAGCACGCTCGCCCTCAACTGTTATTTTATATTGCGGAATGCGTGGTAGTTTAACTCCATGCTTCAAAACTATTTTAACGGGCTCAATCTGTAGCACCCCGACATCATTGTCGTCAACCACCCATAAACATTGTGGAACAACACTAAACTCAGGAGGCAATTTTCGAGTCAAAAACTGAGAATTGGGAAGTTGCTGTGGTGAAACCGTCAGTCGTACTCCATCAGAGGAACAATGAATTACTGCATTTAGTTTCTTCAACAAATTTAACCCCAGCAAATTCTCTCCACAGTTCGAAGTCAGGAGGAAGGGACAATGGTCCGTGAAGGGACCCGAAGAAACAGACACCGGCGAAGAAACCGGGCAAGCAATTGGTATACCGGAAAACCCTACATAAACATTTCTTTGCCCTGACAGTGGAATGTTTGGAACTCGGGAATGATCAATGGAGCACTTATGTGCTCCAGTGTCTATCAAAAACTGATGTTTCCTATTCCCCACTAACAATTCAACGTAGGGACCTTTCTGATTAACGGGAATAGGTGAAGGTTCCAAACCCTGCTTCGGGCAGTCCTAACAAAATAAAATGTCATCGGAAGGAAGCTCTTCAGAAAGGTAGGCAGCAGAAGGGTGATCAAATATGTTTCTCGTGTCCTCACTCGAAGTATGATTTTCCCGTGAAAAAGGTTGCTGAGGATCTTGCGAGAATTGACCTCTATCAGGGCCCCCCACTCCAGGGCGACCCCTAGGTCGTGTACCCATACTCCCATACCCATTGTTTGACCTTTGTCGAAGGACGGGGCACTGTGCTCGCCAATGACCTTCCTGGCGGCAATAGGCACATTGATTAACATTCACAGGACCCAAAGGAGCGTTTCCTTTTGGGACATACTGGCCTCTGATCTGTGAAGTACCTCCTCTGGGATTTCTAACAATTTGTTGTAACAATACTTTAGTCTTCAAATCTCCTTTCCTCTTCTCTATTTTCTCTTTTTCATTATTAACACGGTTCTCATAATACTGAGCCATGTGCAAAACTTCAGATTGGGATTTCGCCTGCCAAGCGCTCTCAGAGGACATAATCTGTGACTGGATGTCGGGCAACAATCCACGTACAAATTTGTCCACAAACAACCTTTTCCCAGACTCTGTGCCCAAGTCCTGTCCACTGAAGTCAGAGAATACCTGTTCGAATTTATTAAAGAATTCGGTGGCACCTTCAGTTTTTCCTTGAACACAGGCCGTAAGCTTGTCCCAAATAATTCATTTCTCAGGAATTATGGTTTTCAATTTTGCGACAATTCTATCAGGCAAAGTAAGTATTACCTGAGGTGGTTTCTCACCAGCTGGTCTTTCCCCATCAAACCTAGTCATGTTAGCCCACGTATCTCCCAACCCTGGCACATCGTCTATTGTCCGAACCTGCTTCCATAATTCTACGGGCAGGAGTACAGGGAATAGCAAGTCAATATCACTTAAGGTGAGCACAGAGGACTGCAAAACGGACTCTATCTCTTTGTAAAACCCTGTCGGGTTTTTCCTGATATCGGGAATTGATTGTCTAATAGTGTTCACTTCCTGTCGTGAAAACAGGACGTGAACAAATTGTGATACATAATGTGCAGGGATATCCACAGCGGGTGCACCAGTCCCAGCGTTAGCGGGAATCTCAACCTTTGGGACAAATGTCGGAGGAACCTCTCTCATAGGCAACTGAGATATAGGTAACTCCGACCGCTTACCAAGCAACAGAGCCAGGTCGAGCGCTAAGGCAGTCGAAGAAGTGTCAGGCAAAAAAGCCCTTTTACAAATTCCCAATAACTCTATAGGACAACTAACCTTCTTCCTTACACATTCTTCCTGCAGGTACTGTACCATTACCTGAATCACCTTCCTCTGCATTTCTACTGTATACTGACTATACGTGTCATATACTTCATCTAGCGGTATCAATGAATCCGAGATTCATCGAATCGCATCTTTGGTACAAATTCGTACTTCCTCAGGTGCCGATCTACGACAGGGAAGGAACCGTTTCTGCACATACATACTGTCGTCTTCATCATCCTCATCCCGCAATTTCTCAAAGTCCCTCCGATACTCAAACAATCTCTCAACATGACCATGTACTTTCTCCTCTGTATCCCTCGAAAGTGCTAGAGTATTTAGATCCCTCACCCCTTGTGGGAGATCCGAATAATGTAATCTACCCCACATTACACATAAGTGAGTCCCCAAACCTTCGATAAAAACATTTTTCTCGGGAAAATTGTCCATATTTGATAATGTGGAAAAAACGTTAACTTGATCACCTTTCTCCATACAGTGCTTAGCCCATGCAAATAATTCCTGTTTCTTGTCTGCAGAAACAGTATTTCGAGTGACAATCTTTGACCCCGCACCCCGATCAACGTTAGTCAATACAGAACCACTCGGGAGCGGAGATATGGGTAAATTCAATGAGGGTGCAACTATCGGCGCAAGAGGAAGGGGTGGCTGGATAGGTGGAGGAACAACAACTAGAGGAATAGGAACAATAGGTTGTACAGGGGGAACAGGAATAACAGCAGGAACAACAGCATGAATGGGCAGAGCACCCGGGAGAGGATCATACGGAGGTGGCTTCAGAGGCACCAGGCCTGCGTTCGTTTAACAATTTTTCAATAAATTCTTCAGAAGCATGGAAATCTTTAGAGGGATACATTTTCTGGATACCGAGTGAGAAAGCCCTTTCCATATTTTTAACTGACTCCGAATGTTTTTCCTTATCATATAACAACGCCTTTTCAGCATTTGTTTTATGACGGCGTGCATGTTTATCCCTACTTTTAAGCTGCTGCAACGCTTCTTTTTTCCAATTCTGCAAAACATCAAATGCTGCAGGTCTGGCCTTCTTTTTTAGCAAGACCGATTCTAGGTATTCAATACGGGGGATCTCGAAACTACCATTGATTGGCCACTGAAATTCGGAGGCATGTCTGGTTTGTCTGTGCCAAATATCATTAAATACTATACTTCTAATGCCATGCTTACAGTACATAGTACATGCCGGCGACCCCTCCTGTGGTGCGGGGCGGCTAAATTCCAAAGATTGTCGATCGCTGCGGAACAGAGCCCTAAAGCAGCTAGACAATTTCCCAGGCATTTCACAAAAAATTGGTGTTACCTGGTCAGTAATTGTGTCTGCAGATACAATACGCCAAATTCAAATTGTCAGGGTTAAATTAAGAGCCGGATCACAACGGCACCTGACCAAACCTAAGGAGGACCGTACGGTTTACAAAAGAACTTACCTAACGAATTTTACCTTGTGTTTGGTGGTTTCGACAAATCTGCCCGCCTCGAAAAAATGGACCCTCGTCAAGATGCTGTGTCAGACCACACGACTATAGTCCAAGGTTCGGATCGTGCAGCGCTGCCGAGGTGTCGCGTCTCGTTCGGTCGGGCCCGCAGTATCACACCGTCCGATCCCGGTTCGATAGTCTGTGTCAACCTTCAATGATCCGGCATCAATCTTGAGGGTCCCTATTCGGGCGCCAACTGTGAAAACACAAAAATAATATGAGGCCAGGAAGCCCAGAAAGAAACACACCAACACAGGTTACAAAGAACATACAAGTGCTTTATTTAAAAGATACAACAGTTACCAAAGTCAATTGACAAACGGATAGCTATTCGGCTCTCAGAGTAACATAACGAACTTCAATGAGAGTTCAATGCGTTAGTGAGAGAGACCGTACATTGGAATACTTGGGTCTTTTATACTCTTTATCCAGCCCTGGCCAACCCTCTCGCGGATTAACCATTCTAGGAGTCGGGCCTATGGGTTCCTTGCCAGGTCAATCCTATAATATATGCATTTTGGATAGTTTCGCTGATATAGTTGTACATTTACACATAGGTCAACAGTAGGACAAGGTATCAGTTCGTGACCCCGACAAGTGGCCTGCAGGCATATTAATTATTCGTGTGTACGGAGGTCACAACGGCCAGAATCTTACTCAGAATGTCATTCGGCCTCCATTTTGATGTTCAGGGTGACTTCCATATAACAAGAGAACCTAAAATGGCGGCTTAATCCAAGATGGAGACTTACATTACTTTCTCTAAGGTCAAGACCTTGCCGTGGAGTTTGTTCGCATATGATGTTTAGACAACTTGGCGTAGGCCAATACACATACAATTGTTGCGATAGGAGGCATAACATTGTTTCAATTCTGACAAGAAGGCTGTAGGACAGCGATCCCCATGTGTATTTACTAGGCATAGGAGCAGGGTGAATCACTGAGAACCCTGCATACATTTACCATGCATAGCAGAAGGCCAAAGCACTGAGAACCCCATGCACATTTACTAGGCACTAGAGAAGGCTGTAGGACAGCGAACCCCATGTGTATTTACTACGCATAGGAGCAGGCTAAATCACTGAGAACCCTGCATACATTTACCATGCATAGCAGAAGGCCAAAGCACTGAGAAACCCATGCACATTTACTAGGCACTGGAGAAGGATGTAGGATAGAGAACCCCATGTGTATTTACTAGGCATAGGAGACAACCAAATCCCTGTGAACCCTACATGCATTCACTAGGCAGAGGAGGAAGTCATAACACACAGAACCACAAATGCATTTACTAGGCACAGCAAAAGGGCAAGGAACCGTGATACTCATGTGCATTTACTAGGTGTACAGGAAGGCCAAAGAACTGACAACACCACATAAAATTCACCAGAGTAGAAATTCATAGCATTGTGACGTCTGCATGCATTTACAAGACATAGAAGATGGCCAGAGCCCTGAGAACGCCATGTGAATTTACTAGGTCTAGGAGAAGCCCAAAGCACTGAGGACCCCAAGTGTATTTATTGAAGGGAAGTGGTGAATTATGTTTACATGTCTGAATCTATTGCAGTACCCATACATGGTGGCATTGGGGTGATGGTCGGATGAGGAGTGTATCTGTTGGTTTTATTTCACCTGCAACAGCAGCAGCAGTTTGCATTGGAGAAGCTCAGATAGAACATGGATCTTTGTCTCAGCCACATCTGTCAATCGGATTGACACAAATCTATACCTCTTCATAAAACAGGGATGACTGTCTGAAACGAAATTGGTTAATAGAGAAATAATGTATTTGTGCATTCGGTGCCTTTGCAAAAGCATCAGGCTTAACAGGATGGAGCGCAGGGTTAAGAGGCCTTTGCAGTGCCACCAGCTGAAGCAGAAAAGGGAGAAGATGTAATATCAACTTGGCAGCAACAAGCACATTTTATGGATGAAGAATAAGAGTTGATTCCTGAACATGACCCACCTCCTACTTCCTTGGAAACAGCTGTTGAGGAATAATATGCCAAAAAGTATGCTCCCTCCCTTGGATAAGATTGAGATCAGAAACCTCCTCTTTGACAACACCACTGATAGCGTTAGAGACCAGACAGAAGGAGAGGGTGCAGGCATGAGGAGCCCATGCAATTGTCAAGGGCAAGCATTGTACCCAGGCATCAAGGTTCAGACACTCCACGTGCCTAGCAGTGTACAGTCTTTTCCAAAAACAGTCCAGAATAACACATGCTGGTGGAAGTTCCACTTTGCAGCCATTCACATCAACAGCACCAATCCCTCAGTTAGCAGCATGCACACATTATCCACTGCAAAGTACACCAAGCAAACCCCAAGACTTGGGAGAGCTAAGGACCCCTCTCAGCCCTAAAACAATATGAGAGATTAGTAAGTTACATTGAAAAAGCAACCAGCACTTCATTCCACCAGTCATAAATTAAAGAAAATTGTCTTGGGAGGGAAACAAGGTATCAATGTGGCCTCTTCTTCTCTGTGGTGCCTCATGCAAATGAAACATAATCCTCATGCTTGACAAAAGTAGACAAGGCAGCCTCTCACCCCGCACCCCTCAACTGCAGACAATGGGCACATGTGGTCCACCACCCTGCACCAGTACAACATAGAATCTTGGTGATTTACAGATTCAGCACTGTCAGAATGCCATCTTTGCCATCAGAACCCACAGTAGACAGATAAGTTATTCGCCCCCTCAATGGGTCAGCCCACAATTGCTGAGGCTTTTGAATGTGTCACAAAATATCACAAAAGACATGGAAAGGTATTACTATTCAAAGATAACCTTGCTGACTTGTTGGCAATGGGTTTATCGACCTATTCATTTGTTGAAAAACGTGGATTTAGGTGGCTAATTGTCTTCATTGATCATCATTGAGAAATTCGGAATGGCACTACTTCCTCGAACTTCAGTACCACAACCTCACAACAATGGTGGGAATGTCACTGAACCACTGTGAGGGGAGGAAGGTCCACCTAAAAATGCACACACAGCACAGGAAAACTACTATTATGTGGATGAGACCATAATGAAGATGTCCCCAGAGTGGGGCCAGTCCATGTGCTTAGGCATGGGTAAGGCACCCAGGAAAGGTGTTGGACATCATTATGGATTAATGGCATACATCCTGAAAAGGACAATGTGAAGCATCAGAAAATGACACCTAATTTCCATATTTATGCAGTGAGGTACCAACTCCCAAATGTAAAACCTCCAACGCCAAGAATTCAAATCCAAAAATCTGTGACACAAACCCAGCTGTTTCTGATTGTTTTGCGTTTGCTTGACCACATGGGGAGAGCCTTAGACTTACCGCTTCCGGCCCCTGGCAAAATGAGTGATTGGACTCAGATAGGCATATAATCACACTTAGACCATTAGGTATGGTAAAATATGTAAATGGCTCGTTATAGGCCCTTTATTCGCACCTTATATATATGAATACACCAAAAATAAAATAGACATATAGTCAGTTACATAGGAACATAGAAAAAGAGTTAATCACTGTTCGCAATGCAGCAGAAGACACCTTCACCTTAGCCCGTGCAACACTGCTTAGTCCCAGAAACGGTAGGCAAAGAGATCACGTGCAATAACGGGGTCTGGAGCGGAGCGTTCTCCCTCTCAGCGGAACTGCATCACCCGGGGGTCCAGATTCTAACTGCATTCAGTGATGAAAAACCTCTTCTCTTTATGGGGGCATGACCCCACCCTTTTCAGTTATGACTGCCCTCGGCCGAAGAGCAGATCACAAGTGGAAGGAGGCAAAGAGCAGAAAACAACTGCCAGAAGTGGAAAAACCCAGCTTCCCTTTCCTAGCGTTCTCCCAGAACCCCTTATCACTGCACCTGCAGTGCGCTCCGACTCCCTCTCAGTCTCATCCTTCAACAGACAATACAATAACTATTCCCCACAGTAGTCCAGTCAGCAACAATATTCATGTGACCTTGCTTTGCCTTCACTGGTGGGATGCGTGTTTATTCTGCTGAGCCCATGAAAAGACATAGGCCCTCATTACGACCCTGGCGGAAATCGAAAAACGATGGCGGAAATGCAATACCGCCATCGAATAGCGCTCGGTGCGATTATGACCCGTCACCGTAAAGTACGATGCCATTAGCGACACCGTAGTGAACGCCAACGCTAACTGCACCAAGTACGCGCGCGCGCGCCATGCCAAACCGTAATTACCACCATGGCGCAATGGTACGCGAATTCTGACCCTAGCGGACATGTACCTAACGCCATCAAGCATGGCGGAAAGTACCATTCCGCCATGGTGAGAAGTACGGCATCGCGAATCAACCGTAAACGGCCCTACTGAGTGCCTGTACACCACTCCCTGGCCACATTGCACAACTCCTCGTAGGTGCAATGAAGTCACACAATGCAACCAATGAAATGTACAAGTCACCCATGCATGCCAACGAACAAATGAATCTAGGGGCTCCAAGTGCCTTGTGAGTGGCCATCCATATTTGCCATGGCACCATTCCCGCACTGATGCAGCACAGGCATGTGAAGGTTCAAGTACAGCAACATGAGCAGAAAAATGAGACAAACAAAAACAGGCCCCCCCATCGACTGACACCAGTGTAAGGCAACATTCAAAGCAGTATCCTGAGGGAGACTGCACCAGCCCTGTACTCCTGCCAGTAAACAAACCAACCATCAGCATAAGCATGTACCACACAAGTTGGCAGAGTGACTGAGCAGCCAGGCTCATCTCAAGAGGGGCCAATGGGAGCTGCAGGGCACAGATGGCACGAATACAGAAGCCATTCCAATGGACATGACCTCAGTCTCCCTCCAAGAAACGCACGCAAACACAGGCACCTGTGACCAGCCATATTCTGATAATCACATCATTCCACCAATCCACCTGGCTGACCGGCATCTGTTACACAAAAGCTAATCCCCCGCCCCTGAGCATGACATCATTAAAACAGTCATAATGGTAGCCCCTATCCCTGACCACACTGGGCTTCGTAGGCAAACGCGGCCAGTACAGTACCACGCAACTATACTCATAAGCCGGAACCCAATGCAGATCTTCTCACAATACATCGCACCACAAATAGGAATATGCTACATTACTTGCAAAGAAGAACGCTACACGGTTAATATCAGAATAGAAATTTAATGCACCACAAAATCACCAAGCCCATACAGCCATTAGGTCATGAACCCCAAAATATATTTCATTATTGTGGGCTGCATCCGCAATAAATGACCAGCTTCTTCTTGTGTGACGCCCTGTTCCTTCATGGTACACAGGGGCTACATTCACGTTCAAAAAGGCAACATGGAAGCGCCTAGAACCGCAGGGCCGTCCCATTAGGTAGGCACTAGTCCAGCTGAAAGGTCGAAATGTTGCTCCTAGCCACTAGTACTGCGTAAGGGCATGTGGCCCATTGGCGATCGTCCCATAAGATCGTAATGGTGCTCCACTGATTAACTCGAAGCAGCAGGTGTCGGGAGTAAAAGCCATCTGCAGGAGTGGCATACAGATGGCAGCGGCAAAAGGGGAGGAGATACCTGTCACCCAAATGAAATGAAAAAGAATAGTATGGCCATCAGAACTTGATTTGTATTACTCACTTCAATGATCACACTAAATCTACAGCCATATGCATGCTAGCCCACTCCAAAGGATTATTCCCACCCAAAAATCACTTGCGAATCATAACTATAAAAATCGAGGTGAAAACACTATTACAAACGAGTGTTTGTGTGCATGCGTCTGTCAAAACAGAATCCATTCGATGGGATTAGTAACGTGCATAGACACAAGTGTTTGAAGGCGCGTCGAGACAGGGAGGGTTCAACAAGGGCAGATAGACGATGGTCCCACTATGGCAGCTCTGCATCACATAGCGCAGGGGAGGTGGATAGATTCCAAAAAGGCCTGTACATGGCAAACTCTCCATCAAATCATCTGTCCATGCATCCATACATCATTCCCTCATCCCGGTATGAAAACGCCTGATTATGTACTCACATAACATGTGAAATTTCCATTGAGTCTGTGCGTAATGCAGTCTGCAAAATCCACTGTGCTCCAGGCCGGAATTCCAGTGTTGTGAAGTAACATGTATTTGGGAACGTCCTGCCTTATCGTCCACTACGCTATTGCGCATCCCATACTATTCATATCAATCATTGCATTCTTGCCATGGCCCCTGTCCCAAGGACATTAAACAATAGAACGTTATATTTGCAGTCAGACCTGTGGGCGTCTCCTCGCCGCTAGCTGAAGACCGAAAGCGCCGTCCTTCGAATTCCTCATTTGCAACATCACGTCGAAAAGGCATCTGTGACCGCTTGAAATCACAAATCCATCCATGTAGTGCGGCAATGTGTGAAAATGCAAAGTGGCTTCACTCACAAATGGGACGCCCCGCCCGTCGGTGAACCGCGGTACCGTGCTGCATGAGGGTCCACAGTTAATCGAGTACTACATTCCACTGACCCTTCACAAGTTTGTTCGCGACTGCAAAGATAGTATGTGAAACAATGGGACCATAGCAGAATGAACATATGAACCAATATTTCACTGCCATCGGGATCAAATACATGATTGTAATAGCAAGATGCCATGCGTCGAATTGCAGCGTTGTGTGCGGGACGTGCTCGCCCAAAGGGGATTGCAGCTTGCACAGGTGGAATGAATCACCACAGGTGGAGGCAATACAGCTTGAAAACACATAAATTGCACACCCAACCCCCTCCCACAACCACACCCACTCCAAAATGCTACCGGCAGGACTAGCGATGTTGGCCCTGGGGGACCTGATAGCACTGCAAGTACTCCAACTTCAAGAAGAAGACGAACACCAACTACTACAACAACCGGCCGCACAGAGGAGACGCAGGAGGAGGAGGAGGGCAAGGCAGGGCCAGCAAGGCCCGCCAGCACAGCCACTACCACCACGCAGGCAGCCCGCAATCACACGCCTCCGAGCACATCCGTTCAACCTCACGGATGAGCAGATCCACACCCTCTACCGTTTGGACCGGGACACCATAAACGCCATTGTGGACATGACACAGGCTGACCTTGTCAGCATGATAGATAGCCCAACCGCCATCCCACCCCTACTGAAGGTGGTGTCTGTACTCCACTTCCTGGCCACAGGCACCTACCAGCACACAGTCGGACAGTTGCATGGCATTTCACAGCCAGTGTTCTCACGGACACTATTGCAAGTGCTCGATGCCCTCCTGAAGCACGCAGACAACTACATCTCTCTACCACGCTCGGAGCAGGAAATTACGAACACAAAAGTGGGATTCCATGCACTTGGCGGCATACCGGGTTGCATTGGTGCCATCGACTGCACCCATGTGGAATTGGTCGTCCCACATGCCATGGAGGCCCAGTACCGCAACCGAAAACAATTTCATTCTCTTAATGTACAAATGGTGTCTGACCCCAACAGGATCATTACACATTGTTGTGCACGCTTTCCTGGATCAACCCATGATTCTATGGTCTTGAGGAACTCTACAATACCATGCTACATGGAGCGACACGCAGGGAACAGATCCTGGCTACTCGGTGAGTCTCATTTCATGCATGATAATGTGGGGTATGTGATGCGGCAATGACCTGGCAGGAAGGGGGGGGGGCGCACGTAGCAATGTCATTCCACAAACATCCTTTATTGTCCACATACAGGTGATGCCGGGTATCCACTGAAGAGATGGCTCCTTACACCACTCCGGAACCCACAGAACCAGCATGAGGAGGACTACAAACATGCCCACTCACGTACCCGTGTAGTCATAGAACAGGCATTCGGCCTACTGAAGACTCGTTTCCGCTGCCTCAGCAGGTCTGGCGGGGCACTCCTGTACCGCCATGAGAAGGTTGCAAAGATGGTCATGGCATGTGTCATGCTACACAACATGTGCGTACGTAGAAATGTGCCCATGCCCCCTGACGCAGAACTGCAAGCACCTGAAGATGGTCATGATGAGGGTGGGGATGTGGCAGCACCTCAAGGAGTCTGCGAGGCACAGGAGGGCCATGACATTCATCAGATTCTCATTGATTCATGCTTCTAGCACTCACGCCTGGTGGCTGATACATGGACACGGGACTTGTGGCACTGTGTGTGTCTGGAACATGCACAATATGGACTGTACGCCTATAAAGGCCTCGTACACAAAGATCAATGTCCACACATCTCATTGGATGATCGTGCATTGTTTATAGCATATGTGAAATTATGTTACACACCCCATTGACCAGCCACCCAAGTGAGCCCAACACACCCCCTCCACCCTCCTACCTCCCCCCCGAACACCAGTGTCCGAAGATGCTCATTGTCAGTGGGCAGACGCTATTGCAAGCCCCCTCTCCGGGTATCAGGGGCACCCCTGCCTGTGGAGCGCAGGTTCCTCCCAGATCTACGTTGGGGGCTGCCCTGGACGGAACTTGCAACGGATGATGTCTCTGCCTGCTCACGTCCACGCATGTCCCTAAGGGTTTGTGAGAGCTCAGTGAGCACACGGCGCACAGCGGCAAGTTCAGCACATACTTCTTTGGACGTCGCATGCAGTTCCCCCCTCAGGCTCTCGGTGCTTCTCTCCATTTGTACTCTCAGGCTCTCGGTGCTTCTCTCCATTTGTGCCCTTAGTGTCTCTGTACTTCTCTCCATTTCTGCCCTAAGTGTCTCAGTTGATGTTTCTATGGCTGCCTTAGTACCCCCACATTCATCAGCATGGTCCTTGAGGAGCGTGGCCAGTTGCTGCTGTTGCACGATCACCTGGTCGAGGGACTGTTGCCTCTGCTATGCCATGGCCATTTGCGGTGGTGTCACAGAGGGGCTGGTCACCTCATGTTGTCTTGCCACAGGGCTTGTGGGGGATGGCCAGTCGTCGTCTTGTGGGTGCCCCTGCGTGGTATCCTCATGGTGTACGGGATGAAACAAACAGGGGGATTGAGACAGGTCATGGATGGATCTTATTTCGACATCCCCGTTTTCTGTGTCGGAGCATGCTGCCATTAATGCAGTGTCACCTATGGTGCTGCTGCCACCAGAAGCAGTGCCTTCTGTGGCATCCATTGGGGGGACCTCTGGTGGTGCTGTTGTGGGCATGCTGGCTGCTGGGGTGCCTGTTGAAGTTCCCTCCTGTGTGCTGCCACTTGATTTGTGCTGCTGCCGTGTCTTGATGCGTGCAGCTGAGGTGGAGGGTCTTTGGCCGTTGGTCTTGGCCCTCTTTGCAGGTGTGCTGGTAGGGGTGTCCTGGAGCTCGTCGTTTGAATCGGACCCTGTGGTGGAGTAAAGGAGGGCGAGGGTTATTAATGGGTCTGTTGAAATTGGAATGGCAATGTATCACATGCATTGGGGTGGTACCTGAGGGTGATTTGGGTCGGGGCCTTGGAGGTGGTTTCATTTTTGTGTGGATTGAGGATGCAGTTGTTTTGCAGCCTGCAGTTAGGGTGTGCCTGCTGCACGTGTAGAGGGTGTTTTTAGGATTTTTAATTATTTATGTATTTAATGTGAGTTTTAAAGTGCGCTATCAGGCCAATGTATGTGGACGTTCTCCTGGACATGTGTTACTGTTGCACTATGTGGACACATGGTACTTCACATGATTGGACATTGTGGATTTAGCATTGTTTTATTTGGCCCACCTACCTGATTCTTCGGATGTCTGCACTCCTTTCTCCATCCCTCCGACTCCCTCTATACTCTCCATTCCAATGGTGGAGGCACAGATTTCTCCCCCGGTAGCTGTGGCAATGTTACGGTTGGCGGATAGTATGCTCCGTACGCGTATCCGCAGGTCGTCCCATCGCTTTCTGCATTGCTGTGGGTTGCGGTGTGCGGTCCCCACCGCACTTACCCGCTGTGCCACCAGGGCCCATATGGCCTTCTTGTTCGCAAGTGCCGTCCTGGTAATTTGCGTCGAGAAGACGACGGCAGCATTCTCCTGGAGGGTCTCTGTGAGCACCGTGAGTTCCTCACGGGAGAAGTGGACCTGCCGCTTGCGGTCGCACGCTTTTTTCGCTACTTTTCCCATTTTTATTGCTTTCACTAGGGTGGATGACGGGTTGGGATGTGTCTCAGGGTAGTATTTTTTATGGTTGTGTGGGAATTCAGATTTTATAGGTGTACGGCGTGCTGTTTCCCGTTCCGGGACCATTTTTTTACTTCCGTTTCCGTATATTTACGGTCACCGTACTTTCCGATTGCCGCTCATTACGGTGACCGCTCAGATGGGTGGCGGAATTGCACCTAGGGCGCCGTACGACGGCGGTGAGGGGCGTTTTGGGGACATTTCCGCCATCGCGGACTTTGCACTTCCGCCATGGCGTAGTGCTCGTGCCCGATGGGTCGGAATTAGCCGCACTTTGCTCCGTCGTGCAATGGCGGAAACGCTATTTACGCTATGGCGGTCAGGTCAGTCACTTTCCGCCAGGGTCGTAATGAGGGCCATAGACCTTCACTACAGTGATGGGAGATGAATTTCCAAGATGCTGCACACCAGCGCCTTATTGTTTTAGCTCATATTTCACATAAGCATTACACTGATTTTAATATTCAGTGTTATTTAAAATATTATCTCAAAACCACATGTAGCCACCAAACATTTTACTGGAGAAGTCATCAACAATATTATACAATCATAAGCAGCTTATCTACAAAAAAGCAAACAAAAAAATGGTCAAGGCACACAAACATCCATTCAAATAAATTAGATCAATACAGCTCGTTCTAGACACAAAATACAATGCGTAATCACCGCTTTCACGCTTTCATATACTCTCTTAATATAATCACCAATAGAAAATGTCAAATCGAAATTTCACTGGATTTTTGCCAACATCATTGTCAAGTAATGGCATAAGATAAAGGAGAAGGAATAGGATGAAGGTGAGTGAATAGTATGAAGGCGAAAGACGAAGGACTAGAAGGAAGAAATA
The DNA here is from genome assembly GCF_040938575.1 of Ambystoma mexicanum. Lineage (NCBI taxonomy): Eukaryota > Metazoa > Chordata > Amphibia > Caudata > Ambystomatidae > Ambystoma > Ambystoma mexicanum. The sequence continues at coordinate 1,380,978,721 of NC_090924.1, forward strand.
TGACAAGGATGATAGGGAAGCAGAGAGAAGGACTAGGCCCTGAAAGAAGGACTTTCTGAAGGACACCATGCATATTTACCAGGTGTAGGAGGAGGCCAAAGCGCTGACAAACCCATTTACACTTATTAGGGGAAGGAGAAGGCCAAAGGGTGAAGGACCAACACTGGAATGATGGACTAGGAGTAAGATGAAGCACTCGGATACAGGACTTGGACGAAGAATGACTAAAACACAGGAGAAGGACGAAAAAGAAGGACACGGACTAGGAAAAGGGTGGGTTAGTACAAAGTAGGTTTGGAAAGGATTAGCATCAAGAACTAGAACCAAGGAGCATGACAACTTTGAAGGGCTGAGGTGGAGGAGCAGAGCCCTAGGATGAAGGAAAAAGGACTAGTACGAAAAAGTAGGACAAGGGGAAAGATTAAGATGGCAGAGCATGGGTTAGGACTCAGTGTTGCATATTCCCTTGTAATTTGAGCTTAATGTTGTGTTGTAACATGAATTATGACGCCATGAAGTGTGGTGCAGACGTTACAAATATCGAATGGCATCCGTAGAAGGAAGTGTGCATTTTAGACTTGTTAGCTCACCTGCTGATTTAAAATGTTAGAATTGTTTAATAAGCCAGCCAAGGCTAACAGTTCATGTAATAATATAGCATTATAGACCGAAGGAGGGGACGTTGTTGCAGGACAACGATTCCTCCCGAGTTCCATAGGACTATTAGAAAACAGCCGTGCTACCAATACACGTTTTGGTATTGTGGTGGTGAAGTAAAACACGTTATTTTAACAGTGAGCAAAGCAAAACGTGTTATTAAATGAAATGTATTTTTATTTTGTGATATTTAAATACCAAAGCTGTTTTTGTAAGGTAAAAATTGTATCTGCTAAATTGGATGAACTGGAATAGTTTTAGCAGGTGCTTGTTATAGGTGGAATTTTAAAGTGAACAGGCTTTGCTTAAAAAGGTGACAGCATTGTTCCTGTCTTAGCTTTCACTTTGTGTTAAATTCGGTTGGATTGTCTAGAATGAAATCTTGCTGAGGAATTGGACTGATGTTTTGTGAATGCAGAATAATGGTTTCTGTTGAATCACTGGTTGCTTATGAAGTTGGCATGCCAGGAATGCAGTAAATACCAGTAGTTATTGACTGCTTTTTGCACATTCTGATTAGCTGAGAGGAGGTCATTGACGATTTATATGTGCTATTAGTAATGGCAAGACCTACAGCTTGCTTAAACTTTGACTTTGAACATCCCTCCCTCCCTCCCTCCCTCCCTCCCTCCCTCCCTCCCTCCCTCCCTCCCTCCCTCCCTCCCTTCCTTCCTTCCTTCCTTCCTTCCTTCCTTCCTTCCTTCCTTCCTTCCTTCCTTCCTTCCTTCCTTCCTTCCTTCCTTCCTTCCTTCCTTCCTTCCTTCCTTCCTTCCTTCCTTCCTTCCTTCCTTCCTTCCTTCCTTCCTTCCTTCCTTCCTTCCTTCCTTCCTTCCTTCCTTCCTTCCTTCCTTCCTTCCTTCCTTCCTTCCTTCCTTCCTTCCTTCCTCCATATTGTTTCACTTGGATGCTTTAGCAGATAGATGTGCTGGCGTGAGTTACATAAACCCTTCAGATATTATGAGCCAAAATCACAGCAATCACAGGAGCCGGAGCATTTCTAAAAACATCAGACAGGGCTCATGAAGGATTGAGTTTGCATTGTGGATGGTCCACGAACCAGGTAACCTCTGTCCCTGCTCCCACTCCGCAGAGGGGCGCAGTGGTCCTCGGGCTGACACCACTCCGGAGTAGGTAGATTCTGGTGCTCGAGGAAGCGGTGTGAAGTGTACCAGCTGTCGACGCACAGCAAGTGCACACTGGCGCCCCCAGGGGTGGACAGGCCAATAGGAACTCTGGAGATTTCCAGGTGGGCCTCTGCACCCTGGGCCTCTTTTGTGTGGTATTTTCAAATTTTCCCTTAGGAAAAGGGTTGGGCTTGCTGAAAATGTTTAACATGGGGCCACTTTCAACATTATTTCCAGGGCCTCTTTTGCTTCCCAGTCCACCCCTGGGCACCCCCATGGCCTGCCCTCAGAGGGAAAGCAGCTGACAGTACTGCACTGTCAGTGAGACCAGGGAACGCTGGAACCCCAGAGTAGGGGTGGCAGGCTGCAGTGAGCTCTGTGAGTACGGAGTCAGAAGATAGGGCCAGTGGGACCTCAGCTTCCCTGTCCCTGACCGCCCAGTTTTTCGCGCAATCGAGGATAACCAACAGGAATGCCCAGTGAAGAGCGGCGAGTAGTGGGAGGTGGAACCCCGAATGGACTGGCTACCATTCCCAGTCTGGGGTGGACTGTTGGGTCCGCTCCTGGCTGACAAAGATACAGAGCAGGGGAACGTCTGTGGTCGGTAGTAGCAGGAGAATGTCCAAACTCCCTTTAGCAGCAGAATAAACAGGCAGGACCTCTTCAAGGACATTGACATGATTAAGCCTGTCATCAGGCTCCGAGGAGAGAGGTGTCCAAGTGGCAATTAGGGATAACAAGCCAGAGCGACCGGTCCTTAGTGGAGGCCAGAGGGGCTGGTGGTAACACTCAACGAAGGTATGGAGCTGATGGGGGTCCCTGTCGACACCAAAAGGACTGCCGCTGGAGGCTGCCTTCATTCCAGGGGACCTGCTGGGTATGGGAACCCTTCATTAACTACCCGAGTTGCCCAGGCCTGAGGAATACACAACTGGATGCTGAAAGCCCACCTACATCCCAGAATCCCAGAAAAGTAATCCTGGAGCTCAGGATAAACCAGGTACCCTACTCAACATATGGGGGGCCGGTGAACCTGAAGCTACCATAAGGACTGGGTCAGAGAAGGCCACCTCCAGGAACTCTCCCACAATGGTCCCAGTAGACAGCATTACCAAGCAAGACCTCAATAACGACCTGAGCAATTTGCAGACCTCCCTAACAAAAGCATTTCAGGAGCAATTTCAGCTGATGAGGACGGATCCCAATGTGGCAATGGCAGAGATGTAAAAGCAAGTGGTCCAGCTGGGCGAACGGATGGACTTCCTAGAAAGAGATCTTCAGGATGTGGTGTCAGATTCCAAAGAACAAAGTGAGGTGACCGAGCACCTGAGCAGGACCACACAGAAGTTGAGGAACTTGGGAAGAGATCAAGAAGAGGCAATATTAAGATAAGAAATATGCCAGAAGAGGTTTGCTGATCAAGATCTGAAAACTCAGGTACAATCGCTGTTCGCCTATATACTGAAGACACCACTGCAGAAGAGGTGGGTCTGGACCGGGTCCACAGAATGGGAAGGCTGGAGAGGGGCCCAAATAGCAGACCCAAGGATGTCTCAGGAGCATTTACATCTTATCCTCAAAAGGATGTGCTCTTGAATGCGGTGAGGGCTAAAGAGCCGCTGTTGGTACATGGGTATCTGATCCAATTATATCAAGAGCTGGCATGAAGCACACTCCTGAAAAGAAGACTCGTGGGTCCAGTGGTCCAGGAATTAGCAAGAAGGAACATTTGGTAGGAGTGGGAATTTCCCTTTGAGCTGGTATTTGTCTGGGAGGGCATGCAGCAATGCATCACTTCAGTCCTGGAGGGATGTCCCTTGCTGGAGATTGAACCATGTTAGTAGATGGGAGAGGAAAGCACCCATCAGCGGAGGCGTGGAACAGACACAGACCCTGGGGAAGGTCCACTGCCGTGAATCAAAGGAGATAGAGACCTTTGCCCAGCAGCCTACAATCTAGAGACTCTGGAGAATCCCATGGAAAGAGCTTGTCGAAGTGAGGTGGAGATAGATGACAGGAGGGTACCTGGTTTGACGATATTGGCATTTATGGGGGTTTGTGATTACTAGAAGGAGTGATAAAAGTTGGTGTGGTGTTGATTGGAGCTGTAGGTTAATTCATTTTGTATGCTTGACAGAACCAGGCATCAAGGGGCTGCACAGTGATGTCTGTAGAGCCCAGGGCCTCTGTAAAAGCTGGTGGAAAAAATGGCATGCTGTTTTGGTGATATAAACATTCAAGCGGGTAACCTAAAAATGTCATTTGAAGAGAAAAAAGTTGGACATGTTTGTCAGGACAAATCCTCTGGATGTATTGGCCTGTCAAATACCCCATTTGGTGTTCAGAGATGGGGGGAGCCTTAAACTAAAAACTAAAAAACTTCCCGCAGATATTCCATGCATCAGCTCTCTTCAAGACCGCAGGGGTGGTAATAGCCATCAAAGATAACATTGACATGAGGATTGTAGATTCCAAAGTGAATATGTGGGGCTGCTTCATCATGGTGGGGGCGGGTTATGGGAGGGATGGAATAAACCTTGTCCTCAATGTATGCTCGCAATATGTGTCAAGAACCTTTCTTGAAGGACCACCTGGTTACTCTGGAAGGTTTTGCAAAGGGGAACGTAATTATGATGGGGGACTTTAATTTAGTATGGACTAGGAAGCTGTATAGGAGTAAAAAAGGTGCATCGCAGGGAGGAGCAATCACATCCAAGTAATTACAAGAGACATGTGTCTCCCTGTGTCAATGGGATGCCAGGAAGGAGGTGAGGGAGATGGAGAATTGATTCAGTTTCTTCTTGTGTACCCACAACTCCCAGTCACAGATAGACTACATATGGTTGACAGCACCACTTATAGGAGGGATCAGGGTGGTGGAGGTGGGCCTGTCTAACATATAAGACCAAAGTAGTGCTCCTCATGGATCAAGGCCTGCCTGTGGACACTCACCGAATGTGGGGGTGGAAAACTACAAAAGGATCCAATAATAAGAAAAGTTCTGGAAGAAAAGATCCTCCAGTTTTTTTTAAAACAAACTCAACAGTAGAGACAAGTAAGAGTACGAGTTGGGATGCCTTTAACTAAGAGGGGAACTCATTTCTATTATAGTGCAGAGAGAGAAACATATGAGGGTGTTGCAACACCAGCTAGAGGGGGAGGTAGAGGAGGATAGAAAAAAGAACTTTGCATCCCCCTCGAAGAAGGCATATATGGAACTCAGGCAGGCTATGGGTCAACTAAACCTTCTACATTCCGAAAGAGCAAAAAAAAGCATTACTTATGGTTAGTCAACAATATTACGCAAAGTGAACACGGTGGACAAACTTCTTGCAGGGTTGTTGAGGGGGCGGCTGGTTCCAAGGTTATTCTTGCAGTGGTAGATGAGCAGGGTAATAGGAAGTCATAAACTGCAGATATTCAAGAGTGCTTTACACATTTCTACATGGAAATGTACTCCTCCCAGATCCCCCTAGAACAGTTTCAATGGGAGTATCTAGATAAGGTGAAGTTAGGGAGACTAGGATCTGAAATCAGGGAGACATTGGGTAGGGAGATCACATAGGATGGCGTTCGTAAAAGTGCTGCCCCGTAACAAGTCCTTGGGTCTGGGTGGCTTCACAGCGGGCTTCTACAATGCCTTTTGCATAGTTATTATCCCAAAGCCCACCAGCCTCTTCAATTACTTCAGGGACAGGGGGATAATAACAAGCTCCATGGAAGAAGCTAAACCTAACAAAGATCCTACCAAATGTGGCTGATACCGGCCCATAGCCCTCATCAATGCAGACACTATAAAGTATACAAAGATCCCGGGCAACAGGCTAGAAGGTTGACTCCCTCCTTTAATTCATCCGGACCAGTCAGGGTACATTTTAGGCCACCAAACCATTGACAATATAGGGAGAGTAGCTCACCTTATAGAGGAGGTGCAGAAGAATTCAATCCCTGCTATTCTCCTCACACTCGTCACCGAAAAAGCGTCCCACCAAGTGAAATGATCTTTTAGTTTAAACCATGGAAAAGATGTGGTTTGGTCTGGGGTTTATCAAAATGGTCAGAGAATATTATAGGAATTCTTTGGCAAGGCTTTTCATAAATGTCTGTAACACTCACCTGGTATCCACGGGGACGTCACTCAGCCTGTTCTGACCTCTTACGACCTCAAACCCTTCCCTGGAGTCTACTCGACTGGAGACTGGGCCTGAAACACAGGATTAGTAGAGTTGAACTCCTATTGTCTCTGTGTGCTTGAACCCCTTCTTCCCCGGGGTCCAACCCTTCCCTTTGATCCACAGCTCACCTTGTTTTCTTGGAAAGTGTGCTCTCCGTCCTGCTTTCAGCACAGGGGCGCATTGATTGATGCAGGCTCGTTGCTGCCTAGTTGCTTCACTGGCAAAAGTCCGACAGGTAAGTATAATGAGTCTTTTGAACAGTTCTTTAACTTCGTTCCTTTCCTTCCTTAGATGATGGCCGGCGTCCGGGGGTGGCGACATGCTGCTGAGATGAGTAGTGCTGAAGGTGAGTGAGAGTGCGATGCGAAATGCAACCCTTTCGTATTTGTATTGAACTGAGTTCTTTTTCTGTGTCTTTTAGGTGCCGCGACATTTTCAGCGTGGATGCCGTTTATGAAGAAGAAATGTGGTGAGTAAGCACGGTATGCGGCGCCTCTAGATCTTTTCCCTCTTGCAGATGGATGAGAAGTTCCGGAGACAGAGTTCCCCCAGAGCGGCTGGGATTCAGGTAAGTGTTTGAAGCTCGTACAGTCTTTAAAAATAAGCAAAGATTTGCTGTATGCTTACTAATGCCTTTTTCTGTTCTTTGTTCTTTTCCCTTTTCCTTAGGAAGCAGCGTGCCGGGATGGGAATGACACTGCCGAAGATGCCCGCAGAACAGAAGAAGTGATGAATGATGGGCAGAAGCGTCAAGGTAAGGCTGTTCCTAATGGTGTTCTTGTTCTTGCAGGAGCTGAGCGCAGAAGAAAGATGCAGGCCTACTGGAGACCGATCCGAACAAGGTGAGTGTCACGCTGCAGGTGCAGAAAACACAAAGCATGTTTCTCAGCCTGGGCGTGGCTTAAATAGTCTCTGGGTATCCCAGGTGTCTCTGGGCTGAAACACATCCAAAAGACTAGACTGCACAGGCAGTTCTGGGAATCGGAATATGTGGGGGCATCCATCTTGTCCCCATCAATGCACTACAAGTCCAATCCCCAATGTTATCCTATGGCAGTGAGTGAGTCTTGTGCCACAGGCGCCAAGTTTGACTCCAAGTGGATCTTTGAAATGATGGAGGAGCCCTTGAGGGCCATGTAGGTGATCGTGGCATGGCTCTAGCCTGACATCTTGGAGGGCTGGGGACATGAGGGGCAGGAATCATGGCAAAGTCTCTTTACCCCACAGGTTCAGCCTGCATAGGGGCACCAAACAAGGTTGTCCCCTTCCGCCCTTTTGTACAAGATTTACCTGGAGCCCTGACTACAGGTGTACTGGAATTCAGGGGAGATTCAAGGGATTACCTTTGGTGGGTCACAGCACAAGGTACCCACCTTCACGGATGACATGCTACTGGCACTGACAAATCTAGAGAAGTCACGCAAAGGGGTCATGGGGATTCTTGACAAATTTGGTAGTGTGTCTGGTTTAATAATTAACCTGGGCAAATCTGAACTGTTCAACCTTACGGTCTGCTGAGCGGAGAAAGCAAGTATGCAGGACAGTTCCCCCTTCCTTCGGAGCCCAGAGGCGATCCGATATTTGGGGGTCATTAAATCATCTACTGTAAACTGCTGATACAATGCTAATTTCCCTCCTTTGCTAGCTTCGATTAAGGCATACGTCCAAACATGGGATTCTCTCACAGTGTCATGGATGGGTCAAATGGCAGCTATACAAATGGTCAATCTCCCAAGACTTTATCTGTTCCAGGCTCTGCTGGTCTGTTTACTTAAAAGGTTTTTTATGGACCTACAAACACTCACTACTAATTTCGTTTGGAATGGTAGAAGATCCAGGATTAGCCAATATATTTTATCATCTCTTAGCAACAAAGTGGGTATGGGCCTCCCAAATTTCCAACTTTACTATGCAGCCCAGATAAGAATTATAAAGAAATGCTTTGCGGATAATGCTGAGAAGCTCTTTGGGGGAATGGACCGGGTAATCACCAAACACTCACTAAAGGAGGTATTGTGGATCCCTAAGTCAGATAGACCTTCACACATGTACCTGAGCTTGAACTCTAAAGTGGTTGCAGATACCTACGTTAAGAGGTAATGAAATATGGCATGACGTTCTTTCCATCTCTTTTCACACCACTATTTATCATTCCCAGGTTTTCACCAGGAATGGGGCAGGTGGGTGGCTGTCAGAGACTGAGAGATATGACTGCCGGCTGAGCCATAAAATCATTTGTACAATGCAAACAAGAGTTTGTGCTCGATGAGAGGGAGAGGCTGTATTACTTCCAGATAAGACACAATGTAGAATTTAGAAATCGAGAGTGCGGCTTTCCGTTCTCTCACCCCATTCGAAAAATATATTATGGCACACGATGACACTAGGGGGTTGATATCTGGTCTGTATGGGATCTCGGCGAAAAGGGAAAGTCGGAAAGTGGGAAAAAACATTGGGGAGGGATATTCCATGGAAATAATGAAAGTGACTATGGCGGGACATCTCTAAGCTGGCGAAATCAACTCGGCTACAAGAGATGTGGTACCAGATTGTATACAGATGTTGTTACACCCCGGTCATGCTCAAAAGGATATACTCGGAATCCTCACATGTCTGTTGGAGGGGTGTGGGGGGTTAGGAATTTGTGATCACATCTGGTGGAAATGCTCCAAACTAGAGGCCTTCCACACAGTTTTCACCAATTGTGGTCCCTCAAAATGTGGGGGAGACCTCATGTGAAGCACAAATAACTTTTTAACCTAGCCAAACCTTTTTCATTGTTAGTTCACTTCATGGGACGCTAGGGAAGTGACCCCACTCCAGGTTTCTCTGTGACACCCTGAATTGTCGATATCTAGCAACCAGGGCGCTGATTGGGTTTGGCTCCCAAATCCTTTTAGCTTAAATATGATAATATTCTGCCAGAAAGAATTATGGTTTGTGCTGTATTTTTCGTCCTATGTGATAATTTCACTTTTTGTAGGCCGCCCAACATAAAGACCAATTTTTTCGGTCTATTTTGGGCAGCCTACAAAACGCGAAAACCCACATTGTCTTGCCCCCCACCAGCGCCCCCCACACTCACCCACTCTCCCCCAACTGTATTTGTTAACCCCCCCCTCTCTCTCAGTAGCCTCCACCCCCAGAATCCACAAAAATAAACACACAGACACACATGCAACAAACACACTTGCCCATTCTCTGTCGCGGCCGCTTATGGGTCCTGGCATGCCTGTCAGTCCCTGTGCGCAATCGTATATATTTTTATTCATTATTCTTAAAAAGGTCCATTGACCTAATGCCGTATTTTTCACACACTGCGCCTAGCCCACTTTCCAAACCAAGATGTCACTGTTACCTTTGAACCTTTACCCCAATCACTGCACCTGAGTTGGGTCATTGACATCTGATGATGACCAAAGAGAGCCCCTTTTATCCCTCACCTGCACCCCTCTCATTAATGATCAGTCGCTTCTCCAAGCAACGAGTTGGTGGCAGATCACTCTCTTCTGCAGGGGCCTCTCTCTGGAACAGCCTTTCTGCCTCCCTGAAACTCAAGGAGAACCACCTCCGTTCCGGAAACACCTCAAAACCTTCCTCGTTGCTTCTGCTTTCTCTCCTCCCCTCCCTTGCTGCACTATTGACTGAAATTGCACTGGTTACCTTGGCCACCCTTCTGATCTCTGGCCCAGGTCCTGTCAACTGCCCACCTGCACTGCCTCCCTGGCAACCTCTGCACTTGGGGACTGTTTTCTATATTCCTTCAGTCCCCTTTCCAGCACTTTGTCCGCACTTCCTTGCACTTGCCGGTTTTTATGTGTTTTATTTATCTTATTTATTCCACTTCCCATGTACTGCACTTTCCCCTCTCCCTTTCCCCCCTTGCACTCTTCCTTTGCCCCCTTCCCATGCACTTGTGTGATCTGAATGACACCTGGCCTAGTAAGATCGTTGTCTGTCCTCCCTTTGTCCCCCCCCTTGCCTCGTCACGCCTTGAAACACTTGTGTATAGGCACGTTATAAATGCCATATCATATCATATCATATCTGCTTTCGCCCTCTGTGATGCATAGCCCCAACAACCGCTTCCTTCAACTTGTCTCCCACTTTCGCCAAAGGCACATCCACAGTCCACGGAAGCATCTCTGCTCACCCTTGCCTGCCGGCGCCCTTCTCGGTTCAATTTTGTGCTGTGCAAATTTAAGACCTCCTTTCCCCACTCCTGATCGAACCCCCCGCACCCTCTCTCTCCCAAATCTGCTAATAGCCCTGGCCAGCATCACGGCTAACATCTACGTCTCAACTTCCATAGTTGTGTTAAAGGGGAAGTGGCCTCTTTCGATAAAAGCTGCAATTGTGGAAAGGAAAAGGATAATTTAATTAAATGAAAAATGGACTCACACATGAAGTAGCTGGCTCAGATTCTATATTGGCTAAGGGCCTGATTCATGGAAATATGCTCAGAAATCCTGCAAGGGCTGTACGTTGAGAAGGACACTGCGTGAGTCTGCGTGCCGAAAATAAAATGAGCGCCCCCGCATATTCATGGAATTCACTGCGCAAAGTAACTGTATTTGCAAGTCGCGACTGGAACGCCCCCGTGAGGCCCACATGCCAAGCATAGATCCCCATTTTTGGGGGCCGTAAAATTTGGTGGATTTCCCGCATAAATCTGCTAGCTTTTGGTTTTAGCTCCAATTACGTGCTGACGGTAAATCCTCTGCTTCACCTTCGAACTCGGAATTTGTTAATGCAGTAAACCTGGACGTCATTGGGCCTAATTACTGGTCTGGCAGTAGCCCTGTCGGTAAAACCGATTGGTGCCGGACACGATAAAAAAATTACAGCGCCTGACTTCCCGGTGCCACCGGGCTATTCTGAGCCCGATGGCCGGGAAGTCAGCCATAGTCACCATAGGACTCCATGGGAATGGGGACATGGGAGCACTGGCACCATTAACAACGGTGCTAGTGTGTCAAGATACACAACAAAAGGGGAAGAGAGGTCGACATTCTCCCCCGAACCACAGAAGCCGAATGAAGTCGACCCTCCCACGTGGTTGGCAAAGGTACCTGGTAGAGTGAACAGGACACCATATAGCAGCCAGTGGGGGGAAGAGGGTTAGGAAGAGGTTGTGGACGGGGTGGGGAATTTTAGGAACACCGGATAGAGGGTTAGGGAAAACCTAGTGTGGATAGGACCGGGGACGTAACAGGGAAAAAACCCTACACTGCCTAATACCTTGTAACCTCCTAAATGGGTCTTACCCTTAACTCTGACATACATTCTGTGCACACCTTGATGCTTCTGTAGTACACCTTGATACATGTACCGTATTCACAGTTTGCCATGAACATTACATAAAGCAAGCAATATGGAACATACAATTGGGATGAATCCCATTATGAAAGACATGACACATGGCCCTCTTGGGCTAGCATGAAGCAACACTAATAAACAAGGAACATGACAGAACACATATACAGGGAGACATCAGCCTTCTGTTCATTCTCCCCTTCAGGCCAAATTTATTATAAATCAAAACTCTTCTTGTCAGCACTTAACCACCAAATGCGTGATTGGAAGGGCCTTATGCCTGAATGCCACCCAGGAGTGAGTTTCATACATCGACTATAACAAAAATATGTCAATTTGTCGTAATAGCTTATGCCAGTGAATCCCTGAACCCAAGTGGAGACCAGCGGAGAGTAATGCAGCCTTCTCCGCTCCAAGCCCCGCCCACAGACAATACCAAATGCTGTGTAAAGTTATACCGTTTCTGGCACCACCGGAGTCCCTGCCAACCCTTATTCCTGACATTAACTCCTCTATCAGTGCCCTTCCCAGGACCCGGTTTACCTGGATGTCGCAGATGAAATTGTTTAATCAACCTTGAGGCATGTATCACTTCCGCTGGTTCCTAAGAGCAATCCCCAGGACCATAGCCCTTCCACTGAATTAGATACCATAGTCGGTTGTTCCTTCTCTTGACGTCCAAAATGTTGTTAACTTCATACTCAGTCTGCCAATCCTTTATGATCGCCGGAGGTCTCTTAGTAGTCATTCCGGGAGCTGCGGGTTTAAGTAAAGACACATGGAACACCGGGTGGATAGGTAAAGTCTTAGGCAAATGCAATTTCACAGCAGTTGCAGACACACATTTAATGATCTCGTAAGGCCCAATGAAACGAGGTAAAAATTTCTGTGATCCAATCAAGGCTATATTTCGTGTTGATAATCACACTCTATCCCCAACTTTAAATTTAGGACCTTCTTGTCTATGCTTATCAGCCTGAGTTTTATATTGTCTTTTGGCTCGTTCCAAATTTGTCCGTGCCTTTTGCCTGACCTTCAGAAGCAACTGTTTGCACTCTTGTAACACTGGCATGCGTACCACTTCTGGCAAATGTTCTGTATCATATTTTGCACTTGACCATTCATTGGGGGCCATTCCTAAGGACGTGTGGTATGTATTATTGAAAGTGAACTCTGCCAATGATAAGGCCTGTACCCAAGACTCTCTGCCATCTCCCAAATACCCTCGTAAATATTGCTCTAAAGTCTGGTTCACTCGCTCTGTCTGACCATCAGTTTGAGGGTGATAGCTAGTAGAAAGCGCACACTTGATTCCCAGCATCGTGCAAAAAGCACGCCAAAATCTGGAGGTAAATTGCGAGCCTCTATCTGAAACAATGCTTTTTGGTAACCCATGCAATCGTACCACATGTTGCTAAAGTAACTCTGCCAACTTCCCTGCTCCCGGTATTCCTACACAAGGAACAAAGTGGGCTTGTTTATACAAGAAATCCACCACTACCCAAATGGTGTCAAATTAATTATCAGAAGGTAAATCTGTAATAAAATCCATAGAAATGTAAGTCCATGGTTTTACAGGGGTTGGTAACGGTTGTAACAACCCTCTTTTCTTCCTGTGTTCTGCCTTGTTACGTGCACAATTCTCACACAACTCTAGATAAACCTCCATATCTTGTCTTAATGTAGGCCACCAAAAATATTTTTCTCAAATATCTTGTATTTTTCTCAACCCTGCATGTCCCGCTAATGGAGACTTATGGCACCAGTATAATGCTTTGTCCTGTAATTCCTTAGTAGGTAAATACAATCTCCCCTTATGATAGGGTAACCCGTCCAGTACTGTCCGTGCCACATGACTTTTCCGCCACTCTTGCCACTCTTGCAACTGTCTGAAGGGTAACGCTTTTTTGACCTCCTCAATGACCTGCTTGGTAATGGCCCCAATGATTCTTTCTGGTGAAATGATGGTCTTAATTTCACCTACTGTATTGTCCAAATTTTGTTGTCAAGATAAAGCATCCGCCTTTCCATTCTTACTACCTGATCTGAAAGCAACCACAAAATCAAACTCAGTGAAGTACTGAGACCATTGTAACTGTCTAGGGCTAAGGGAATGTGCCATTTTAAAGTACTGTAGATTCTTGTGGTCAGTTACCACCACTACCTGATGCCTTGCCCCCAGTAAATAATGTCTCCACTCCAAGAATGATAACCGAATCACCAACAATTGTTTATCAGTGATGGAATAATTCTGTTCACATCCCGACAACTTCTTAGAAAAATATGCCACTGGGTGCAATATGCCCCTCTCATCCTTCTGGGATAAAATAGCTCCTACTGCAACATTACTAGCATCCGTCTCCACCTGAAACGCTCTCTCTGTATTGGGATGTCTTAACACAGGGGCGGTAGTAAAGGCTGTTTTCAAGTGCTGGAGCGCTTTCTCTGCCTCCACATTCCATGTAAACTGTACCGCCTTTTTTAGTAATTGCGTAATAGGAGTGACAATCTTAGAGAAGTTGCTAATAAAGTGCCTATAAAAATTGGCAAACCCCAAGAAGGATTGTATGTCTTTTATGCACTGTGGGGAAGGCCAGTCCATCACAGCAGGAACCTTTTTTGTATCCATTACAATTCCTGTGTCAGTATTGTCAAATGAAAAATTGTATCGTGCTTCCTATCGCAATAAATATAAAGAAATCTGTGTTGCAAGGTCCTAACCTTAGAATCAATGTAAGCCGCCATTTTAAGTTAATCCGCCATTTTAGGTTCGCTTTGTAAAGTCACCTTGTGAGTTAAAATGGTGGACAATGTCATTCCAAAATACAACATGGCCGTCCGTCTTGACCTCTGTATGTAGCTAATATGTAACTTGCCTCCAGACCCCTTGTTGAGGTCGTGAACTGAGACCTTGTCCTCCGTTGACCTGTGTATAAAGGATTACTCGTGCAAAGAAACTAATCCTCGAGCATATGTTGAGAAACAATATATTCAAATACTGAACGTGGAGCACTTGTTCAACTACATTGTATTAATGTATTGAGAAGACCTGCATGGAAAATCCCTGAATACACAGTTGCCGTATAGGCTTGTTGATATATGTATTAAAAGCAAACCAGTCATATGCGGATGTGGGAGACTTGGCATGAACCCTATATCGGTGATATATTAGCGGAAATATTAACCCGAAGTGGGGCTGGACATCGTGCTCACAAAGAGTATAAATGCATTCTAATGTACAGCGTCTCTCACTGAACACACTGAATCACGCTGGAGTTTATTGTGTTGCACTGAGGGCAGATAGCTATCTGATTTTGCTTTGTTCTTAGTAACTGGATTCAGTATAAAATAAAGTACTTTGTATGTTCCTTTGTAAACCGTGTTTGGTGTATTTCCTTTTGGGGTACTCAACCTCGATATTTTGATTTTGTTTTCACAGTTGGCCCCCGAATAGGGACCCTCAAGATTGATGCCGGATTATTGAAGGTTGACGCAGGCTATCGACCGGGATCGGACGGTGTGACAAAAAGGGGCCCACTGAACGAGACGCGACACCTCAGCAGCGCTGCACGACCCGATCCCTGGGCGATTTGCTTGTGGTCCGAGATGGCATCTTGACGAGGGTCCACTTATCGAGGCGGGCAGATTTGCCAAAATCACCATACAAGAGTTAAGATTAGTTAGGTAAGATTCTTTGAAATCCGATCGGACCTCCTTAGGTTTGTTCAGGTGAGTCGTGACCCGATTCTTAATTCAACCCTGATAATTCGAATTTGGCGCATTGTATCTGCAGACACAATTATTGACCAGGTAACACCAATAATTTGATATGCCTGGTAAATTGTCTATCTGCTTCAGGGCGTTGTTCCACAGCGATAGACAATCTTTGGAATTTAGCCGTCCCGCACCACAGGAGGGGTCACCGGCATGTACTATGTACTGTAAGCATGGCATTGGAAGTATAGTATTTAATGACATTTGGCACAGACAAACCAGATATGCCTCTGAACTTCAGTGGCCAATCAATGGTAGTTTTGAAATCCCTCGTATTGAGTATTTAGAATCCATTATTTTAAAGAAAAAGGCTAGACATGCAGCATTTGATGTTTTGCAGAATTGGAAAAAAGAAGTGTTGCAACAACTTAAAAGTAGAGAAAAGCATGTGTGCCATCATAAGACGAACGCCGAAAAAGCATTATTGTATGACCAAGATAAACATTCTGAATCGACTAGGAATATGGATAGGGCTTTCTCACTTGGAATTCAGAACATCTATCCTTCCAAAGACCTCCATGCTTCCGATGAATTCATAGACAAATTGTTAAATGAACGAAGGCCTGGTGCCTCTGCGCCACCTCCGTATGTTCCTCTTCCTGCTACTTTGCCTCTTCCTCCTGCTATTCCTGCTCTACCTGCTGTTGTTCCCGTTGTTTCTGCTCCTCCTAATGTTCCCCTTCCTCCGGCTCCTCCACCTCTTCTTATCGCAGAAGTTACAGGACCTCCATTGAATTACTCTGCTCCCACTCTTCCAAGTGGTCCTGAGCTGCTTGTAATCGATCGAGGTGCAGGGTCAAAGGTTGTCACTCGCAATACTGTACCACCAGAGAAGAAACGTGATTTGATTGCATGGGCTAAGCATTGTATGGAGAGGGATGATCAAGCTAATGTTTTTGCCACACTTTGTAATATGGATAATTTTCCTGAGAAAATTGTTTTATTGAAGGTTTAGGGATCCATTTATGTGTAATGTGGGGTAAATAAAATAATACAGATCTCCCGCAAGGGTTACGGGATCTAAATACTTTAGAGTTTTCTAGAGACACTGTGGAGAAAGTAAATGAGCATGTCGAGCGGTTATTTGGGTATAGAAAGGAGTTAGAAAAGTTGCAGAATGAGGATGATGAGGGGGAAAGTATATATGTGCAGAAACGGTTCCTTCGTGGCGTAAATCGATATCTGAGGAAGCACGAATTTGCACGAAGGACGCACTTAGATGGATTAACTCCAGTTGAAGTATATGACACATATGAGCCAGAAATGCAGAGGAAAGTGATACAGGTAATGATAGAGTACCTACAGGATGATTGTGTAAAAAGAAAGATTAGTTGTCCCACAGAGTTATCGAGTATTTATAAGAGAGTTTTTTCACTTGACACTTCTTCGACTGCTTTAGCGCTCGATTTAGCTCTGTTGCTTAGTAAGCGGTCGGAGCCACCTACTTCTCAGTTGCCTATGAGAGAGGTTCCTCCGACATTTGTCCCAAAGGTTGAGATTGCGGCCAGTGCTGCATGAGGTATAGTCGCTGTGGACATTCATGCACATTATGTATCACAGTTCATTCACGTCCCGTTCTCAAGACAGGAAGTGAATACTGTAAAGCAATCTATTCCTGATATTAGGAAAAATCCGACAGGATTCTATAAAGAAATAGAGTCTGTCTTGCAATCGTCAGTGTTCACCTTAGGCGATATCGATTTGTTATTCCCTGTACTCCTGCCCGTAGATTTGTGGAAACAAATTAGAACTATAGACGACGTACCAGGGTTGGGAGATACATGGGTGAATATAACTAGACTCGATGGAGAAAGACCAGCTGGTGAAAGACCGCCTCAGGTGATATTGACTTTGCCTGATAGAATTATTGCAAAATTGAAAACTATAATTCCAGAGAAAAGCATTATTTGGGACAAACTTACGGCCTGTGTCCAAGGAAAGTCTGAGGGTGCTACCGAGTTCTTTAATCGGTTCGAACAGGTATTCTCGGATTTCAGTGGACAAGACCTAGGCACAGAATCTGGGAAAAGGTTATTTGTGGACAAATTTGTGCGTGGATTGCTGCCTGACATCCAGTCACAAATGATGTCCTCTGAGAGCGCTTGGGAGGCGAAATCGCAATCAGAAGTACTGCACATGGCTCAGTACTACGTGAATCGTGTCAATAATGAAAAAGATAGAGTTGAAAAACGAAAAGGTGATTTGAAGACTAAAGTGCTATTACAGCAAATTGTTAGAGGCCCCAGAGGGGTAGTTCTCGGATTAGAGGTCAGTATGTCCCGCAAGGGAATGTACCCTTGAGTCCTGTGAACATTAACCAGTGCGCCTATTGTCGTCAAGAGGGTCATTGGCGTGCACAATGCCCCGTCCTTCGAAAAGGTCATACAACACGTTTGGGAATATGGGTAGGCGATCCAGAGGTCGCTCGGGTGTAGGGGGCCCTGGTAGAGGTCAGTTTACACAGGATCTTCAGCAACCTTTTTCACAGGATAATCAGATTTCGAGTGTGGACACCAGGAACATATTTGATCATCCTTCCGCCGCATATTTATCTGAAGAGCTTCATTTTGATGATATTCTGTTTCGTTAGGATTGCCGAAGCAGGGTTTGGAACCTACACCTATTCCCGTCAATTAGAAAGGTCCCTATGTTGAAATGATGGTGGGAAATAGGAAACATCCATTTTTAATAGACACTGGAGCACAGAAGTGTTCCATTGATTATTCGCAGGTTCCAAACATTCCACTGTCAGGAAAAACCAATGTTTCTGTAGGGTTTTCTGGCACACCAGTTGTTTGTCTGGTTTCTTAGCCGGTACCTATTTCTTTGGGTACCTTCACGGACCACTGTCCGTTTCTGTTGACTTTGAATTGCGGAGAGAACTTGCTGGGGTTGAATCTGTTAAAAGAATTAAATGCAGTGATTTATTGTTCTTCTGATGGAGTGCACTTGACGATTTCACCACAGCAATTTTCTGTCTCGCAATTCTTGACTAGACCTTTGCCGCCAGAATTCATTAATGTAACAGAGAGCTTATGGGCTGTTAACGACAATGATGTCAGTGTTTTACAGATTGAACCTGTTAAGATAGTTTTGAAACACGGAATTGAGCTGCCACGCATTCCTCAGTATAAGATTTCAGTTGAGGGCGAGCAAGCTTTGAAATGCATTGTTTCCGATTTTGTGCATTGCAGGGTGATTGAGGAAATTTCAGGAAGTTTGTGTAATAGTCTGATTCTACCCGTATACAAGAAAGGTGATAATGCAATTCCATTCCGTTTCATAATTGATTTACGTGCCATTAATAAAGTCGTCACTCCACAATTTCCAATTGTGCCTGATGTAACGACAATTTTAATCATGATTCCAGCTACAGCTACTTACTTTAGTGTTGTGGATCTAAAGAATGCTTTCTTTAGTATTCCTATACACAAGGATAGTAGATACTTGTTCGCGTTCACCTTAGGGGGATGCTCGTTCACATTTACTCGTGCACCTCAAGGGTACACCGAGAGTCCTAGTATCTATAGTATGGCTTTGAAAGAACAGCTTGATACCCTTGAATTGCCCTCTACTTGTACATTGCTTCAGTACGTTGATGATTTGCTTCTAGCTGCTGACTCTGAGAGTGCCTGTAAGGCGGGCACTGTGTTATTGCTTATCCATCTAGCTAAGAATGGTCACAAAGCTTTGCTTAAAAAGTTTCAATATTGTTGCCAGGAGGTCGCCTATTTAGGCTATCTCCTGTCAAAGAAGGGAAGAAGATTGACACCTGAAAGAATAAAACACATTTCTGGCATGTCTGTCCCAAATACACAGAAGGAAGTTAGAGCCTTGATAGGTATGGCTTCTTACTGTAGGTTGTGGATCCCAAATTTTTCACTAGTGATCAAACCGATGTTGGCTTTGACAAAGAAGGGCATTTCTTCGCCATTGCTGTGAAACGCGGAACACCAGCAATCGTCTGACTTGCTTAAGACTGCATTATGCTCTGCACCAGTTCTGGGCACACCAAACTATGAAAAGGCCTTTGTGTTGTTGGTTCTATGTGATTTCGCCGAATGAAATGTCATCGTGGGACATTTCATCGCTGAAATCTCATAGCCAGAAACCCTGTATTTTATTTTTATTTATAGGGGGGGTCCCCCCCAGACCTCCCCTAGTTTAATAATCATACCACAACCCGCACAAAACACCCCCCAAAAATGGTTTTTTTTTAAAAAAGGGTTTCTGGTGATGAGAATTCCGGCGATGAAATGTCCCACGATGACATTTCATTCAGCGAAATGCGTGTATACCGTGTTGTTTGTGCATGAATGTGTTGGATGTGCTTTGGCTGTATTAACGCAGAAACATGGAGGGAAGAATAGGCCCGTGCGGTTACTTTTCTTCCGCCCTTGATCCTGTAGCATGCGCTTTGCCAAGATGTTTGCGAGCTGTCGCTGCTGCTGCTGCGTCTGTAAAACAGAGTGAGGGAATGGTCCTAGGCCATGATCTAACCCTGATGGTGCCTCACTCTGTAGATGTTCTACTGAACCGAACCCAAACGCAACACCTCACTTCTGCACGGTTGGCAAGATATGAATTGATCTTGTTTGCTCCTCACATTCAAATTAAGAGGTGTTGTGTTCTTAATCCGGCTGAACTCCTACCTTTCCCGCAAGATACTACTTGCGGTGATGAAGAGTCACATGACTGTATACTACCGAACAAGAGACAAAGGGTAGAATTGATTTGAAAGATACTCCTTTGGATAATCCGCAAGGAGAGCTGTTCTGTGATGGCTCTTGCTTCAAACTTCCGGATGGTACATCCACAGCTGCTTATGCAATCACCACATTAAGCACGGATGTGGAAACCAAGAGAATTACGCATAACTCTGCGCAGGCTGCAGAGATTATAGCATTGACCCGAGCTTGTGAACTTTCCGAAGAGCTTGCAGTAAATATATATACTGATAGTCAGTATGCCTTTGGGGTGGTTCACAACTTTGGGAGACTTTGGGCAGAGAGCGGGTTCCTAACTTCACATGGCACTAAAATCCAACATGGCTCCCTAATAGTACAACTACTCTCAGCGCTTGTGCTCCCTACTCAGTTAGCAGATATGAAATGTGCAGCACATCGAAAGGTTACAGATGACATAGGGAAAGGAAATGCTTTCGCTGATCAGGTAGCTAGACAAACTGCTACCGATCCCCTTACGGGGATGTATTTTTCAAGGGAGACTGTAAATGCTTATGCAATGGATGAGGGTGTTGGGTGTGTACGGGATATCCAAGCTGATGCCACGTTAGAAGTATCCAAGAGGTGGGCTGAAGGCTTGGGGAAACTTGATGATGACGGGTGTTGGGTGGACATAGTGGAAGGGAAATGGCTACTCCCTGACGCGTATAAAATGATGATGGTCATCATGGCCCATGGCCCTACGCATATATTTGCCCAGAAGATGACAAAAATGTTAGAGAAAGTTTGGGAAAATGACAACATTTCGCAAATTGCTCAGCACTACGTCCAGGATTGTATGATTTGCCTACAACACACTGTGGGAAAGGGGACAGTTACTCCAAGGAGAAGTTTTGGGCCACCCTCTGTCCCCTTTGAAGTTATCCACTTTGACTTTATTGAAATGGAACAATGTGACAATAAAAAATATGTGCTGGTGGTCATCTGTGCTTTTAGTAATTGGGTTGAGGCTTTCCCCGTTAAAGATGATACAGCCATGACTACTGCGAAAACCATGTTAAAGGAGTACTTTCCGCGGTTTGAGCTACCAAGAATTATCTGGTCGGACAATGGTCCACATTTTGTCGCTGCTGTAATTCTGCAGATATGTGCGGCATTACAGATCGACAAACGGTTCCATTCAGCCAGACATGCTCAGAGCGCCGGACTAGTAGGAAGACACAACGGTATCATCAAGAACAAGCTTGCTAAGACGTGTACCGTCACCAAACTAAAATGGCCGGACACCTTACCGATCGTGTTATTATCAATGCTTACAACCTCTCAAACTAAGACTGGGCTCTCTCCATTTGAGTTGGTAATGGGGAGACCTGCCAATATCTGGAACCTTCCTAAATGCAATTCATTGAGAAATATTGAAAATGTATTACTTTCAGATTATTGCTGCCAGCTGACTAAAAACCTGTATTTGATTTATCACCAGGTACGAGAAGCTTTACCTGTGCGATACGCGGGCCCGGGCCACAGTGTACGGCCTGGAAGTTGGGTACTCATCAAGGCATTTGAGCGCTCTTCCTGCCTTGCGCCTCACTGGCGTGGCCCGTTCCAAGTCCTGTTGGTCACCCAAACAGCGGTGCGGGTCTCTGAAGAAAGAACTGGATTTACGCGTCCCACGTCAAGAAACTTCCTCACCCAGTGCAACACGTTACAGAAGAAACAGAACCCCTCGGTAATGCTGCAACCAACGATCCCAAAGCAGTAAATAGCGCCGAGAGTGTGTCGGAGAATCTCTCTGATCCCGTGAGGCTTGGTGAAGCTGCCATTTTGTCTCCACACTCTAAAGGTTTTGCACCCGGAAACTGCTGCTTCAAATTCGGCATCTTCACTTGTCTCTGATGCGTTGCTTCCAACGGGAAGTGATAACACATTGTTTCCAGATCAATCAGTACCGGGAAAAGCAAGGTATAACCTGCGTCCAAGAAAATAGACTTACGGCACGGTTTTGCTGTGCATCTGATAGACTTACGTCACGGTTCAGCTGTGCATTCGAAGAAGAAAAGGATCACAATCCTGCTACTGCTACCGCTCGTATGGGACTTGTAAATGAGGGGGTGACCAACTGGGACAATGGACAATGTGCCTGGGCCCCGAAATCGTATTGCTGTGTTTTTATAAGGATATATCAGGTTTATAATAGTCACTGTTTTAGGATTATGTTGCCTTGCGGAAATGCATCCTTTAGAATCCTAGTTGCCCACTGAAAATGTACCTGCTGTTCCTACACCCTTTGTACATTTGCACACTCTGTCCCCTAGGGACTCTCAGCATAGACAAAGGAACCACAATAATACACTACTACTTATCATGAATGCTAC
Source organism: Ambystoma mexicanum (assembly GCF_040938575.1). Classification (NCBI taxonomy): domain Eukaryota; kingdom Metazoa; phylum Chordata; class Amphibia; order Caudata; family Ambystomatidae; genus Ambystoma; species Ambystoma mexicanum. Next base: position 1,381,000,827 of record NC_090924.1, read on the forward strand.
GCATGCCATTTTTAATAAGTCTAACTGTTGGGTCTGCTCACATTTACCACAACATGGGGATAAGGGGCTAGGTTGGTATATTCATCCTTTACCTTTGACAACTTCTTGTTATGCTTCTCTTAGAGCACTGTTCTTTGGCCGTTGGAATGATAGCATCTCAGGGAACTTTGATGGCACCAATTTGAATAGTTTTGAGAGACGTGTTTTGACTCCCCTGGGATGCTCGCTTTTCGCGAACAGGAGTAAACCTAACGTTGCTTCTATTAGGCCCAGTGATCGACTGTCTCGTCCTTTCCAATCTTTGATTTCCTTTAAGATGGCTCCGATAGGCAATACGGATGCCATGCCTCCTTCTTACACTGTTAATCATAGCCCCGATTCAGTTTCTTTTTGCATACAGAGGAAAGGAACTCAGTCAATGTGAGATTTTCTAGGTTGTGCCAACATTGCAAATTTGACTGGGGAAAACAGACCTTTGTATGTAGGCATACCTGTCTACTTTGTCTGCGGTAATGTAACATTCCCATGGTTGCCCAGGGATTGGCAGGAACCTGTTATTTAGGGATCCTGTTACCTGGGGTGTTTATAGCTAGTACAAAAGAAGTTTCAAAGGCTCGTCCACGGCGGGACGAGAATGGTGACACCCCAGCACAAATCTTGGGAGATATAGCAAAATCAGTTGTGCCATTTTGGGGGCAGATAGCGAATTCCGAAGATATCAGAAAACTAGCGAGAGTGCTGGAGAGAACCATCCACCGGACCACGGACATACTCTATAATATGAAATTAGAACTGAAGGCGATAAGACTAGTAGCACTTCAAAACCGGATGACATTAGATGTCATTCTGGCTGAACGTGGTGGAGTGTGTAAATTAGTGGGGTCCGCTTGCTCTGTTTTCATACCAGATTCCTCCCCAACCTTCTTCAAGGCAATACAGAATCTGCACATCCTTAGTTCAGAAGTGCACGTTCCCGAGGGAAACTGGGATCTTAGTGCTTGGTTCTGGGACTTCTTGCGATCTTGGGGTTGGAAGGTACTGTCGGTCTTGCTGATCATTTTAGGAATCCAGTTGTTTCTTTGTTGCTGTATTCAGTGTCTACCTAGTATATGTTCGATGCTAGGGGGATGTTGCGCACAAGCGATAGGTACGATAGCACATAAAGTGTATGCCCCAGATAAAACTTCCAAAGAATATGTGTTGAAAGAAATTTTAACGAATGACCTAATGGCACTAGATATCTCCGACAGTGATTCATGGTGCATGGACGATGATGCATGGAGTTATTTGCAAGGGGATCCAAAGTAGTTTTAGCACTTGGCATAGGCCAAAAGGAGGGTTTGTCAAATGAGAAATTGTATTGTGCCTCCTATCGCAATAAATATATGTATATTGGCCTACGCCAAGCTGCTTGTAAGTCGCTTGCGAAGAAATCCGTGTTGCAAGGTCCTGACCTTAGAATCAATGTAAGCCGCCATTTTAAGTTAATCTGCCATTTTAGGTTCGCTTTGTATAGCCACCCTGTGAGTTCAAATGGTGGACGATGTCATTCCAAAATACAACATGGCCGTCTTGACCTCTGTATGTAGCTAATATGTAACTTGCCTCCAGGCCACTTGTTGAGGTTGTGAACTGAGACCTTGTCCTTCGTTGACCTGTGTATAAAGGATTACTCGTGCAAAGAAACTAATCCTTGAGCATATGTTGAGAAACAATGTATTCAAATAGTGAACGTTGAACACTTGTTTAACTACAATGTATTAATGTATTGAGAAGACCTGCATGGAAAATCCCAGAATACACAGTTGCCGTATAGGCTTGTTGATATATGTATTAAAAGCAAACCAGTCATATGCTGATGTGCGAGACTTGGCATGAACCCCAGATCGGTGATGTATTAGCGGAAATATTAACCCAAAGTGGGGCTGGACATCGTGCTCACAAAGAGTATAAAAAACAATGCATTCTAATGTACAACGTCTCTCACTGAACACACTGAACCACGCTGGAGTTCGTTGTGTTGCACTGAGGGCCTATAGCTATCTGATTTTGCTTTGTTCTTAGTAACTGGATTCAGTATAAAATAAAGTACTTTGTATGTTCCTTTGTAAACCGTGTTCGTTGAATTTCCTTTTGGGGTATTCAGCCTCGATATTTTGATTTTGTTTTCACAGTATAAGCCCTAAAAACTCCACTTGTCTCACGTGGAATGCACACTTTTCAACTTTCACACAAAATTGATATTCCTGTAACCTCTTCAACACTGCCCTTACATGTGTTACATGTTGCTCTGGGAATCCTAATAAATCAAAATGTCGTCAATTAAACAATGACGAAAACATCAATAAACTCATGCAATACCTCTTGCATAAAAAACTGAAAAGCCGCGGGCGCATTACATAAACCAAACGGCATCACAAGATACTCAAATAATCCAAACTTCGTTCTGAATGCTGTCTTCCATTCATCGCCCTCTTTTACTCATATCAGATGATAAGCTCCCCTTAAATACAACTTAGTATAGATGTTTGCAGTCTTTACTTGATCTAACAGGACAGAAACCAAAGGCAAAGGAAATCTGTTCTTGATGGTTACCTTGTTTAACGCATGATAATTAATGCATGTGCGTAGGGTCCCTTCTTTCTCAGGAACAAAAAATAATGGCGAAGAAACAGGAGAAGTAGAGTGTCTAATGAGTCCCTTAGACAACATCTCATCAATATACTCTCGTAGATGCTCATTTTCCTTTTCTGTGAGGGCATAATTTCTACTGCAGGGTAATTTCGCTCCTTCCTCTACTTTGATAACACAATCATAAGTCCTATGAGGGGGCAACTGTTCCACTACTCTTTTGTCAAACACTTTCTCAAACTCCATGTATTGTGAAGGAATCCCCCCCCCAGTGCTCCCACCACCTGGGTTCCTGCTCCCTTCTCAATTAACAATGCTGCGGGACCCACTTCTGGTAGTATGTGTTCCTGACACCTTTGCTCATCAAACCCCACTGTCTGGTGTTCCCAATCAATCCGGGGATTATGTTATCTTAACCACGGCATCCCCAGAATCAACCCGAACTGTGGTGCGGCTATTAAATCAAAAGTAATTTCCTCTTGATGACCTCCTACACAGATCATTTCCAATTTTTCAGTCTGCTGCCGTGTGGGTCCTGAGATTGATGGAGAGCCATCTACTGACTGGACTCCTTCTGCCTGTTGCTTGTCCACTAACAGTAACCCTAGCTGCGTAGCCAATGAAATATCCACAAAATTACCTGTAGCCCCCGAATCCACCATCGCCATGACCTCCTGTTTTGTCATAGCAAAACATAGCATCACCAGAATGTATATGTGAGAAGTTTTACCCCCACCGTATTTGCAATCCATTTGGGGAATCTCACCTCAAATGGGCCTGACACCTGTGTTCCCCCTAAGGCCAGCCCAACTCTTTTCCCGACTCCTTTGCACTCTTCTCGCCACTCTTCTGAGGAGTATTGGGACAGGTAGGTATAAAATGCCCTGCTTGCCCACAATACAAACACAACTTGTCAACCTTACGTTGTTCTCTCTCTGCTGCTGACAATGGTCCTCTTACACTCCCAATCTGCATTGGTTCCACTTCACTTGTCCTTCCTCCTTTACTCCTGTCTAACCGCACAAAAGATGCTGCTTCCGGTCTCCTTTTATCACCTTTCCTCTCATTCATGCGATGATCCAAACTCAAGGCTAAATCTATCATCGCAGTACATGTTCTGGGTTGGGCTTCCACTTGCACATTTGCATCTTTAAGTTCCTCCCGAAGTCCCTGGTAAAATAACACTGTTTGCTTGGCCACTGGCCATCCAGTCTCTATTATTAGTCTGTTAAATTGGGTTACATAGGTTACCAAATCCCGAGTTCCCTGTTTTAGTCCCAACATTTCCTTATCCTGTGCTAAGGACACCTCTCGTCGGTCAAATAGCATGCCAAATTCTGCTAAAAACCCATCCCAGTTATACAAAAGAGGATCATCTTTCTGTACCAATGGCATCGCCCATGCTGCTGCATCTCCTGTCAAAAAGGAAATTACAAATGCTGTCCTAGCTTGGATCGTCTCAAACTCAGCGGGTTTACACAAAAAATTTAGTTTACATTGTGTAAGGAACATCATGTACTTTCGGGGATCCCCTGAAAAGCATTCTGGTGCTGTCAAGGGTACACTACTAGGAGGTTGGACAATTACCGGAGGATTCTGACTTGAAGAGGCTCCCATTGTGCTAGACCCCTCTAACGTAGTCCTCTGAACGACCAGACTTTGTACTTGTGTCTTTAAATTGTCAGATTCTTGTCTAGCATGAGCTAATTCTACCTGAATGTCTTGCAGCGCCTTTAGCACATCGGCCAAAGGCGGAGGAGTCGCTTCCATTTGGCTTGGGTGGTTGTAAGTATCCCAATATGGGGGGTGGCTTATTATGTCAAGATACACAATAAAAGGGCAAGAGGGGTCGATACTCTCCCCCGAACCACAGAAGCCGAATTAAGTCGACCCTGCCACCGTGGTTGGCACAGGTATCTGGTAGAGTGAACAGGACACCACATGGCAGCCAGTGGGGGGAAGAGGGTTATGAAGAGGTTGTGGACGGGGTGGGGAATTTTAGGAACACCGGATAGAGGGTTATGGAAAAACTAGTGTGGATAGGACCGGGGACGTAACAGGGAAAAAACCCTACACTGTAACCTCCTAAATGGGTCTTGCCCTTAACTCTGACATACACTCTGTGCACACCTTGATGCTTCTGTGGTACACCTTGATACATGTACCGTATTCACGCTTTTCCATGAACATTACACAAAGCAAGCAATATGGAACATACAATTGGGATGAATCCCATTATGAAAGACATGACACATGGCCCTCTTGGGCTAGCATGAAGCAACACTAATAAACAAGGAACATGACAGAACACATGTACAGGGAGACATCAGCCTTCTGTTCATTCTCCCCTTCAGGCCAAGTTTCTTATAAATCAAAACTCTTCATGTCAGCACTAAACCACCAAATGCGTGATTGGAGGGTCCTTATGTCTGAATGCCACCCAGGAGTGAGTTTCATACATCGACTATAACGAAAATATGTCCATCCGTCGTAATAGCTTATGCCAGTGAATCCCTGAACCCAAGCGGAGACCAGCGGAGAGTAATGCAGCCTTCTCCACACCAAGCCCCGCCCACAGACAATACCAAATGTTCATGAGCATAAAGAAAATGCTGTGTAAAGTTATACATTTCCATGCCATGTGAAATTATACATTTCCACTTATCTTAAGTTTGGGAGGCTTGGAAACCCTCCCGTACGCTGTATGAGGAAGCACGTAGCAGTAGCAGCTGCAGCCTCTTCGCCTCCGGATGCAACTCTCTTGCGCCAGCCACCGCGGCTGTTTCCATGAGTCCCTTAGGCTCCTCCGACCCACCGACATGAAGCTCCGCACAAACTCACAATAAGCCACACCTGCTGTGCGCCGTGTGGCCTTAATAAACCGTTGCTCATCAGAATCAGCTGGCCAAACGTGTGCACGGCTGATGAATACTCGATCCTCCCAGGTCCTGCTGGGAAATGTAGTTTTTGCATAATTCCCTATATATTCAGTTTCTGGCGCCGTCGGAGTCCCTGCCAACCCTTATTCCTGACATGGTGTTTCCATAAGAACTCATTGATAGGCTTACCGGCACCGTTGTTTCAGGACCAGCACAGATGTAATGAGGCCCATTGTGTTTCTACACCAAAATGGTGGTAATGAAATGGCTGCAGTTATTTACAGCACCAATGAACTTGGAGAGAGGCCGATTGTGTTGTGCAACTGGGTCCAACTGCATTGCTTTCACAATATTTTCCTTGTTACTGAGAGTCGTGTGTCATTGAAGGGGGCTGGAAAAAGGAGACTGAAGAGATTACACTGCTGCCAAGATCAATAAAGCTCCAGCACAGACTCCACTGTGCTGGGCCCTGTGCTCTGCAGCGTCTCTGAGACAACACAGTCTGGCACAGTGGCAATTAACAGCGCAAGTGATGAAAACACAGATGTTAATGTTGCTTTTGAAAATGTCAGTTCCTGCCGGCACCAAAACATTTTCTTTCATGGAAGATTCTTCTGGATTAGTTGATGAAAGACGGGCAGAGTGAAATATCAGAAACATAACAGTTTCCATGAACCCAATATTCGCATCTAGGGGTTCTAGTGAGATGAAAAAACGTAAGGTCAAGGCCATAAGGTAAATGCCACCTGAACCGCAAGATGCCATCATTGGGCCATAATACACTTGTTACCCATTATTTCTTAAAACAAATATCTATATACACTTCACAATTGTGAAATTCTCAATTATTGTATATAGATATTTAATAAAAACATTTTGTTAAAGGGACGTTATGGTTAAGTTGCACTAATAAAAACCTATGAAGTTCGATGTAAAAACAGTGCTAAAGGGAAGTTATGGTTACAAGTAAAACAGAAAAACCTCAGACATTTGCCACTTATGGTAAGCTAAGCAACCATAACTCGTGCCACCACTGTGCACTGCTAAGACTAACACCCAGGACATCAAAGATGACATCACAATTGTAATTGATGACATCACTGATGACATCACATGTGAAATTAATTTTGATGAAAAGTCCCTACAAGGGGTTGTGTTTCTAATGTTGGTTACATGATATCAGGGTTGATTGTGTAATATTAAACATGTAATAACTAGCTAACAATTCAAGACTTACTACACACTTGTACTAGTACAAACAATACATATAAAGGCACACAATGCATACAAAACAGAGACACATTCAGGAAAACTAAAGCAATGAAGAAAGAAACAGCATCATTAGAAAATGTTAATAGGATTGAAGTTTATCTTCAGGTATACACATTAATTGTGTGTTTGAGGCCTGCCTATTGCCCCATGTACGTGCACCATGAGCTGAGAACAAACTGTAATGAAAGTACTTAAAGAATGTATGACAAGGTTAACGTCTAGATATACAGCAGCTTTTGAATTTTAATATTCAGACTGTCAGTGAACCAAACCACCTGGCCTAGATATTTCTGTGAACAAAAACAAGTGGGCCAGATATGTGATGTCATCAGTGACATTTGTGATGTCATCTTTGATGTCCTGGGTGTTAGTCTTAGCAGTGCACGGTTGTGGCGCGAGTTATGGTTGCTTAGCTTACCATAACTGGCGAATTTCTGAGATTTTTCAGTTTTACTTGTAACCATAACATCCCTTTAACAATGTTTTTCATTGAATTGCATAGTTTTTTATTAGTGCAACTTAACTATAACACCCCTTTAACAAAGTTGTTTTTCAGTGAATTTTATAGGTTTTTATTAGTGCAACTTAACCATAACGTCCCTTTAACAATGTTTTTCATTGAATTTGATAGTTTTTTATTATTGCAACATAACCATAAAGTCCCTTTAACAAAGTTTTTCTTTCAGTTAATTGTATAGGTTTTTATTAGTGCAACCTAACCATAACGTCCCTTTAGAAATGTTTTTCATTGCATTTCATAGTTTTTTATTAGTGCAACATAACCATAAAGTCCCTTTAACAAAGTTTTTTTTCAGTTAATTGTATAGGTTTTTATTGGTGCAGCTTAACCATAACATCTCTTTAACAAAGTTTTTTTTCAGAGAATGCCATGGGTTTTTACCAGTGCATGCTATTTTCCTACAACTTACTAATATCATACTTACCCCAATATAGCAACGTTTTGTCCAATGTACAACCATTCACCTTAAAACTCTGCCATTTGCCACCTTCTAGCATCATTTAACACTGCTCTACTTCTTCTACTGTTTTTGCTTCTGTCAACATCCGCGAATGTCTGATGTCATCGTGGACCTTCCGGACAGTGCCACGTAACCATGCGCTTACGCCCGTAAGGGTGACGTGTCCATGAACGTGTTCGCACTTTCTGTTTCGGGTCCTTGCTGCGAGGACAGTTCAGAACTGCATTTCCTACTGATCAAGGAACTTTGAAGCTCAAAATGTACCCTTGCACATCTCCTACACCTATTCCTACTCATTATCCATTATTAATCTAGTACAAAGCACATACTTGGAAGAATAGTAGTAAAACCGCTATTTATCTTAAAAAAGGCATCAGCTATTGCCATCCCTCCTCCCCAAGAGCCGCCACCAGCTGGAGGACCCACACAACAACAAAAACAGTATTTCCAAAGACAATGAAGAGGACCATGAAGATGAGGTAGAGGAAGTGCCTACTTCTAGCACCCAGAGAGAATCACGGGTGTGACAGTTCTTTACCACTGTTGGGAATGTACCAAAGGCTAAAGCTACAAAAGTGAAATGCACTGAGTGCAACTTTGTACTGACTACCTGGACATTACTTCGACGGGACCACCTCCATGTGCCGCCACACCAAATTCATCTACCGCAATGCTCTCAGAAACATTGTTCCTTTCTTAGCAAGTAGTAGGCTGTCTTCGTCCACATCATCTTCCTCAGCCAATACAGTAACCACACATCCTACTTATGTGGGACACAAAATCCCACCAGCTACCTTGTAAGCAATAAAAGAATCTGTTGATACAAATCTTTGGAAAACAACAGTCCTCTGTATATACTGCAACACACCACTCTGCAGGGGGAAGCAATTTCGATGTGTATTTGAAGCTGTAATCAAGGAACATTAGAAACACTGCCCACTGCCTTAGAAGTAACACAAAAGCAACATCTTCCCCTGTCCACCTGCCGCTCCATATAAGTGCTTGGTCCCTCTTCCCTCATTTCCCTCCTCACCTTACGTTCTAACCTCTCCTGAAAACATTTTTCTTTTTTAAAAACAATAAACGAAAGGTTCCTTTAGGAACCACCTTCAACAGTTAAAAAATAGAACAAAAAAAAAAATCTTATAGACTCCAACTACTTTACATTTCTCAGTAAAGTACATAGACTCAGTACATGCTTTCAACATTTCTATTAGCATTTTGTGTCATGATAATGGGAATAATGTGACGTTCATCGGTAACGGCCCGGCAGCCCAAGTTATCGGCCCAAACGAAGTGTGTCTGTGTGCGCCCTGATGCCTGCTGGCTTCAGCGCGTTATAAATAAATACATACATAAATAACGAGGGTGGCAGACCATTATCCTCCATTGCAGCCCTTGCAATGGGGGATAAAGGCCATTAGCATCCCTGGTTCCCAAGCAGGAACCCGGGGTGCTAAGAAATAGATTGATCTTCCTACAGTGGATGCCTATGGCGTCCCGTTGTAGGAAGGAAAATCCTTTTCCAAGATGGCCACTATGGAAAGAGAAGGCAGGGCACCGTATAGAGCCATGCTTCCCTTTCCATGGCAGTCTGCAGAAGGCGAAGTCAGATCCCTGTGACCATATTACCACAAGCACAATTTCTTTCCCTTTCATACCTATCCTACTTTCAAATAACTTTACCACATAGCCGATCCGAGGTAGACATGGCCACTTTAACACCATTTTTCATCCCTCGCGGTCATGGCCAGTAGCCAGATTGTCTGGGTCATGACCTTATACCATGACCCGGACAATCTGGCCACTGCCCATGACCACAGGCTATACCTCAGTCACCAAAGGTATATCGCTATTTTTTGTACCTACATTTTGACACTTGTCAAAAAAATACAACACAGGCACATTTGCAAAACCATGCTTTAAGGTCCTTGCCAATGCTCCTTATATGAGTTTGCTTGAAATACACCCATGTTTTATTTTTTCAAAAGTGGCAAAATGTATGTACATACAATAGTCATGTAACTTAGCCCCCACTTGAAAAAATCCAATCAGTCTTTACACAAACATTGAAGGTTGGGCCTATCATCGTTCTGAAAACTTTTGTCCATATTCGTCAAACGGCAACAAAGTTATAAGCCATCTAAAAATGTTGAGACCCCCCTCTTGAGAACATCCCACCAAACTTTACAAAAACATTTATATCTAGATTTAAAATTGTTTTGCAATATTTGTGTGGATTTGGCACCACATTTATAAGCCTTTACAATATGTTGCTCCCCACCCCTAAATGTGTTCCCTCTTGAGAAAACAGCTGCACACTTTCCCAAACCATTCAGAATCAAATCTAGAATAAAATTCCAAAGTTTCATTGAGTGGCGTCAAAATTATAAGTCATCCAAGAACTGCTTTTGACCAACTGTCCACGAACATATCACAGGGCTGCCCCAGAACATCCAGACTGTTCGCAGACTTCAGAGGTGGAAAACACCAGTTTGTTGGCTTCTTACGCCCATATCCCATCCCATACTCACCACCCCTCACCTCCCCAGAGATTGTTTGAGAAGTTTGACAAGAGTAATGCAGTGTTTTTTTATATGTTTCTACTGCGGTGTCTGCGGACACCTGCGGATGTCCGCAAATTCAACATGGCAGACGTTAACAAAAATCTGATGCACTTCACGTTTTTCACCATCCAATCAGTGGGTGCGTCCTGTTTCCGCGGACATCATGGCACCCTCTGGGTCAATCGGATGCCTGTCCGAAGACCGAACAGGCAAATGCGTTCGCGAAGCAGAGCCAGATATCACTAATATTTTTGGACCTACTTTTTGGTCATTTACAAAAATGACTGGACGGGTATACACCTAATTTACAAAAGCACGCTTTTGGGACCAAGCTCTTGGCACAAATTTGGTGAAAATCCGTCCAGGGACCCCCCTATAACTTTGCCCCCCCTTGACGAAACCTCACTAATCTTGCCAAAAAAATACTGAACGTTCCAAATACATTTTTTGCATAGTTTGGTGAGGTTTCGTCCAGGGGGAGCAAAGTTATAAGCCACCCAAAAAGTGCTCTTCCTATGAGTTGAGCAAATTAACCATAACTACATGGCCGCTACCTCAGGCCGTGCAATATATATAAAATATCACTATATACATCCATACCCTGAGACTGAGACCCTCCTCTTCTAAAATTCCTGCAAAGCTCTACTTATATGGGAGTGGAAACATTGTCAGAAACAAGAAGCCGAATGAGTCTTGGGCCACGGTGGAATGATGGTTGGTGCAGCCATATTATATTGGTACCACGTTCATTCATTGCCAGGTTTTTTTTTCGGTGAGTTTTTTCCTGTCGATTTTTGCCTGAAAAAACTTGAAGAAAAATATGGGCTGTGGTTAAAGTGATATAAGGGGTAGAGCCAAGATACCCTTTGGTGAAAGTGCGCTATACAAATCTTGCTAACATATAAGACGGGGGTGTGGGGAAGACGTAGTTAATAAATGTGAAGGATAGATTGGGAACCCCATCAAAATAATAAAACAAAATCAATGGGCCTCATTATGAGTGTGCCGGTCTGGAAACAACAGTGCCGGTAAGCATACCGGCACTGTTGTTTCCTGACAGGCACACTACGAATCTGCGGGCGGGTGCCATCCCGCCTGCCAGGGTCAGACCCGACGCGTGGAACTGCACCCACCCGGCGAGTTTCACGGATGCACTGTCACCGTTGTTAATACTGCCGGTGCTTCCGTGTTCCAAATTCCCAATGAGTCCTATGGGACTCAATGGGAATGGGGAATTACATTCATTACGGGTTTCGGTGGCAACCTGCCGTTTTACCGGCACGGTTACCGCCAGTCCCATAATGAGGCCCACTGAGTTGGACCAAAAATCAGCACCAAAAGACTGCGAAAAAGAAAACTGGCAATGGAATGACATAGAACCATTATGTGCTCTAAATACTTTCTGATGATATACAAAGCAACCAGGAACCCTTGCTGGTGCTTTCTGCCCCTTCCCCTTTCTCATAGGGGTATTTTTAAAGATAACCATAAGAGGGAATCTGAATCTCTATCTTGGAATGATAGACTTCTATCACAAAAAACACAGTTTACAATGTCAGCACAAATATATTGTTTGTTTGTTTGTTTGTTTGTTTGTTTTATTCACTTTTTATGCGCGCCAGACCCAGGGGTAACAGGGCGCAGTGGCAAGGAAATACGAAACTTACAGGTTACATCATGGCAAAAAGTACATTAAAATTACATTGGGTTAGACAGATCAGGCATACAGTAATTACAGCAAGTATACAAGTTCAAGGGGGTCAAGATGTTCGTCGGAAGTAGGAGCCCCCGGTCAGCAAAGGTCAGTCGAGGTGAGGAGTTGAATAACTTTTTTCCTGAAGCAACGGTAGGGCATGTCTGCTCTCAGGTCTTGTGGTAGAGAATTCCAAGTTTAGCCGCCTTTACTGGGAAACTGTTTCCTCCGATAGTGTTCAGTCTAAAGTTCGGTATTGTCAAACAGTTGAAGTTACCAGCTCTGGTGGGTCTGGAAGATGTTCTCCTATGGAGTTTGTCAGACAAGTAACTAGGGGCAGAGTTATTGAGGGCTTTGTGGGTCAAGGATAGCATCTTGAGTTTTATTTTGTTCTCTGTAGACAGCCAGTTGTGATGTCGTCTGGTGGACGAGATATGGGACTGTTTGTTAATGCCTAGTGCCGCTCTCAAGGCATTATTTTGTAATGTTTGTAGTCTCTGGGTTATTTTTTTTATTAGCTCCAGAGTATAGGGCATTACAATAATCTACTCTGGAAAGAATTAAGGCTCTGGCCAGGATTAGACAACTCTTGTTGGAGAGGAAAGGTTTACTGGCTCTAATCAGTTTGCACGTGTAGGCCGTGGAGGAGGCAAGGGATTTTAGCTGTTTGTCAAAGGATAGGGTAGAATCAAGATAGAATCCCAGGGTTTTAACATCCTTGGATACTTGGATGATGTTCCCGTCTATGTTGAAGGAGGCAAATTCCTGTCCTAGTTTTTTGATATTGGCTCGGGTACCTAAGATGATCAACTCTGTCTTATCATCGTTTAGACAAAGGCCGTGAGTGGCCATCCATGCCTGGATGATAAGGTATACCTTGTTCACCAATTCCGTGTCCTTAGCATGATCCCCAGAAAGCGGGAGGAGGATCTGTGTATCATCTGCGTAGTTAGTATAGGTGATACCAAGATGATCCAGATCGTCGAACAATGGCTTGGTGAAAATGTTGTATAGAGTTGGGGATACGCAGGAGCCCTGAGGGACACCACACGAGATCGGGGTGGGATCTGCCTCCGCGGAGGGAGAGAAGACTCGCATCGTTCTCTCGCTCAGGAAGGACTTGATCCATCCAATAGCTTCTGCCGAGAAATGAGCGGCGGAGTCCAGGTGGCTACAGAGGACTCTATGATCCACCAAATCAAAGGCCGCTGAGAGGTCCAGGAGTAGTAGGAGTACTGTTCTCCCTTTGTCTCTTAGCTCATCGATTTGGGACTTCAAGTCTATAAGGGCAGTTTCTGTTCCGTGTAGGGGTCGGAAGCCCGATTGTCTTTCTCCTAATAGGTTGTGTAGTTCCAGGTGCCTTTGAATTTGGATATAGGCAGCTTTATCCAGAATCTTAAGGAGAAACGGTACCGTCGTGATAGGGCGGTAGTTAGTAGGGATGAGAGGGTCTAATGTCTGCTTCTTTAGGAGAGGGAGAACCCAGGACTGTTTAAGGTTGGCCGGGATCCTACCTGAAGCGAAGGAAGCGTTGATCAGTTTAGCAATAAAGGGGGATAATTCTCTGGCAGCGTCTTTTATCAGCTGTGCTGGGCAGATGTCACCTTTACAGTTTGAAGGTTTAAGCGACAGGATAACTTTTTCTACTTCCAGGGTGGTCATTTTGGAGAAGTGGAAGGTGTTACTATGCCCCAATGAGTTCTTGGTATGAGGCGGATCCTGAATTTTGAGTGCATTTTTTTTTTGCTTGATTTTATTTTGGAGTGTGATGATTTTATTGGTAAGGGCTTGCTGGATATCCGTACACCAAGGTTTGTCCTTGGTGCAGGTGTCCTGAATGGCAATGCGGGACTCAAGTTCCTTTAGAATCGAGAAGAGCTCTTTCATACTGGAGTTGGATTTCGCTATGCGGTCATCATATGAATTACGTTTTGCCTGGCAGACTTCTTTTTTATACAGTGAGGAGAGAGTGGAACGTTTGGCTTTGTTGTCCGCTGATGGGCAAAGCCTCCAAGCGGTTTCACTCTTTCTTTTTAAGATACGTAGATCTTTTAACTGTGGAGTAAACCATTTGTTTAGATGAGCTTTCGGCTTACTCGGTCTAAGCTTGAGAGGGGCCACTTTGTCTAAGGTAGTGAGCATGATGGTGTTAAAATCTTGCACTAGGATACTGGGGCTTAGGTTCTCTGATAGCGCATTAAGGGTTGGTAATATAGCTGGGATTACTTTCTCTAGGGTGATGCATTTTTTATTTATTGTTAAGCAAGGAGGTGCTGGTGGGGGGGCCGTGGGGTTGGGTCTGGCGGTAACTAAATTAAAGGACACCAGGGAATGGTCTGTCCAGGGTAGGGGCAATATAGATGAGATAGACGTTGTACAGTTACAGTCAGCTATCCAGTCCAAGGTTCTTCCCTTCAGATGCGTAGGCTTATCAACTCTTTGAGTTAAGCCGAGTGAGTGAATAGAATTGGCTACCAGTGTAGCATTAGTATCTGTAGTATCATGGAGGCCTAAGTTAAAGTCCCCAAGAAGGATCGATTGAGAGCAAGGTTTAAGGTTATTTGTAAGTAAGATGTGGAGGTCATCTTCGAAAGTGCCTAATGGACCAGGAGGTCTATATAGGAGGTGGATGATAAGGGTTTGGTTATTATTTAGTTGGAGTTTAGCCGATAGCGTCTCACAAGAGTGAATCGATTGGGTGGGTACTAGTCTAAGAGAGAGGCTTATTTTAGAGATTATCGCAATGCCGCCACCTCTAGCTCCTACTCGGTCGTGCCTAACTATCGTATAGCCATCAGGGATGGCTAGCATGAGCGCTGGTCCTGCTGCATTATGTAGCCAGGTCTCAGTGACAGCGTGAAAATCAAGGTTGCCTTCTATTATTATGTCGGCAATGTCTAGGGCATGGGCAACAAGCGATCTCACGTTGAGGAGTGCTCCCACAATAGTTGGGGTTTTAGTGACCTCTGTGGCTTGAAGAGGTGGGGTAGTAGACCTATTAGGTGTGTTTAAGATATTACATTGAGTTGGAATAGGTTGTAAAGGTTGTCC
The DNA here is from genome assembly GCF_040938575.1 of Ambystoma mexicanum. Lineage (NCBI taxonomy): Eukaryota > Metazoa > Chordata > Amphibia > Caudata > Ambystomatidae > Ambystoma > Ambystoma mexicanum. The sequence continues at coordinate 1,381,015,900 of NC_090924.1, forward strand.
GGTATAACACGGTTTGCCAGTTTGCTTGAGGTTGGTTTTGATGTTGCTAGAGGGCAGGGATCTGCGGGTGGGTTCATGCAATTTCGAGAGTCTAGCACGGAGTCTTAAGTTCCTACAGGGAGTGTCGCATGGGTGCGATATCACAAGGGGCTCATGACTCGAGCATACATAGGAGTCAGGAAGGTTAGTGTTGGGGTGTACTGTGGGCTTAAGAGGTGGCAAGGAGTTACATGCGTTGGAATTCGGCATGGTGAGTAGTTGTAGGATAGTCCTCAGTAAGGTTGTGTAAATAGCTGGTAGATACATAATTGTATGGAGGTAACCTGTCTAAGGTACCACGTTAGTAATTACAGACTAGGCAGTACAGGCAATCAAAGGCTCAATGATGCAATACTCAGGTGAGACAGGCTAGGCAGTACAGGCAGTCAATGGCTCAGGATGCAATACTCAGGTGTGACAGGCTAGGCAGTGCAGGCAATCAATGACTCAGAGAGGCATTGCTCAAACATAGTTGAATATGGAGGTCCACAAACAGACAGTGCATGCACTCATGATTCAAGAAGGCATTGCTTAGGTCTGGATAGTTCAGGGCGTGCAAATGCAGGCATTCGGAATCAAGGGCATTACTCACATGCAGATCGGTTGTGTGGTGGATAGTGGATGGTGGATAGATAGCTGCAGTGACCAAAGTATTAAGGGCCAGTGGCAACTTGACTGGGCAGCTTGGAAACGTTAGGTGCACTTATTAAACAGGTAGTGGTCTTACCCGATGGTCTAAGTCACTGGTAGGCACTCGGGAGTGGACCTGTGGAAGCAGGACCTTCATGCTGGTGCTTTCGTTAATGGGCCAGGGGGACTGGCAGAGGCAGAATCGGCACGAAACAGGCACCCAACAGGCCTTAGAATGGCCTTCGAGCTGGCCGCTGGCGTAATCCGCCTGCCGGCGGATCCAGCTGATGAAATTGAGGCTCAGCCTCGGTTTCACGCCGCGCTGCGCCCGGCATGGGCGAGTCAGGCGCCGTGTGGGGACAGGGTCAGGCAGGCCCTGTCCGAGTTGCCCGCTCGGCGCGTGGATCCTCTGCTGGGCTGGGGGTGCTGGGGGGCTCCTGCCCTCGCCCCACGATGAAGAAGGGTGGAGTGGGGGGTTTGCAGGCACCCAACAGGCCTTAGAATGGCCTTCGAGCTGGCCGCCGGCGTAATCCGCCTGCCGGCGGATCCAGCTGATGAAATTGAGGCTCAGCCTCGGTTTCACGCCGCGCTGCGGCGTGAATATAGTTTGCTTTTTGAATACTTACTTTTGCTGAGCATGATATGATATGATATGATATGATATGCTATAGCATTTGTAACACACCTATAAATAAAAGTTTCAAGGTGCGAAAAGGCAAGGAAGGGGGAACAGAGGGAGGACAGAGACAACGGTCTTACTAGGCCAAGTGACATTGAGATTGTGCAAATGCTGGGGAGGGGGAGGGGAAAAGTGCAAGGGGGAAGGAGACGGGGCAGTGCTGTACATGGGATCAAAACAATTACAAGACGTTGCGGCCATCAGGTGGCAGATGCTAGGGTAAGTGCAGAAAGCAGGTGTCCAAAAGGGCAGTTACGGGCTGTATGGTTACAAATACAGACCCAAGTGTGAGGGTTTCCGGGAGCCAATGCTGGTGTGCAACTGGATGGGCAGGGAGTTGGGCCCAAAATCAGAGGGTAGCAATGTGACCAGTGCAGTAGCAGACATGAAATCAGCAGGGTGAGAAAGAGAGAAGGTAGAAGCAAATAGGAAGGTCTTGAGGTGTTTCCGGAACCAGAGATTTTTCTCCTGAAGTCATCAAGGGGTACGGAGGTCCCAGCCAAAGAAAGAGATCTACCACCAACTTGGTTCTTGGAGAAGCGACTGACCCTGAGGGAGTTGGAGGTAGAGGAGCAAAGAGCTTGAGTAGGAAGATATTTAAGAAGAATGAGTTGGAGGTATTGCGGACCAAGGCCCCAGAAGGCCTTGTGGACAAAACAGAGGGTCTTGGACTTAATCCTTGCAGCCACTGGGAGTCAATACAGAGATTTCAGTGCTGGAGAGATATAATCCCTGGGCTTGAGACCAAGGACACCACTTGCAATCCTGTTCTGGATGAGTTGCAGAGAGCGGAGAGTAGAAGCAGGCAGCTTTAGAAAGGCTGTTGCAGTAGTCCAGCCTAGAGAGAACCAGAGCACTAGAGACAGTGAGCTTCTGGGGGAAGGAGAGGAAATGAAGAATACATTGAGGAGGTGCAGTTGGTAGTTAGACTTCTTAGAGAAGTCAGAGATGTGAGGAGAAAATGAGAGTGTGGAGTTGAATATGACCCCGTGGTTCTTAGCCTCACAGGTGGGAGCAGGAAGAGGGCCAAGGGAAGCCGGCCAGAGAGTAACAGGAAAGGAGAGTGCAGGTGTGCCAATGAGGAGAATCGCCATCTTACTGGCATTAAGGCAGAGATTGTTGGCGGCACACCACTCCTGGATAGCAGACAAACAGTCAGAAATGAGAGAAGGAGAAGAGGTGGCAGAGGGAGCCTGAAAATGAGCTGAGTGTCATCCACATAGCACTGAAAGTTTCAGCAGAGAGCAGCGATGTCGTGGGCGAGAGGTGCCAGGTATTGGTTGAACAGTCAGGGAGAGAGGTTAGACCCCTGGGGAACACCACAGGTAGAGAGTAAGATAGAGGAAAGGAAGGACCCAAGTTGGACCTGGGAGGGTCGATCAGAGAGGAACAAGGTCAGCCAGGCCAGGGCCTGATCAGTGATACCCAGGTTATCATGGAGATGATGGAGCAGGATGGCATGGTTTTCCGTGTCAAAGGCAGAAGAGAGAACAAGCAAGATGAAGCCAGGGGGGAGATCAGACTCAAGGTTAGAGAGCAGGTCTTCAGGGATGTTCAGGAGAGCAGTTTCCATGCTTGGCTGCTCTGAAGCCAGACTGATGGTCATGGAGACAAGCAACAGATTCAGTGTGAAGATTAAGCTGCGAGATGGCAGGCTTTTCCAGGAGCTTGCCCAGGATAGGCGTGATGGAGATTGGGTGATAGCCAGGGAGGAGTGGTTGGCTGAGGTTTTCTTGAAAAGAGGGTGCACAAGAGAGTGCCTCAGGGGGGAAGGGAAAGCTCCAGTTGCGAAGGAGTGGTTGCAGAAGTAGCTAGGGCAGTAGCGAGGGTGCCAATGTGGTGCTTGATGGTTTTGGAAGAACAGGGAAGAACCTGTTTTGAAAAGACGATGAGGCACAAGATTGTGTCTTTCAAAATGTCCTTACAATTTAGAATGGGCAAACATGGATTAACATCAATTATGTGTTCCTTCTCAGAGCACCAAGGCAATGTTTAATGTTTCGTGTTGGACACTGGTTTGTTACAGTATGCACACACTAATAATGTATTTTTGTCCATGAAAAAACAACACCCACCATCATATCTGTGTTTCTCCTCTGCAGTGCAGCTGTCGGCAATGGGGCGGCTCCAGAAAATGCACAACTGACAATGGGAATCTCACCCCCTAGAAAGGAAGTGTGAGGCAGAGGGCTTCATTAGTAGTGTTGCGATAAGGCAACAACGGCACCGGTAGTGCTACCGGCGCCTTTGTTACCTCGCTGCAACATTCCAAGTTCTGATCGCGGGTCCGCTCTGTACGCCTGGTCAAACCAGACGTGCAGAGCGGCACCCGCAAGCAAAGCTGGATTGTAGCAACGGTCCCATTATTAACGGGACAGTTGTTACTATCCTCCCCCTTCCCATTGAGCCCTGTGGGAATGGAATGGGAAAGAGAATGGGGACGTACCGGGTCTGGGTCCCGCGAATGGGAATTACTGCGCCCGCAAAGGTCGGAATGGCCCGGTAATTCCCATTTTTTGGGACCCGGAACTGAGTTTGGGGGTAACCATGCCGTTAGAAATGGCATGGATACCTCCAAACTCGTAATGAGGCCCAGAGAGTGCAGAGAACGCGAGTGTGATAGAGGGAAATAGAGCGAGGGAGAGAAGTAGATCGACATGTTATATAATAATAATTTGTATTTATATAGCGCTTTGCTCTAAAGCGCTTTACATATGACATCTTTATATAGATTACTATTATTACCAAATCGAAATTGGTACTCATTTATTGACATCGGAATGATGAGTTGGCCTTTCTGGGATTGAACCTGCGACCTGCAGTTCAAACACAGATGACAGCAACGAGCGTTTATCCGGCTGAGCCATTTTACCAGTTTATATGCCAGGTATATATCGTATATAAATAAGGTCATTTCTTTTTAATTTTCAAAATAATTGAATTTGACAGGAGACTTAAAACTTTTCATTACACATGCACAGCTCAATATAACGGGCAGTGGCAATCGCCCCACATCAAGCTCTCCATCTAATCAGCTGATGTAGCACTATTCAACACGTCCACATCCACAGGCAGGAGTTTCCCATTCAATAACAGAACAGGAATGCATTTAACAGCATGCAGATACTAACATGTCAACCTCTATGAATCACACCGCTGCGGGTCTCATTGCAAGTACGGTGGCAAGTACGGTGGCAGCGCTAAAAATAGAGGTAAGAGATGTACTCTCATTTTTACCACAATGCCATATTCTGAGGTTAGAGGTATGCTGGAAAAAATCCCTCGAGCACTTGATTTACCATTGGTGCCAATTCTGCCAAAACTCCATAGAGACCTATAGGACTCCATATGGTGGTGGTATATTGAAATGGCAGAATTAGAACAGGTCATTTCATCCAACTCAAAAAGTGTTGGAGCGTGGAAGGATATTTTAAGCAAGGTGCCACTTTTAAAAACCAGGTGACCCCAATTCACTAGTTCATCTTTTACAAAAACATACATATTCCTACCATATGGAGTCCCAGTTTTTCTCTATAAAAATAATACGGGTGCACATCACGGGGCCACCAGTATAGGACATCAATAAAGCATGCGTATGGTGTCCCCAGCTGGGTTGGTGAACATGTACAAACACCCTTACCTTTGTGGCCCTTGCATGTCATTGAAGGAAGTTGACGCAATGGGAACTTCATATAATTTTGCTGAAGATTGGTGTCAGGCACTTGCATTTGGCCTCATTATGAGTATGCCGGTCCGGGAACAACAGTGCTGGTAAGCTACTGGCACCATTGTTATCAGAAAGGCATACTCCGCCTTCTGCGAGCGGGTGCCTTTCTGCCCACTCGCAGACCTTGATGGATGCACCGGCACTGCTGTTGCACCCAGTGCCGGTGCATCCGTCCTCCCCATTCCCATTGAGTCAAATGGGACTCGAATGGGAATGGGGAGTAGTTTTTCCTGCCATCTGAGATACGACCATCAGAATAGTATTGCCTGCGTAGAGGGGCACAGCGGGGCATGTGTTTGCCACTCTAGGAGAAAGAGATTTAGCATTCTCTCTTCAGACAGTCAAATCAGCTTTGATTTGGTTAAAAAGAAGGGGAGTTAAAACACACCACTGGAGCAGCATGTTCATACCTGCACTAACTCTGGTAGAGGAACCTACATATCCAAGATGGACTATTCCCCGCATGCACTGGGGCCCAGCCTTCCTGATATTCAACATGCCTCTGAAATGCGCATTATTTGTTAGGCTTTCCCAAATAGTCATGGTCCACCATGTCAAGCACTGCATGGAAGTCAACAGAGCAGCACTACAGGCGTAAATCCTTGGTCATCTGCTTCCGGGCAATGATTGGCAAGCTCAATGACCTTTAAGAAGCCAAGCTAGTCTTTAGGCACTACTCCTGCCTCTTTCAATCAAGATCACAATTGTTCAAAAGATTCAAGGAATCTATCATCCGGCCTGAGTCACCACATGAAAAGTCTTGAAACATGCTAATACAGACAAAGCTTAGGTGTCAATCGATACATCTATACAATGCTTGGCCAGGCGCAGGTGCTTGTTTACGCAAATTGCAACTAGTCCACCTCAATTCTGCATATATGGGCAAGTGTCAATTTGCAAATGGCAAAACCAGGGAACAATTTCATTATTGATCAATGTGAAATCAATATGACTACCTTTAGTTCCTCTCACAAAAGTAGGCTTGCTGGGCCTGTCAGTATCCACATTGCCACTTTTCCACTACAAAAGTGTAGACCCAAATTGTTACACAATCCCAGCAACAATATGTACATGCAATAATTTCTAGGCACCTTCAGAGTAAAGGAGGAGAAACAGAGGAGAAACACCAAACCCACCATGATGAAGCTTCCCTGAGTTCAACATTTCCAAATAATGGTTTTATTAATGACCATTGGGGCCATATGTTTAGGAGTCTAATATGTACATGTATAACATGTTTTTAAGGTAGGAAGTCCATGTCCTCACAAACTGAAACAAGAAAGAAAGGTACAGTAGGTCCCATCGAGAAGATTTTGGAGAAACATGATACATGAAGTTAATTCAATATATTGACTTTGATCATTATATGAACAGCCAGCTCAATCAATTAAGCAATGCTTACTTTGAAACATATAGATACATCCAGGGTGGACTGACCACTCAGTCATTCAGCCTTTGTCTGAATGACATTCAACTTGTTATGAGCCTGATTTAAAAGTATACAAGTGGGCATAATGTATTTAATAATTTATTTATTTATGAATTTATTACAGCGCACAAAACCCTTAGGTATCTAGGTACTAGTTACATTAAGGTAAAAAGAGAAGAAGGGAGGGGTGAGGAGATGCAGTAGGGGGATGAAACAATCTTAGGAGGAGCAAAGTTAGTTGAACAGCCAAGTTTTTAAGTTTCTGCATGAGGACTAGTAGGCCTGTTCTTTTCTGAGTGCTGGTGGTAGATTATTCCAGAGATTGGCAGCCACGACTGGAAAGCTCTTTGCCCCTACTGAGAGGCAATTGAAGTTGGGGATCTTCAGGTATTGAGAGCTCACCATTCTAAGAGGCCGCCCGGGAGAGTATTTCTTCATGCAGCATGCGAGGCAGCTCGGGGCAATGTTGGAGAGTCATTGGTGGACCAGGGACAATATTTTTAACTTAATCCTTTCCCGAATAGGCAACCAGTGTGCATCTCTCCTGGCTTTGAAAATATGCTCAGATTTGGAGAGCTCAATGGCCACTTGGAATGCATTGTTCTGCATCGTCTAGAGTTTGTTCAGGTTGCATTCAGAAGTATGGGTAAATAGGGTGTTACAGTAGTCGAGCTTGGCTCCTGTGGTAGCTCTTGCAAGGCGGTTGGGAGTGGAGATGAAGGGCCTGCTGGCATATAGCAGTTTGGCTGTGTAAGCCACTGCTGAGGCGATCATGTTTGCTTGATGTGAGAGGTTGAGGTGGCCATCAAGGTAGACGCCAAGTGTTTTGGCAGTGGCAGAGGTGGTGATACGGTTACCATCAATGATAAACTCCTTTTTTATGCTGGGTCAATGTTGCGAAGTGTGGAGTTGGAGCCAATGATGAGGATTTCGGTTTTGTCATCATTGAGGCAGAGTAGGTTAGAAGCCATCCAATTTTGTATGACCTCATATACAGAGTTTATGGTGGCTGAGTCCTGGGTGTATGAGCCGGAAAGGGGGATACAGAGCTGCGTGTCATCAGTGTAGTTGATGTAAGATATGCCTAGTAGGTCAAGATGGTCGAAGGGGTGTTTTGTATAAATGTTGTAGAGGGTGGGGGAGAGGCAGGATCTTTGGGGGACTCCACAGATGACAGGAGTAGTTTCAGCAGAAAAGTCATTGATTACGACTTTTGAGGATCTGTCAGCTAGGATGACCTAATCCAATTGGTGGCTGATGGAGAGAAGTTTGCTGTTGAGGCTAGTTGTGAGCAGAGGATTTGATAGTCTACCAAATTGAATGCTGCAGAGAGATCTAGCATCATCAGGACGACAGGTTTGTCAGTGTCTTTGATGGCATTGATTTGGATTTTCAAATCAAGTAGGGCAGTTTTGGTTCCGTGTTTGGGGCGAAAACCTGAATGGCGTGCGCCCAAGATATTGTTTTCCTCAATATACTGTTGAACCTGGATATAAGCAAAATAATCCAGGATCATCAAGAGGTAGGGTACGGTAGTAATGGGGAGGTAGTTTGTCAGTATGGAAGAGTTGAGGGAGGGCTCCTTGAGGAGCGGTAGGACCCATGCTTCCTTCAAGGATATTGGCACCATGTTGATGGAGAAGGAGGCATTTATGATGGCTGTGAAGAAGGTAATAAGTGACTTGGCATAGTATTTGATGATTGGAGCTGGGCAAGTGTCACCTTTGCAGCGTGACAGTTTGAGGCACTTGATGATCTTGGTAACGTCCATGTCTGAGGCAGGGTGGAAGTTCAATGGGGAGCAGGTGTGGGTCGGTAAGGGGCTGGGTATTGTGGGTGATGGCAGTTTGGTTAGCATAGTTGCTTGGAGAGGATATTTCCTTTGATGGAGTTGGCCTTTCCAGTGATGGCATCTTGGATTTTTTAGCACCAGGTACTGTCTACTGTCAGGTCTGGCTGGGGGCAGGAGGGGGTCTCAAGCTCCCAGAGAATTTGGAAAAGTTCCCAGGAGTTGGATGAGGCATTACTGATTCTGAAGTTGTAGCTATTGGCAGTGTGGATTTACCTTATATAGTTTTTGGCGAGGGAGGAGAAGAAGGCTTTGGCAGCTACCTCGGAGGAACGCCTATTGGCACAGGCTTCAAGGAGTTCAAGAGTAAACCAAGCATTTTATTTTTGTGATGGTTTAGCTTTCCTAAGTTTGAGAGGGATAAGCGTGTCAACTGCTTGTGCAATAGTTCACTTGTAGAGGTCGACCAGTGCTACTGGGTCTTTTAATGAGGAAGGAGGGTGTGCAAGTGTAGCAAGTAGCGGTGCAAGGTTGGTAGTGTTGAATTTTTTGTGCACCAGGCCATAAATTCAGGTTTGGCAAGGTGAGCAGGTCCGGGGCGTTCTGAATAAGGGATTTTGTAGGCAATGGTGTGATGGTTCGATCATGGGTTGGGGGAGGTGACAGGGTGGGAATGTTACAATTTAGGTCCCTTAACCAGTCTAGGGTGTGGAGTTGGGTGGGTTTGAGGGAGCCTTGCGTAAAGCCGGCATGGTTAAGTGTTGTGGTTACACTGGTGGCCAGTTAGTCTGCTGGGTCTTTGACGCCTAGGTTGAGGTCACCAAGGATTACAACTTTTGAGTTGGGCTTGATGGACCAGAAGATGCTTCGCATTAAGTTATCTTCCAAGGTAACGCTGGGGCCAGGTGGTGGTAGATGCGGAGTACGGTGATAGAATCGGTCAGAGACATGGAGATCTTGGCGAGTAGGGATTTGCAGTGACTCTAATAGTGAGGGTGTTTTTAAAGATGAGGGCGATGCCGCCTTCTGTTTTAGAGGATCTTTCACATCTTAGGATGGCAAAGCCCGGGGGGGGGGCAATGGAGAGTGCTGGGCCTACAGTGGGATGGAGCCAGGTTTCAGTGATGACAAGCAAGTAAAGGTTGTTGGAGGTTATAAGATCAAGGATTTAAGATGCGTGTACCGGGACTGATCCTGCGTTTATTAGCACGCAGTTGATGGCTTTGCAGATGGGTCTGACGTGCGTGCACGTTTGTGGAATTCTCTACAGCTGTGTAGCATATAGAGGACGGCATGGAATGAGCTGGGTGCAGAATTTGAGGAACCTATTCCATGTGAGAATCGGAGGGGGCGAGGCAATGGCCGAATGAGGGATTTCAGTTTGCGTGAGGCCTGGTCTGCGAGTCTGCCGTTTGCTGAGTGATTGAGAAGCGTGGTATGGGATGCACATGGTGAGTTGAGTGCACGGCCTGAGGAAGCTGGGCATGGGCGTAGCACATTTAGTATTACGGGATGCTCGGGGGCCTAGCATGGAAAGTTGCGGTGGGAGGGATGATTGAAGCGCGTGGTGTTGGACTCACGAGATGAGGTGAGTGCATACCCTGAGGAATCTATTCCTCGAGAGGATCAGCATAGCGATGGCCGAGTCAGCTATATCAGGTTGCATGGGGCCTGGTCTGTGGGTCTGCAGTGGGCGGAGTAGTTAAAAACCATATTAAACAAACTCAGTCTTTAAATATGTCTGTGGTTTCTGTGTGGGTGTGTGCATTTAAACTTTTAACTTCTCCTTGGCTGCACTGAGTACTCTTGTGTTTCCTTCTATTGTGTGTAGTAGTTACATTTAGCACTTAGCTTCAAACAACATCTGCCCAGGCTCGCTATGATCTTCTGCACTGCCTCCTCCTGCTGTTGCACCATAAGCCAAAAATGCCCAGGAAGTCTCATCTCGATGGAACCTTCAAGATAACAGCAAGCAATACATTAGCTGTTCTCTTTCTGTTGCTCACAGCTCAACCTTTGTTGGATCACTTGCAGTGGCTGTTGATAACAAGTAATCTCTCTCGTTCTTCTTGACAAGGCCCATTTCCCAGCACTGCTCAGGATTTTGGCAATGGGAGCTCGTCATAGCCCATAGGCCATGCAGCAGGCCTTTTCCTTAGACGGCACCTGTATGGGCCTCTGAGGTATGCACCTTTTCGCTGAGCATTTTGTCTTCCCAAGACAAGCAACAGTGTGAAGCCCAAGCTGGCTGAAGCTTATTAGGTAATAGATCTTTGTTCCCGATTGTTGAGGCCTCGGCTCGCTATGGCTCAAGGTGTGTTGGGCGTGGCACCACACTTTTGGCATGGTGTCAAATCTATCCCCTCTTAAAAGAAATTCATTTTAAGGGAGAATAATGTCTGCGTTAGACCATCGTTCCACCATTCCCTCTGCAGAACAGATTCTGATGTGCATTTGCCTGATTTATGGCTTGACAACAGCCCTAGCAACCAACAGGTATGCAGGGTATGCACTGTGAGAGGATTCATATTCCAAAGGTCCTGGCTTTGCACATCCAAAAAAGGAGTTCAAATGGGGCACCTGTGAGGTGCCGTTCAACTCTACAGCACACAATTCCTCTTTACAAAAATAGACTGCAGCATCACTTTTATAATTTACTGAACACTTAGAAAACTGGCTTTCTTTTGTGAAACGCTTGCACTGCCAATGGTGCACATGTGTCCATCAAAAGGACAGATTTTAGCAACTTTTGCTACTGGAAAGCATCTCCATTCCAAATCGTCCACCCACCTCAAAATAGTGTTGCTGGAAACTAGAGGGAAGAATATCTGTTTTCTTAACTACTTTCATCAAGAGCTCAGAAACTGGGCTGCAATGTCAATTTATTGGATTATATCCACCCTTTGCAACCTTTAATTTGGCTAACTCTTTGCATTCTATCACACCAGACCCACATCATCACATTAATACTAACTACTAACCTATCACAACATTACCCTTCCAACTCAAAATAATTGACAAAGTAGCTTACCTAGAAATACAGAACCACCTTGAAACCCATAACCTTCTTGGCCTCCGCCAATTAGGCTTCCGCCCTGGCCACAGAACTGCAATGGCTCTTTTGGACTTAAAAATCCAAATGGATCAAATCTGAGTCACAAGCGACTTAGCCATCTTCTTCCTCCTGGACCTGTCGGCTCCATTCGATGTAGTAAATCACAATATTTTGTGCCATCATTTAACTCAGGATGCCTACTTTTCGAAGGATGCCATACATTGGATCAAATCATTCCTTTCCTATCGCACCATGAGGGTCTTCTCTACCACAGCCTCAGCCCCACCCACCCCTGTCACATGTGGAGTCCCACAAGGCTCCTGTGTATCCCCTACTTTGTACAATATATTTACAAAACCTCTCTTCGATCTCCTTGACAAATTGAGTGTCACCTATACCAATTATGAGGACGACATTCAAATATTGCTTATGATCATTAGAAATCATGACCTAGACACCAGGTATTTGAAAACTATCAACCTAACTGTCCAAGCCTGGATAGCATGACACAAACTTTGCCTGAATGAAGATAAAACAGAGCTCCTCATTATTGGCAGCTTATCCAGGATAAAGAACTTACCACCAGCCTACAAATAATTTGACATTGACGGCAATAACATTATAGTAGCAAAAGAAATAAAAACTTTAGGTGTGTACCTGGATTTGTTACTTTCCCTAACCAGGCAAGTGAACGCCCTCTCATCGGCATCAGCCTACACTGCCAAACTCATTACCTCTTGCAGACCCTTCTTAACCATGGACAACTGCATCACTCTTGCCAGAGCTCTAACTCTTTCCAGGATTCATTATTGCAACTCCCTCTTTGCAGGAACCACAGCCAAAAATATAAACAAGTTCCAGATAGTACAGAACAACGCAATTAGAGCGCCCCTCAATATCCAGAAAAAATACCATATTTCTTCAATCAGGAGAAACATCCACTGGCTACCAGTGCGGGCCCAAATCAAATTTAAAACACTATCCCTAACACATAAATGTCTATCCAACACTGCTCCGTTATACCTGATGAAACATATCTCCAAAGTCCAATCTACAAAACTTACCAGTTCATCATACGCATGTCACTAAGCCACCCAGAGTTTCAAACGACAAAAAGCAGGAGGTTCCAGCCTCCTGGTTGTCACAGCCAGATATTGGAATACCATGCCCTGAGAGCTAAGAGTAGATCCTTTTCTCTGGTCGTGCCATAGGAGCCTCAAAACGTGGCTCTTTAGCCAAAACACCAATTATACCACTACTTTCTGGGAGAATGCAACAGCAAAACTACACAATGTATTGTCACATGTTAATGACCAATGTTTAACCTATGCATGCAATGATGGTATTGTTGAAGCAGATGTTGAAACAGAACAGGGACTGAGGCCCGACCATGATGCTATAATGCCAGTGGTTGAGATGAAACCGCTGAAGTGCAAGGCAGACGTATCATCGTCTATTGGGTTTATTGAGTACTCAGGGAAGTTTGTTAAGAATTTAGCAGACAAGACCAAGAGCATGAGGGCATTGACTAAAAGGAATGTTAGTTTTCCTGGATGTAGAGTGTGATGTGGAATTCAGAGAGGTCAAGAAGAGTTTAGTGGGTTTAGAGAACACCTCACGGTGTGTTTGTATGTGGATGCGAGTGAGAGTAGAGAAAGAATTGTGCCGATGCAACCGAATGGGAAGGGGATGCATATGGTAGCATTTGCATCCATGAACTGAGGGATGCCGAGGGAAGGTCTTCTTTGCTGGAGAGGGAAACCTTGGGGTGTGTGTGGGGAGCATAAAGGTTCAAACACTGTGCTAGGGGAGACCTTTTATGTTGTTGACTGATCACGAGCCACTTGTGTCAATATTTCGTGAGAAAGGGCTTGATGGAATATCCAGGAGGATGGTGCAGTGGAAAACTGGGGTGCAAGGCCTCAACTTCGAAATTGAGTAAACAAAGGGGAATCACAAGGTGGTTGTTGATGCTGTGTCAAGGAATCTGGGAATTTTACCTGAATGGCAGGTTCGGTCAATTGAGGATATTCGCCAATTATCTTGTGTCTGATAAGAAGATGTGAGGGAGGTGCTGCGAAAAATGACAAAGTGTATAAGAAGGTGTTGGAGAATACGTGTAAGGGGTGCCCTAGGGAGGAACTACCTGAGGAGTTCAGAGGAGACCGAAGCGTAAAGGATGAACTGGGAGTGGAGAAGGAATGTTTGGTCAGATCAGGGAATTGCTCATGAAGAACATTTGGCTGTGAGCAAGACCACTGGGTTGATTAGAGCAGATTATTGGTGGAGTGGCATGGCTGTGGATATCGAGAAAATTGAGTGATAATGTGTTGCAGGTGAGAAAGCCGGCAATGAAGTGGTGCACTGTGCCAAATCAGCCAGCGTCCAAACGCTTGCACCAAAAGCGGGCACACCGACTGGTCCGTCATTTTGGTCTGGAATGGATCCAGGCACATATGCACATGTGGATATTTCTGCTTTGGAAAGGTGCATCGAGCTAAAATGTGATTCTTTAAATAGAAGAGGTTATCGTCCCTTGTTCTTTCACCATAGACAGACACTCACATTGTTGAATCTTTATGTTTTCCAGCTTCATTGTGTGAGCCTCTGTGAGGTTGTGCTTGCATGTGTGTCCCTTGCCATTCTGTGCACCTCTTTACCTGTCTGTGTGCCGGTACGCATGCCTGTAGGTGAAACTAGCATAGTTTACTGAACATACATATTTTCTTGGTCGAAATATGTACATTACCACAAAAATGATGACATTGGACAAATTATGCACAATTCTTAAGTATTGTGAACATAAGAAAAATGTTTTTCTAACAGTCACTGAGAACAATGTATGTATTACTGTGGCATTGTACAATTGCCAAAATACATATTTTACTGAAAATCGGCAAATATGTATATTATTGAATGACTGTGTAAATATGCAATTCACGTTTAATGGGGCATTGTAGAAACTGCCAATACATCTAAAAAGACAGTGTGCAAACTGAGCAGTCATGTGTAGATATGGGATATTACGTTTTGGCTTTGTGGCTAGTGTTTGATGTGGTTTTGTGCACACCGGGGCTATCATGTGTGCTAAAGGTATTAGGGAAATAATGTGCATTATTTCCCTAATACCTTTTATTTTTCTTCTGTTATATTTTGCTGCTGGTATAGAATGTTCATGCACTAACATTGGATCAATAACATTGATAGGAACAATGCAAGGTGTCGGTTTTGATATGTAGTCATTACAAACAGTTGTACTTTTAGCTCATTTCATTGTTAGAGCCTGTAGAGGAGCAGTTGGACGCATTATCCCTAACTCCTAGCCATTCACCCCTGTCATACTGGAATAGTAGAAGAAGTTCTCTCTATGGGACCCTATGTGTTGTTCCTATACCGCATCAAGTGTACAAGAGATGATATGCATTTAGACATCCGTATTGAATGTACCCTCGCACTGGAAGGGTGGAAGGAGGCTGTATGGAACAATGTCAGCACACACTGTTGGACATCATGGAGCGCTGAGTGAAACCTGACATGGGTAGAGTGATTTCATAATGAAGAAATATGAAGCCATACAGAAACAATATGAAAATACTGAAGAGTGACGATGTAACTGAAGTGACAAGAGAAACATGTACAGAATGATAAAGAAATGATGAAGACAATGGGACTTTGCAAGAAGCAATAACAATGTTGTCAACCCTACATATGAAGATGGAGTACGAAGTAGACATGATTGAGGACGACGGCTGTTTTTCGTCTCTGTTTTTGTGGATTCTAACTTGGTTGTCAAATGCCTTCAAATTACTTGGAGTAGTGCTAGTGCTGGTATTGCTAGGCTTTTGTCTCATGAGGATCATCTTGGGACAATGCAAGAAGAAAGCCAAGAAAGCTATTGGGATGAAGATCATGATTGATATAGACGCTGGAACTGGTGAGCAGATGCAATATGAAGAAAGTACCCGCGAGCATATAAAGAAAAGTACCCTTGCACCTCCAGGAATGAGGTTCTACTACCCTAAGGAGCATACAAAATATGTAGGACAATGAATATTTTGTCCACCATGAAGAGATTGCTGCCACATGACCTGGATTGTGGATGCACATATTAAGAACATCGGTCACCTGAGGGGGGATGACAAAATAAAGAAAGGAATGTGGTCAAGACCTCCACCAGAGGTGGGAATGTAGCGTATCAGCTGGATGCATTATCCCTGTCTGCCACCCACTCACCACCACCATACTGGATCACTAGGGGAAGGGCCCTGTATGGGCCCCCATGTGTCGTTCCTGTACTGCATCGAGTGTACGAGAGACAATGTGCACTCAGACAGTTGTACCGAATATACCGTTGCACTAAAAGTGTGGAAGGTTGTCTTCTGGAAGGATGTTAGCACGCACCATTGGACATTATGGAGCACTGAGTGAAATCTGTCCTGGATAGAGTGATGTCATAAAGAAGATATATGAAGCCATACTGAAACAATATGAACATACTGAAGAGTGACAATGTAACTGAAGTGACAAGAGAAACAAGTACAAAATGATAACGTAATCTTGAATGCAAAAGAAGAATAAAGTGACTTGGTGACCAATAAATGTAAATATGCAGTAATACAAGGTAGAAAAGATACATAGAAGCTTGCTATAAAGGAACATATAACGTGGCTAGGATGGCCATTATTAGAAAATGGATGCCGGCTCATGCAAAGATTTAACTCAACCACCTGAAAAGCAGACCAGTGTTGAAGAGTTAGGAAATGCTGGAAGAACAGCTTTGTGTGCAAAATAAAAGAGGAGTAAATGTTGGCTTGGGATCAAGGATGCTATTTTTAAGGAATAGCTGCAAAGCACAAAGGGAGGCAGACGGATGAGTCCTGGCCATAAGACATATTTCTCTATGATTAAAGAAGAAGAAAACATTTACAAGAGCCAAGTGTTGGACAATTCAAAATGTATAAAGTCTATGCAAGGTAGAGTGAGCAAGTCTCTAAAGGCCAAGAGGAGCAATTATAATACAATTAAATTAAATAGCAGTAAATAAGACGTTGTAATGGACACATTTGTGGTCTCTTCTCACGTGACTCAGAAGTCGAAAACAATGGCTATTCATTAAGCCTCTGTTAAAGATAGTGATGTGCTACACTCCCTTGACAGAGAACAGGCTACAAGGCCAATTACAGTCGGTGAACTTTGGGTCATGGCCAGACTGATGAGAGATGATGGACTAATTGGGAAAGCAGGGAGTAATCTGATGTGATTCAAACACCTGAGTTTCGGTTTACTTACGTGCTGCTAAACGAGTCAAAAGTACAAGGTTGGGTGAGAATGCCAACCAATCAGTGGGTCTATGGGGTAACCTGCTATACAATATTGCATAGAAAAATCTGCTTCCATGTTGTTTGCTATAATTAGTATTACACATATTTTACAGGTAGTTTGAGGGTTGACTTACAGTTAAGAGACAGCCAATGAAGTATTAACTTGTATATATTCTGTAAGTAGCCTTGTTTGCCTAACCAATCACTCCTGCTAATAGGTTTTATGGGTTGCCACGTAGGATGACATCATAGATCACGCAGGTTTGTGTGTGTGTGAGTGTGCAAGCATCAGTCCGATGTCTGCCAGATGAAGCAGGTTTATTAAATTGAGAATTAAATAGTTCTTTGCCATATCATTTGAATCTGTCTGGTTATTTGGCCTGAGATCTTTATTGGTAATTCCATATAGCACAAAGAGAGGCTACGGGTACTAGAGCACAAGCCCCATTAAGTTGTCAGTCATTCTGTGGCTCGAATGTACTTCTTAATGCACAGTCTGAAACAAATCTTCCTAAATAATAATTGGCGTTGGGCAGTGGTAGTGTAAAACTCTCATGTATAGTTGCTTTGAGTTCTACCCAGTTTTAATGTCACTATAAATCTTTTGGGAGAGATGACTGGCAAGCTCTTTGTTTACTTTACTTTACTTTAATTTCTACCACGCTCCAGGTACCGGAAGGCTTACGAACCAACATAAACAAAACAGCAAGAATACAGAGAATCTCAGTTTGTTTCAGATTTAATGTAGATTTATCTCGACTGCTCTCGATATCTAATAAAATAACAATGTTTTTAGTTTCTTTTTGAAGATGTCAATATAGTTTGATATTCTCTCACATCCAGGGGCAGGGCGTTCCATACCATGGGCGCTGCTATGCTAAATGCTCCCTTACAGAGTTTACGGGATTTACATTGCTGAGTTCTCATTAGATGGGTATTATTGGATGTCAGAGCCATCTTGCTCTGTTTCTACACTACCCCTTCCATTAAGTCAATTGACATGCACCACACGCTGCATTTGTGGATGATTAATAGAAATCTAAACTGCACACTTGCCTTTACTGGGAGCCATTGTAGACTGCATCTGGCATCAGATACGTGATCTCTCCATTTCAAACCCTTTGCTACTCTGACTGCTGTTCTGGAGCACCTACAGACATGTAATCTCAGATTGTGGGCACCAATGAGTAGACTGCAACAGTAGTCGATCTTTGGGCTAATTATGGCTCTGGCTATTGTCTCTGCATTTTTCTGTGAGATTAAAGGCCGGAGATGAGCTAATAGCTTTAGGTAGTAGGTAGATGAGGAGACCAGGTTGCTCACTTGGGATTTCATGTTTAGATTCTGTTCTAATGTAATTCGAAAGGTTTTGATTTTCTTCTGGACCTCAATCTTACAGTCTGCAATGTTATTGCTATTGAACAGAGGTCCTAACTTGCTAACTTGGCCAGTTACTTGTTTGTTCCTACCACCATAAATTCCATGTTTTCATTAGTCAATGCTAACCCATTTTGTGCCATTCAGATCTGGATGAGAATCGTATACCTTGTTGATCTGAATTTTGCCCGTACTTTGTGACCCTTTAAGCGGTATGATGCACTGTGTGTCATCCACGTAATTAGAAAATATGATGCCTTTGTGCTCTAGCATGTCATAAAAGGGCACCATGAATATGTTAAACAGGGATGGGGAAACACATGCGCCCTATCGTACACCATAGACTAATGCTACCGGTGCAGCCTCCGCTTCTCCGCTGGCTACACTACCTTGCCTTTCATTCAAAAAGGATGAGATCCACTGAGCAGCCTGCTCTGAAAATGAGACAATTGGGCCTCTGGTACATGCACGGCTACCACCAAACTCGCTACCGGTACCACCACCCGCGATTGTGCAGTAACTGGCCCAATACGAGTTGAATGGGCCTGTAATTGCCCATTCGCTGGTGGCGGTATTGCTGGGCTCCCGATCCCCATTCTGCCTGGAGGGGAGCATGGCTGCGCCGGCACCGTTGATAACGGTGCCGGTGCAATTACGAGTTATGCTCGCAGGTGTGCACAGCCCGCCGGGTCAGACGTGTCGGGCTGTCAGGCACCCGCGAGCAAAACACATCATTTGGTGGTACGGTATGAACGGTGCCTTACCGACACCATTCATTCAGTATCCGCCAACATTATTATTGGTGATCAAGGTGGAGTGATCAACCAAATCAAAGGCTGCAGAAAGATCGAGGCTCATTAGCAGCGATGCTTGGCCAATGTCCATGGATTTCAATAGTTTGGATTTCAAGTTAAGGAGCGCTGTCTCCATCCCATGCTATTGTCTGAAGCCTGATTGATACTTATTCAGTATCCAATGGTTATTCAGATGTGATGAGATTTTATTATAAGCAACCCTATCAAGAAACTCTAAGAGAAATTGGGTGTTTGTAAATGGACTATAATCGGTTGGTGTGCGGGGGCATAGGTCAGGTTTTTTGAGAAAGCGTGTTATCCATGCTTTCTTTATTTTTACTGGCACTTGGTTATGTGCAAATGAGGTGTTCACAAATTTAGTTAGTGCCATTCTCAAGATGGATGCACACTCTTTAACGATTAGGGCGGAGCAAGGGTCCCCTTGCAGCTAGTGGATTTTAGCTGCCTGATGACATATGTCAGCTCCATTTCTGTGATAGGCGTGATATTGAATTCCTGCTGTGTGCTGGTTTTGCTGATGGCCTCCTCGTGGCCTCTTTCTACTAATTTGTTGAAAGGTGTTTTTTTGCCTCAATGACTTTTTTGATTAGTTCTAATTCATCAGTCATGGCCTTCTGGATTGATCAACACCATGCCTTATCTTTCATTAATGGTTCCTTGCCAGGTCCACTGGGGCATTCCTGTTCTCTCAGGATCTGGAATAGTTCTCTACTGTCAGAGGTGGCCTTTGATATTCTGTCATTGAACATATCTTTTTTAGACTGTAGGATTGCATTTGTATAATTCTTAGCAGCTTTTTTGTACACTTCCAAACTTGGAGGGTCCTGCCTCTTCCTCCAATCATAGAAGTGTTTGGTTTTCATTGTTTTTAACTCTTGAATATATATCTGCATTAAACCACTAATGGTTCTAGCGTTCCTCCAGGCAGAACTTTTTCTTCAATGGCACTACACTTTCTGAAATTTCCTTAAAGGAGGTGAGAAATTACGTTGTCATCACTTGTAATGTGTCCATCTCCATGATTTCTGCTGACACGGTGGTGATCCAGGGTTTTAATTTGTCAGAGGTTAACTTCTTCAGGTTTCTTACTAGAATTGGTACCCTGCTATGATTGTTTATTTTTTTATTTTTTATGAAGCATTCGTCATAGATCTGGATGTATATACATGAATGGTCCGACCAAGGACATGGCAGGACTTCAGTCGCAGAAGTGTTCACATTGTGGGCAGCAACCCAATACAATATGTGTCCCTTAACGTGCGTGGGGGCTGTGACAACTTGGCAAAAACCCAGAGAGCTCAAAAAGGTCTCCAGAACAGTTGCTGTATCATCTGCAATATTGCCAAGCCAGTAGATGAAATCACTTGGTAAAATAGTTTTAAAATAATTAAGCAATATAAACTGAGCAGAGTTTTGGAGAAGCATTACTGGTCAGGAAATGCCCTGGGGCATAAGTTAGAAGCCCTAGCCAGGTGAGGGCTTTAACGCTAGCCCTGAGGCATTACCTGATCGGTAATGCCCCACCTGAATGGGTTATATTGCTATTTGTACCGCGGCGCATTGTACAGGGGTACTAATAGTGCTTTTTTCTCAAGTTGAGGAATGGTATGTTTGCAGTTTCTCAACTTGAGAAACATGACAAACTAAGATGGCTGCCATGGATCCTTTAGAAGGAATCTAAGCATAGTCCCTTCTCCCTTTCAATGGTGGCTATTACCGCATCATAGATTCGCCAGGAACACTACTATTCCCGGGGGTAGCGTGGGACTCAAGAGCCCTAGGTAAGTGGGGCAGGGGTGAGAGAATCAAAATATGGGGAAATATGGACACAGCGGTGGAAGATGGTGGCCCGCACATCTGAGGAGACTTAGCGCAGGGGTTTTATCATGTCGTACCCCAGTTCTGAGACTCCTGATTGGCTTGCTATTATCGAATATTGCAGAATGTGCGTTTGAAAATATAGTAGTTTGCTAGAAATATTCATTGGGGAGAACCCTATAGTTATTAACTGCTGTGTTTGAAAAATAGTGATAGTCGGACAATTCATTCTTAGATCCCAGGCATAATCCTTGTTTCCTAGTTTGACACAGGATAATTCTAAACATGACAATGTTGCTTATTGTTTGTTTCAGACATTGCGGAAAGTGCAGGTCAAATTAACACACACGTCAAGAAGCATATGCGAGAGTTATGGCTTAAATTGTCACAAGGTTTGCATCTTTTCTCCCTCAAGCATTATGTTAAAATGTAACTAAAATATGACTCACAACTATTTCTTTCTACATTTCACAAATATAATAATGATATGTTTTTATTTGCAGACCCAGAGGAGTCATGCTTTGTGGAAACACGTAGTCCACATAGTTTAAATCACTTGTCGGTTCACAATCTTTAGTAGATGAACATGGACTCATTATATAATAACAATTTAATTAAGAGATGTAACTTTGGGATTTATATATAACCCAATAATGTAGGCTCACATATTATTTGTACTTTGATCTTCTTCATTAAGTTGAGAGACATATTCTGAGAGACGCAAATCATTGCAGTCAAAATTGAAAGTGTAAAAATATTTTATTTGAAAGGAATCAAAAACAATAAAGGAGCTCTTCAAGTGTGTACTCTTGCAGTTGTCTACAATTGAAGTGCTCGCCTTGGAAGCAAGACTTCACGGAGCACCACAGGTTCGATCTCCGGGTCCACACCTAGAAACCTCTGGGTATTAAGCGCTTTATAAATAACCTATCATATCGTCATATCATAAGTATCAGTGTATTGGGGTAAAGGTTTAATCTGAACTATAGAAGTATGGGCAACATTGCAGGTGAGACGGATAAAACACACAGATTGGGGCATAGACATGACAGTGTAGTGAAATTTGGAATAAGAACAGGCACTTGTGGTTCTGGCACACTGGTCTGAATATATCAGTTCTGGAAAAAGGTTGGAATTAAAGACAACATCACCTAAGGGCTGCATGGAGGATTTGAAATGGATCTGGATACTGATAGCTTAACACGTGAGGTACTCTATGAGTTGGTGCTTCTTATGCTGAAACAACCACCCCATTAGCCTTAATATAGACCTGTGTGTGCGGCTTCTACATGTCTCTCCTCGTTGTCTCACTTGGTTACCAGGTGTGATGTATGCACGGTCCGTAAGCACTGTCATTAGGTCTGAAATCTGCAAACAAGGGCAGAGCCACCACTTCAGATGTCCTGGAGGGAAGGCATGAATGCTGCTCAAATGCTTCTCATCCAGAAATGGTCCCATGCCCTTAACACAATCGGATCTTTCACACATCTGTTATAGCTGGCAAGTTTACATGCATGTTGATCTCCTCTCTGTATAAATCTTGTTACATCACAATATTAGTATCTTGCTGCAAACAATAGCTGTCAGGGGTGTTGCTAGTCTGAAAACATCAGGGGCTAAGCTAATGTCGGGACTGGCGGGATTCGGGATGTTGTCCCTGAGCTTCTATACAGGGCTACAACCAAAAGTCTGGGGCTATAGCCCCTTTAGCATCCCCCACCCCCTAGCAACGCCTCTGATAGCTGCTATGCGGTACTTTTGGCCCTGTATTAAATAGAATGCTAGTAGTTCCATCATTCTGTCGCACATGGCTTATGCCCTTGCGTAACTGCGGCTGTATGGAGTGTATAAGTCATTGATGATACCATGCCAGATCAAAAGCGTTTCATCGGCCCCTATAGCAGCCCATGTAAGCCTCAGGCTTTGTGCCTCATCTGCAGATGTGAAACACCAGGGGCCAGATTACAGAAACTTTGCACCGGTGCACATGCAAAGTTTGCACAGTATTAGCAATAGGGCAAAGTGTGCCCTATTTTTCAAAATACTGGGACACATTAAAAAAACATTGCACCTCGACAAGTGCACTTTGGCATATTAAAAGCACCAGGGCTAAAATTGCTGTAGTTCTAAAAAGATACATTTTTTATGCATTTTTGCATCAGGGCAAAGTTTGCTCTAGTGCTAATACAATTCCGTATTAGCACTAGGGCAAACTTTGACCTTGTGCAAACATGTAGTGAAAATGCATCTTTTTTACACTAGGGCAATTTTTGCCCTAGTGCTTTTAATATGCCAAACTGCACTTAACGAGGTGCAATGTTTTTTTAATCCTGTTGAGTGTTTTTAAAAATAGGGAAAGTTTTGCCCTGGTGGTAATACCATGCAAACTTTGCACTTGCACTGGTGCAAAGTTTCTGTAACCTGACCCCAGAGGTTTTTAATCATCCAGCAGATGCCAGTCTTCACACAATGAATGTCATGTTAGCAGCCCTTCAGCTTGCATATTCTTTGAACTTTGCCTGCTCTTTTTTGCCTGTTTTCCATTTTTACTGATTTGTACACATACAAACAGATGGAATCAATCTGTTTTCTGACTGTATTTATTTATAAAAATGGGGGGGAGGAAACACTGAAAAGTGGGCCTTTCTTTTTGCTCCCCTATGGTGTGAATCATGCATTGTGGGCCAATTGCATTGCAGATGAGCAGCAGCACGCAGAGGAAAGGCTGCATACAAAATAATACCAAAGTTCTTCAAATTGCTGGCAAGATATATCTCAGAAACCACAGGAGCATCAGTTTTTTATTTTGGAAAACATGGATCTGACATTGACGTGGAACAACCCAGTTCCATGTGTGTCCTGTAGGGCTGCTTTAATACATGCATTCTTTTCATTTGAATAAATGCAGAAATATACTATTTGCAAGTTATCTTTTTTTTTTATGACAAAAAATAAATGTGGATAAATGCAGGCGGAAATGATGGGAAAATAAATACCATAAACCTGGAACCCTTATTTATGAGGTCGACACAGATGATTGACTGTAAATGTAAACAGAATGAACAGCTGCAAAAAGAAAAGATATATATTTGGCTTTGACAGTGCTTGTAAAATAATTCTTTGGAATGGTGTGTTTTACAGCACACATGTTTGGGTAAAATGCACCAGAAATGTCAATCAGCTGAAAGGGGATCACACAAAACACTCCAATAAATGGCAGGTCACCAAGTACAGAGGAACATTTTGCAATACATTGTCATACTGGCTGTGCCCAGAGAAAAATCATATGCTTGTCTCAGTGAATGCCAGCATTTGCCTTGTAAAACAGTATTCATGCGGCTTGTGTGGATTAAAATCACGAGAGCAGTTTTTAAGATTATTAGCTAGCACTGCCTAATTTCTTCCCCAATTGTCAATTGCCAGGTACTGACCCAGGTGGCTCTCACTGTCACTTTTCTACCCCAATGTCAACCTCAGCGCCCGGTTCTGGAGCAAGGTCACTCCCAGTACCAAGGTTCTGACCCATTGTCACTTGAAGCTCCCAATGAGGCCCTCAGAGCCCAGGTTCGTACAAAGTCCACAATTAAAATTCCGACACCCCTGTTGTCCCCAGTGGTGAGGACACACCAGGTTTTGACGCAGAACCAGGACTTTGGTATCAGAGTGATGCTGCAAACCTACTGGGGGGGTTCCACAATGAAATAAGGAGCATAAAAGATAGAGGCCGGTGTGTGGCTTCCTCAGCATGGGCGGCACCTTGGTCTCAAAGGAGGGGTAGGGTTGGTGCAGCAGCTACAGGATGGTGAAGAGCCGAATGCTGGCATCGACAGAAAGCGGTGTTGGGTGGTGGGATAGGATGTACTATCCATAACAAAGCAATCAGAAGTTTGCTGTCTCTCTGGCCCCTTGCTGGTAAGGGTGTCTTGGGGACGTCCTTGCAAACCATTGTGCCATGGAACCATGGCAAAAAAGTCTAGCTTTTTTCATCCAGATTCAAGTGTTGTCCTTCCAATGGTAGGTAGGGGTGTCAGGGATTAGCATATGCAAAAGGTGTGCTCACCTCAGGGCATCCCATGAAGCCTGGGAAAGCACCACCCCACCCATTAATAGTGATGTACTCTATAGGAGAGTAAAAGGGTATAGAGGCTGCCTCTCTAAGGTAAGTGGGCGTTTGTCGTTCATTTACAACTTTTACATAAATTGGCAATTTTATTTTAATTTTTGTTAGCAATTTCAAGTTTATGATAGTTTATTTATATAGTGCCTATACACAATGTGTTTCAAAGCGCCGGTACATAAGGCAAACGGAGCGTAAATGGCGCTCTGCCTACAATTCTGAGGATAGTTTTTTCGTAATCGTGATCAACGCATTCGCAATTTAACTCAATTTCACCACTTGTAAAAATAGCTGCTTCTTGCTTTCCACTGCTGAAATTCGTTTCACTCTGATAATCATTCCTGAACCATTGCTAATGTTGACCTGGACTAATTCAAAGTAGCTATCACCTACCCTGAATCTCCTATAGGGAATTTAAATCATTTTTAGCAAATTATTCACTTCATTGCAACCACATTTAAAAGTATTCGGCCTGTGTTTTAAAATCATCCCTCTTTCTCTAAGCTTGCTAGGGGGGAACTGGAATTTGAATTGCATTTTCATTGTATTCCTGAGAACTGTGTGATCTCCTTTCCATCTCTTATTTTGCATGGGGGGGCGTGAATTGCCACAAGGGTAAAAGTGATTATATTATCTTTTGTTGAAACCATATCAGTTTATTTCTCTGCTGCATTCTTTCCATCATTGCTTTTCCTTGAAACCATAAAAATATTCTCTGCTACCTTATCCTTTCTATACCAACTCCTAAGTAATTAAAGAAGTGTGCTAGTGTAATATTATCCATTGTTGATCATTGTCATATTCTTAAGTGTGCTATCAAATATTAATTTATTCATAAAAGTGTGATATATATATTGTTTAATTTTTCAAATAAATCTTTTAATTTGCAAAACAAACCTATTTCTTGGCTCAGTGAGGTCAGGGGATTCAAAGAGAGGGGCGTTATATAAGGGTTCATCATCCAGATTTAAGAACTTGTCACAAAAATCTATAAATAAGGGCTTCTATTGGGCACCCCAGACCAGGCATTGACTTAGTTGGATTGCTAGATTGGAGCCACTTACAGAGTGGGGGCTCGAGCCGGGAGGTCTGGATTAGTTCTACCACTTGTGCAGCTTAATACAGTGTTCTAACTGAGAGGATACATTAATACTGTTGGATCACCATGCTGTGTTACACTGTAAAAGCACCCCTCAAAAGAAGGACGCTCTAAGGAGACGGTCTGTTTTGCAAAACAAAATACAAACTTCTGTAAGTCAGGAAGGAATTCACTTTCCAGAATGATGACCTTGGTAGATATCAAAATAGCCAGAGAGCACCTCTTACATGAGCTATTTGTGAGAGGCGAATGGATGGAACAGGACCAGATGGTGTGGTTGCAGGCAATCGCACCCCAGATCACTGCAACAGGGTCAGACATATGGAGAGATCAGGGTCCATTACATGTGGCCCTGAGTGAGCATGACAAGATTGCCAGGATAGGGGCATATTTATATTTATATATGGGATCCATACTGGCCAAATGTGCTTTAAGGCCAAGATCTGGCAAATAGGCAACAGATGGCATTAGAGAAGGCCCAATCTGACCTGGTCTCTTCTGAGCAGAGGCTGCACAGGAGCCAGGAGTCAGAAAATGAGAGTAGACAGTTTCTCATTAAAATAAAAGAGGATATGGGTATCCTGCAACAGGAAAAGGCAGACCGGGATACCGGATTTCTGGCCTTGCAGAAGGAGCACCAAGAAGGTTTGGATTCCCTACTGCAGAGCCAGAAAAAGCTGTAGCAACAACAGGACTTCAATAGGGTATGTGCTGAGCAGGTAGTCACCCTGCAAAGCCACCTAGATAGGGAGAGCAACACATTATTTCTGAATGACCTGGACACCCAGACAGAATTTGAGGAAGAGAGCCAGAAGTCTGGCGCCCTTCAAAGGCAGAGGGACGACCTGGCGTCACAGATGCAGGCTCTTAGTCAGGAAAGGGACACCTTAGGCCAGGAAGCCTGTCACTTAAAAGAAAAAAGATAGGCTCCAGAAACATGTAGCCATGCAGGAGAGACTGATAGTCTAGTAAGGCCTTGATTGAGGAACTGAAAGCACAGGCTCTGGCGTGGCAACAGGGAGCATGGGTTGACGGAGATGAGGTTCGCTGGGAAAGGGAAACACCCGAGCATAACCTCAGGAGCCCTAGTACCAGAGGCCTTCATCTCTTCCAGGTTTGGACTCTGCCACCCCCATGTCCCAAGGTGCACATGAGCCCAGGGCCACGGGGATGGCAGATTACTATACAGCCAAAAGTATGGGTCTCATAGGCCATTACCTCCCAGGAATGGATGGGCGGGCATCCGGGTATAGGCACCCAAGTACAGCGCAATTTAGTGGAGAACCCCGGGAGAGTAGGCCCTCTAAGGGCATTCTGAAAAGCTCTGCCCAGTTAGGTCAGTGGGGGGGTACCCATCAGATCCGGGCAGCAAGGAGGAATCTGAAGACTCCTCTGCGCGTCCCAGGACACAAAAGACTAGTTCCCCAAATTCTGCCTGCCATTCCCAGGCTCGCAGGATTCGGGAAAACCTGGAAGATCAGACGGGCACCTCTGGGAGCAGTGCTTCTGAGTCAGAGGATGAATGGACCAGGGTTACCAGAACCAAGAAGGCCAATAAGGCAAAAAGGGCCTTGCTTAAGGACCCCTTAAGACAAATTAAGGCAATAAGGTGTGTCATCACGCCTTATCACAAGAACGCCAAGTATTCTGTGTGGGAACACTTGGAGCTCTTTGAGCAAATGATGGAGACTTTCCATTTGAAAGACAGCAGTAGCTGCATGCAGTACATCA
Organism: Ambystoma mexicanum; assembly: GCF_040938575.1. Classification (NCBI taxonomy): domain Eukaryota; kingdom Metazoa; phylum Chordata; class Amphibia; order Caudata; family Ambystomatidae; genus Ambystoma; species Ambystoma mexicanum. The sequence continues at coordinate 1,381,043,526 of NC_090924.1, forward strand.
AATGGCCATTCTCCCCAGAATACTCCAGTTTCTTTGCGGGGCTGGAGTACCAAAACCATTCAAGATGGTCCACATTTAGGGTGGCCATCTTGAAACATTTCTCTGTTCACCGGAATCCCCAAGAGCAGCCTACAATTTGCAATGTGGGGAGGATCAGGCCCCACAAGAATTTGTGCAGGAATTGAAGCGTGTCTTTGCACAGACTATCAAAAGGGTGCGCACGGACAGTAAAGAGTTTGTAAATACGTTTTTCCATGCCTTCCCAAATACATCATGACCCAGCTAGTGAGAGATTTTCACGAGAAAAGGTCACTAGAATGGGTCGTTGACCAGGCCACCCGGATCTATGAGGTGCAGAAGCCCATAGAAAATAAAAGTAATGCGCAGAAAAGCCCCAAACCGACCAGCACCCCTGCTGCTGCCAAGGTGGCAGAGGTAAGGGTTGCCCCAGTTTTAGATTTGGAGATGGGGGGGCCTAAAAACTTGCCTGCACAGAATAATTCGAAGCCCAGAAGGCCCTCGGGCCAGTCACAGACAGGGAGTCAAGGAGGTAGTCCCACAAATGGGGTCCCTCACTCCCCTGATTATGTAGGTCCCCTCTACAAGGGAAACCAACCCATCCTGGGTTATGTGTGGACTCCTCCAGCCCAAGGGGGGGATCCAGCCAAGTACCTAACCCAGGGAACTTCCCTCCTAACTTCCCACAGGAGGGCAGATTCACCAAACCCTGGGCAGAACTTTTTCCAAAGGTATCCACAAAATGTCCAACCCCAAAATCATCCATCCTTCTTTCCCCAATTCCCTGAGCCCAGACAACCTAATTCGGGAGAGGGGAGGCCAAGGGTGGAGGGGTACCCAAATCTTCCCAACCCGGGGTACTACCAGAGAAGGAATAGCTAACCTTCCCGGGATCAGCCCAGGGTAGAAAACTGAACCCCGTGTCAGCCTGATTGGGTTTCACAGTTTCACAGTTCGAGCGCCAGGTCCAAAATATGGCACAGGAGCTGAGTTGCGTGCTGATGGCTCAGCAGAACCCCCAGATGAGCATGCCGGCGCAGAATGCCCCAAACTCTGGGCCTGGTGCTCCAGAACAATGACAGGGGCAGCACCCCGATAACCCACCGGTTAACAGGGAGGAGGCACAAGGGGGGGGGGTGTAAAGCCTTGGAGGAAGCTTCCTGAAAGTCTGCCACCCAAGGAGCAGAGAGGAGGTAGGAGAAACAAAGGACCCAAACAGACTCACTTTGAGGAGGAGGTACAGATCTTCCAATTTGAGGGAGAGGGATCCTCAGAGATGGGGGAACTCCTCTCAAGGAAAGATGGGTCCCAAGGAATTCACAGACAGAATGGGTAGATGTGGGGACTGAGCTAGCGCCGCCCATCATCTCATCCCAGAACCACCAGCATCAAAATCCCCTGGTTCAAACCCATTCTGGTGACTGCCTCCAAAAGGGGGGGGGGGACCAGACCTGGAACCAGGGGAACCCAAAACTTCTCCCATACATAGCTGCCATCTTTCCTTTACAGATTCCCAAGACCCTCCACAGAATTCTGCCCAAATCTCTTCTCTCGCAATGTCCAAAACTAAACAATTGGCCCACCAGTTGTCCAAAAATGTGCATTATCTGTGCCCCCTTGAGGAGAAGGAGGGAAGATACTATGTCCTGGTCCATGTACAGGGGCAGGGTACATATTGGCACTGGTGGACACTGGATCCCAAGCTACCCTTCTGTCCAGAAGGGCCTTTGACGAACTAAATGCAGGAAGGGGGGAGAATCACCGTATTCCTCTCACCTCTCGTCCTGGACAACTTCAGAACTTTGACGAGAAGGAAATTCCCGTCGAGGGGACTGCAGATCTGGACATTAAAATTGGGTGACACAAGGTGAAACATCCGGTCATAGTAGTGACTCCAGAGGGCACTCCTTGTTTAATAGGGAATGACCTCCTGACAAGGTTGTCACCCCTAATAGATTGTATAAACAAGGTCCTCTGGACCCAGACTAGCCGACCAATAAAACTAAAACAGAGTGTCAACCATGTTAGTTTAAACGGCACATGCCACATGGTTGAACAAAAATCTGACCAAGTAGAATTTCACTTCCAGAACAACGAAATGCCAGACGTGACAGTAATAGCAGTAGGACAACAGACTGGTGATGGGGGGTCCTCTCCATTTCTGAAAATCAACCTTCCTTCCAGTTTAAGGTGGTATTCCACACTGCAAGGAAACACTCTGAAATTCTTTACTAATCCACAATCAGACATTCCCACTCCAATAGTCCAGAAAGATGTGAAATCAGCTCTGAGCCTGAGATATTCAGCAAATTGGAGAGCAGTTGTTCATCCCTGTTCAGTTAAATGATGGGAAGGACTCTGTTCTCGCCCGAGTGTGTGTGAACAACGGTAAGAGATTCATCAGCGAAGCCATGTTCCGCCAACTCCCAAAAGATCCAGCCATTCCCACATTCAAACTGATAGACAAATGGGAAATGGATCTGGAAACACCCAATTCCAAACATCTCCTGCCAAGCAGGTGTCTGCTCAAAATCTCTATTGGCAACAAGAGCATAGTCCATAATTGTTGGGTCGTGCGAGACGTCACTGCCGCCTTTTACTTAGGCAGTGACATTCTCAATCGCTTTGCCATTAGTTTGGACGTAATAAACTTCAAAGCTTGGTCCCGGTTAGCAGATAATCCCATGGGCTTTGATGATCCAGAAAAAAAGCATTCAGGTCAGCTCAATTGCTACCTTATGCAGTTGAAATTCAGATTAAAGAGGAATTCGCCATCCCAGAAAGGACCCGACAATTCTCCCTGGAAGTGAAAGTTAAAAGAGGACAAACATTGAAAAACCCTGATGCTTATATTCATCTAAATGCTTCTCTCCAACAGCAAGGGTTGGGGGTAAACCCAACACCATTAGTCAACATAGAACATGACACCATTCCAATAGAGGTGGATAACAGCGACTTAAAGAGTATTACTCTAGCCGCAGGCACCATTATTGGAATGGCGGTTGATGACCGACATTTTTCCATTGATTTAGGAAATGAACTGTTAGGACCAATCCCCAAGGACTGTTTTGACAGTGACAGTGGTGACAATACAACACCACACAGGATCTTTACCCGGCATGGGGGGATCTTCCTGGTGTACACTACCTGCTCTTATGGTAAGGATGATGTGACTTGTGACTTCAGGAGGGATGAAGTGATTTTCCAGGTCCATGAGGGCTGCCTTTCCCACCTGAGGCCTCCACTCCAAATCAGCACTCTGACCAGGGACTTCCCCACCCAGCTGGAGAAGGCTGCTGAGATAGCAAAACCAGAAGTCTTTCCAGGCTTCAGGCAGATGGTTGAAGAGAGAGTCAACCTAGCTGATGCCTGTGTGACTCTGGAGCAGAAGCAAAAGTTGAAACAAGTTTTCTTGGATTTCCAAGATCTCTTTGCGGTAGACTCATATGACTGTGGTCACACCGACATCCACACAACAACAATTCCCACGGACCCTGGCATGACTCCAGTATTTGTGAAGCAATATCGCTTGCCTCTCGCATCCATGGAGTCCCTTACTGTAATAATTAGGAACTTTGAGTCCCGGGGGATAATCCGTCCAGTCCACAGCACCTTCAATAATCCGGGGCTGGGAATGTTGAAGCCAAACGGCCAGTGGAGACTCTGTGCCGACCTTAGGGAGCTCAACAAACGGGTCCATACTTCCCGATGGCCTCTTCCCTACATTGACCAAGGGCTGGCCCAGATCCAGGGGTCACAGGTATTCACTGCAATAAACCTGACCAATGGATACTGGACCGTGCCTGTCAGTAGGGAGGACCAATACAAACTGGCTTTTACCTTTGGGGGCCAGCAGTACAAATGGACCCGGACTCCCTTCGGATACCTCAACTCCGGCAATGAATTCAACATTTTCCTACACAAGGCCATGCCCGAACTGGGTGCGAGGGGTAACCTGGCTTATGTAGATGATGTCCTCATCAAAGGTTCATCTGTGGAGGAACACATAGCGGAGATCCGTTATGTTCTGACCCAGTTGAGGGCCGCCAGAGCAAAACTTTCGTTTCAGAAAGCACAGTGGTGTAGAAGCCGTATTAATTTCTTGAGAAATGAGATTACTCCTCAGGGTCTCTGTCCCCAGGAAAAGAAAGTGGAAGCACTCCAGAAACTGAAAGACCCCACAACTCTGTGGGAACTAAGGAGCCTCCTTGGACTGATTAATTACAGCAGAGAGTTCATTGAGGGCTACGTGGAGATCATCAGACCCCTGATTCTTCTCCTGAAGGGGGGTTCAAGTGGGAATGGGGTCCAGAACAATCCGAGGCAGTAAGACAGCTCAAAAGAAGCCTCTACTAAGCACCTTGCCTAGCTTACCCTGTCAGAAACAAGGAGTTTTTCTTGGAGACAGGGTTCTCTAATACATGCTTGACTGCAGTATTATATCAAAAGCATGACAAGGTCAATATGGTAATCTCCTATGCGAGCAAAACTTTATCCTCTGTGGAGGAAACATTCAATGATTGTGAGAAGGCACTCCTGGCAACGGTGTGGGCATTGAAGAATTACTGCCCGTTTATCCAGGGGGAACACATCATAGTGGAGACTCCACACCAGCCTCTGCAATATCTCCAAAGTGACAGAATCCGGGCGGAAATGTGAGTAATTCCCGAATTACTTCCTGGATTCAGTCAATGCAAGGCTTTCCTGTGGAGGTCAGATATGGCCAAAACAAGAAGAGTCCCCTCGCGCAAGGTTTGGCTGACTTGCATGATTGTGCCAGAGAAAACTGTCTCGAGGACGAAAGTCTAAAAATCAAGGACAACATGGAGGCATACCTTAATTCCCCACACAAAGTCTTTGAAGAAGACAGGTGTGAGGGAATGCCCACTGTCTATGTGGATGGATGCTCTTACCATGTTGACAACAACGGGGAAAAAGAACTTGTGGCCGGCGTAGGAAATGCATGGGTGAATGAGTCCCCAGCACCCTCCGCTGGGTACAAGATTGGTCCCCGAAGTAGTCAGGTAGCAGAGTTTATGGCTGTGCATCACGCCATCCTCACTGCTGTCCAACATCTACTCCACGAACTGGTCATAATCATAGATTCGGATTATGTACGGAACGGGTTCGTGGAGCACATGGTTAATTGGAAAACCTGATGCATGTTATGTGCTAATAACAAACCCTTGAAACATGGGAAGTTAATCCAAAACATTGATGATCTGGTCACCTCGAACGGGATGACCATCTACTGGAAAAAGATCAAGGGTCATTCCAAAGTGGAGGGACCAGACAAAACTGGAAATGCCTTAGCTGATCAGCTGGCAAAAACCTGGGCCATCCAAGGGAATCTAATAGAGATCGAGTACCTGTTGGGGGAGATCCAGGTCACTGCGATCACTAGGTCCCAGACAAATGCTCACAATGATCTTTCAACTGCACAATGGAATAAGGAGACCCCAGATGCTGATTTGATTATGACTCAGAAGGGGGATCCAATAATTGGTAAGTTTTACCAACACATTGAGGACCCTGAGAACGTTTCCCTTAAGGATACTGATTACATTGGGAAAGAGGACCTCAGAGTGTTGATGAAATGTCCAAAAATGTTCTGAATCCAAGAAGGTTTGTTGGTAAGGAAATCCCAAGCTGGCCATGATCACCTCATTCCGAAGCCTGATGTTATGTCACACCCATGATGCGGCCACCGCCGGTCATAGGGGGTTTCATACAACACTTGAGATCTTAAGAGAGGTTGCATATTGGCCACACATGGGGCAGGACCTCAACCAATACTTGAAGGGGTGTCTGGTGTGTGCACAATTTCAGCCAACATCCCTCACACACTGTGTGCCTCTCCAAAAGAGAGAGGATGACCCTGCCATGGTCAGATTTGCAAGTCGACTTCATAGGCCCCATGATTCGCTCCTCTGGGGGAAATAAGTACATGTTGACAGTAACATGCTTATTTACTAAATGGGTGGAATGTCTCCGGGCCCCAAACTGTAAGACAGAAACAGCAGCTGCCCCACATCTTTTCGTGTTTTGGTATACCCCAAAGGATTGAGTCAGACAGAGGTAACCATTTCACCAGAAAGTAATGACAAATATGTGGGAGATACTGAGGGTTAAAAGGAAGCTACACATTGCTTACCGCCCAGCCTCTTCTGGTGCAGTAGAACGTTACAACAAAACCATTGTGAACATCTTGAAAATGTTTGTGGCAGATTCTGGGCCAAGTTGGGATATCCAATTACCTCTGGTCCTAATGGCCACCAGATCTACCCCTTCATCCGGAACTAAAATGTCACCGTTTGAGCTGATGACTGGACGCAGGATGGTGCTTCCCCAGCATTTGCTCTACAGGACTCAAGAGCAGATATTGATCAATTCCTCCACAACTCATGAGTATGTTGACAATCTAAGGAAACACCTCCAACATGCTTTTGCCTATGCTCAGTGAAACCTAGAAAGATCAGCCAATAGCATGAAGACTCACTATGATTTGAAGACTACTAGGGAAGAATACAATGTGGGAGGCCGGGTCTATCTATACAATTTCCAAAGGAACCAGGCCAAACAGCGGAAATTTCTGCCTACATGGAAGGGACCTTTTGAAATTGTAGACAAGATCTCGCCAGTCGCCTACAAGATCTGCATCCCCAAAGGCAGTTTGGCGGAAGGGGAAGACAAGTTGGTCCATATTAATCAGCTAAAGTGTTGCCATCCCAGGTACACTTTGCAGCAACTGGAGGAGTCCTCTGCAATCACAGAGGGGGCCTCTCCAGATTAATACCTTTTCAACCCTAAAATATTCCACATATAGTCTCTAAAATACAAGGATAAGAATGCAAATGTCTCCTGATTGATATAATGTATATGTTCGCCCCACTACATTAATAGTGGTGGGGAAATGTCCACGAATATGTTTCTGCCACTTTTGCTTTGTCATCCTGGGAGAGATAAACCATGGAGATGGACCAAGGAGGACGACCTGGGGACCAAGAGCCAAGATCCGAGGGGCCTAGGGTACTGCCCAATACTCCCATCAGGACCGGCGAGGAGAACCAATTGATCCACCCGGATGGAGGAAAAGATGCTGAACTTTGCCATCGGCAGAATCAGAAGACGATGAGGCGAACATCCCAGTCTTGCGAGTTCCATTGATGGAAAATCAATGTCATCGCAAGAGGGGGGCTTGTGGGATGTTTTTATCCACGCATCCAAGCCCTACCACATCATTGTGCATTACTCACATGGGAACATCATAATGGCCGCCGGAAAGCATGCTGCTCGCCAGAGATCATCCAATAATGCGCAGTGAAAATCTGACAGATAGGCCACCATCCACTTTTGCCTCTGTCAGTGTTAATACAGGAGACCATTGCCAGACCCTATCCTTTGGCTGTACACAGTGCAAAACCAGTGCAAAGGAATATAGTGCTGTTCAAAATCCGTTTTAATTGATGTCAAAAATTGCTAAAATCATGGCTCGCAGAACTACTGAAAAGGTCCCACCTCCTTGTTGCGGGGTCAACAACATTCTCCCGCAAGACTCTACATGAATCTGTGGTCCACAGAAGTGCATCCATATTTGAACAAAGTATAATTTGTGGATTGCTTACTGGTAAGGCATTTGTCAAAAATGGCTGCAATACCGGTGCTTGACACTAACCGGCGCTAGCGACCTAAATTCTGACAGGGGACCTGTATTTCAGAAGCTAAACAGCATCCTAAGTTAGCTGAGACTTCAAAGGCTTGATGGTCAATGAGAATTCTTAACACCTACTCTTCCTAGGCCCCGTACCAGAAGGCAGTCTGATTTAATTAAAAGTTCAAGAGGCCTCTGTCCATGGGAGGCCTTCACACCTGCTCTTATCACCAACAGCACAGGATATCACAGGGTCCTGTTGATTAAAAGGGGAAGAGAGTTTCCCTGCAGTCTGGAGGAAAGAGACAATGGATGCCTTCAGGTGAATAGAATATTCTGATTTTGTGTGCGATCTGTCCAACACTGCTCTGGGGGAAGGCAAGACACATGATCTCTGAGTCAAGCCAAGTTCCCGGGGGCGGGACAAACAAATGGGTGTACTGAATTGAGAGCAAACATATGTTTTATTAAATTGCTTATAAAATATTGTATCAAGCTGACAGAAATGTACAATTTGGGGATTCTTAATATGAACATTTCACTCACAATTTGAGACTAAGCTCAACTCTGTGTGATGTTCTGAGACCGAACCCTGTGATTTATTCATATTGTAGACACTGGGTTTATGCTAGAAACATGAGTAATATGCTCAGGGAGAGGGTGCAGGTCTGTGCAAAATTTGATGCAGAACCGACCAAGGCAAAACCCACTAAAAGCGCAAAATGTTGTCGTTTCTGAACCCAAGCTCTTAGAAAGATCAGGGTTGGACAGAGACCTGTCTTAATTTATCTGTGATGTGTACATGTATTATGAACCACGTGTGTATCTGGGAAACGAGTTTGTTATGAAAAATTAATTTTCTAAGTGAAACCAAAGGGGCGTTTCTTCAATAGATTGTAAAATGGTAGCATCACTCTGATTCACAGCTCAGTTCTCCAGTCAGGCACAGAGAATCCTCTAACCTATCAGGATCCTTAGAGGGGTGGGCATAGAAAGTCAGCCGTCCCACCCATTTTCAAAAGACATAAAAAGAGCCACTGAGACCCAGGTAGACACATTCACTTTCCACTTCAAACTGATTTCTTGCGAAGCACTTTGACGGACGACTTCAAATCCAGGCAATATCCAGAGACCAGAACTTAGAATCCAGACTCTAGAACTTAAAGCAGAGGGGCCTGAACCACAAGCTGGATACTTTTCAGTAGACCTCAAAATCTTTTGCAACCTGATTCTCAACAGCCGGGCGAGCTGTTTTGCTTCTGGCTAGAACTCTGTACCAGAACCAGACCCAGAAAGCAGAGCTGTATCCAGAACCCGTCAGACCCAGACCAGACCGCTGTGCAGTGCCGATAGCAGACCAGACCAGACCGCTGTGCAGTGCGAAGAACTTTTGCCGGAACCAGAGATCCAGACCAGCAGAGCAGAGCTGACCCAGATAGCTGTGACTTCAGAACCACCCACCTCCAGAAGTCCAGTCTAAACCTGTTGACCAGACCTTGACTACCTATTTCAAATGTATAGTGTGAGTATCCAGCCAGAACTGTGCAGATCCAATCTCTTAGTTTAAAATAATCTAATTAAAACCATTTTCACCTAGCCAGAACTGCATATGAAATTGTGTGTCCATTCTGTGATTTCAAAGCTGTGAAAGTGTCATTTGTCATTCTGAATCTTTAATGTATTTCCGAGAATCTACCTCCACAAAAACGTCCGTATCTTTTGAACCGCAAGAATCTAAGCTTTTCAACAAACCCAATAAGGCATTCCAACTCCTCATAGTTTTTCCGTAATCGCGATTGACGCACTCGGAAAAAGTGCCACAAATTGCAATTTAACTCAATTTCACCACTTGTACAAATAGCTGCTTCTTGCTTTCCACTGCTGAAATTCATTTCACTCTGATAATCATTACTGAATCATTGCTAGTGTTGACCTGGACTAATTCAAAGTAGCTATCACCTACCCTGAATCTCCTATAGGGAATTAAAAACATTTTTAGCATATTTTCACTTCATTGCAACCACATTTAAAAGTATTTGGCCTGTGTTTTAAAATCACCCCTGTTTCTCTAAGCTTGCTAGGGGGAACTGGAATTTGAATTGCATTTTGATTGTATTCCTGAGAACTGTGTGCTCTCCTTTCCATCTCTAATTTTGCATCAGGGGGGAGTGAATTGCCACAAGGGGAAAAGTGATCATATTATCTCTTGTTGAAATCATATCAGTTTATTTCTGTGCTGCATTCTTTCCATCATTGCTTTTCCTTGAAACCATAAAAGTATTCTCTGCTTCCTTATCCTTTCTACGCCAACTCCTAAGTAATTAAAGAAGTGTGCTAGTGTAATATTATACATTGTTGATCATTGTCATATTCATAAGTGTGCTATCAAATATTAATTTATTCACACAAGTGTGATATATATATATTGTTTAATTTTCAAATAAATCTTTTAATTTGCAAAACAAACCTACTTCTTGGCTCAGTGAGGTCAGGGGGATTCAAAGAGAGGGGCGTTATATAAGGCTTCATCATCCAGATTTATGAACTTGTCATAAACATCTATAAATAAGGGCTTCCATTGGGCATCCCAGACCAGGCATTGACTTAGTAGGATTGCTAGATTGGAGTCACTTACAAGATGTCCTCCCGGCTGTGTGAGTACCTGCTGGCCATGAGATGCTGGATGGGTAGAAACTGGCTGAAACTAAATGGGGACCAAACTGAGATCCTGGTGGTTGGTTCTCCTCCCGATCTTTCTCTCTCGTCTTCATCTTTCTGGCCCTCTGACATCGGGGCTTTACCCACTCCTGCTACGGTGGTCCAGCTCACCAAATCACTATCCATGCTGGCTCAGGTGAGCGCAGTGTGTAAGTCAGGACACATCTTCTTACGGGTACTCTGTTGGGGTCTCCCCTATCTTCCCATCAATCTTCACCCCTGGGTTGTCGCTGTAGTGGTCATTAGTCATATTGACTACTGCAATGCCCTGTTCCTGGCCCAACCATTGGGTGTGATGTCCTGGCTGCAAAGTCTTCAGAACATGGCTTGCAGGGTGGCCACTACTACTCCTTACAGGGCTCACATTAGTCAGGTACTTCGTGTCCTCCACTGGCTTCCAGTGGCAAAAAGGATTGAGTTCAAATCCCTATGCATGGTGCAAAAAGCATACTACCACCAGGGGGCTGAGTATTTGCAGCACAGGTTTAAGCCCAATGTGCCAGGGTGCTCTCTTCGATCAAGTGATGCGCTCCTCGTGGCCATTCCTGAGTTTTGTCATCAAAATTGGGGGATGTGCCTTCTCCGTCTCAATGGCTAAACTTTGAAATTGTCTGCCTATTCCCTTTAGACAGGTTGAGAAACATCTGAACTTTTGTAAGCTTCTTAAAACCTGTCTCTTTTTTTAAAAAGCCTGGCGCTAGCTTTATTCCTTGTGTTTTCTTTGTGCCACGATGCCTTTGGGCGTCCTTGCGCGTTACAAGTATTTCTAACATAACATAACATAACATAACATTAAAGATTGGAGGCTTGAGCTGAATTCTGTATACATTATTCAACCTAAAATACATACAAATATCCAGTGTGGATTACCTGCCCTGCTCTTTAAAGGCATCCAGCGGCCTGAATGTACCTTCTGGGAAGAGGTCCCCTAATGAGTTCTAGTCTATTAACCATCTCTCTCTCTCTCTCTCTCTCTCTCTCTCTCTCTCTCTCTCTCTCTCTCTCTCTATATATATATATATATATATATATGTATATATATATATATATATATATAGATATATATATTTCTCATGTGTTATTGCTATGCTTGTCATGTATTTAATGGGTAGGAGGGGGGATTAAGATGTCTAACGCCCACTTTGTTCACAATCCTATTTCATTCCCTAATGGTGTATGACACAATGTACATTTCACGTTTATAAATGGGCTCCAAGAGACCTTGGGCATCACAGACTAGACACTGGACTAGCTGACCTATTTCCTCTTGAATTGGCCTTCTTAAGTGCAGCTGGGCCATTTTCTCTCCTTCATCTCACTTTCTACCTTGCAGCATACCTCAGGGCTATATCCTCTCACTGTGGCTTTTCAACAAGTACCATGCCCCTCTGGCCTATCTGATTTCCTCCTTCTCTTCTCACTTCTAGTGCTATGCTGATGACATACAGCTTTCCTATAAGATTTCCTCCTCTGCCTACTCTGCTTCTTCTCTCATCCCAGACTGCCTGACTGCTATCCAGGCTTGGTGAGTTGATAACGATCTCTGTCTTAATGCCAGTTAGACTGATTTCCTTTGCATTGGGATTCCTTACCCTCCTTTGCTCCTACGTTCTGGCTGCACCCCTTGAGCCCCCTCCCCTCACTCTCTTGTGAGGCAAAAAACTTGGGTGTTATCTGTGACTGCTCTCTCTCCTTCTCACTCCACATCACTGACATTGCCAAGAAGGCCCAGCTTCAGCTCTACCTTCTCAGAGGCGTTCTCCCCTTCCTCAGCTTTCCCCAGAAACTCAATGTCTCTAGAGCTCTGGTTCTCTACAGGCCAGATTATTACAACAGCATCTTCCTTAACTTTCCTCTTTCCTCCCTCTGCCCACTTCAACTAATCCAGAATAGAACGGCAAGATTTATCCTTGTCCTCAAGCCCAGTGACCGCATCTTTCCAGCCCAATAATCTCTCCACTGGCTCTCGTGGTTGCAATGATCAAATTTAAGACCCTCTGCATCATCCACATGAATTTCTGGGGTGCGGGTCTTCAGTACATCCAACTCTCTCTCCATAAATACCATCCTGCAAGAGCCCTTTGGTCCTCTAGCGCCAACTCTCTGCAGAACAGACGGTTTTCCAAGTACTGAGAGGTGGGTAGATCTCTTTTGTTGGCAGGAACCTCCATCTGGAATGGGCAGTGTTAGGGAGAATTCTCCAGAATGGCTAATTTCCCTTACGTGTTGAGTCCCTCAGCAGTTTTGCTGGATTTCTAAGGTTTAATATTTTTACTTGGAGGAGTGTGAGCCTTTTTTTTTCCAGTCTTACATGTGTTTTGCTGTTTGTTGTACATTTTTCGCTCATGGTTTATGGAGTCTCATCCACCCCATAGGCATCATTGTTTTACTGTGTGTCACCCAGCACCTTTAGTGCAGTGACACAGGGTTGTCTTTTCAGACTTCCCACTTTAAATTCCATGTTCTGGGACTCACTACTGTCACCCAGAACATGTAAAGTTGCCATTGACTTTACTAGTCTTTATCAATTTACAGACCCAGAACACCCTATCTTCCAATAGTGTACTGGAGGGGTTAATAGTTATCCCCTTTTGTCTGATTCTCATGTAACATTAGTATGTTCTCCTTTCTCTAAGATTTGACTGGTGGCAGTAGTATCTACCATTTTTATTCTACCGCGAGCAATGAAAATAGCCTCGGTACCGTTAGAGGCTATGGTGGTAGCCTCAAACTCAAACCCGGTATTCCAATTTAATTTTACTTGGTTCCGGTCGCGTTGTTTCACCATATTTATTTTAAAGGTCTTCCTAGTGTTTTACTCTGCGTGCCAAACTAGTTTTGGTTCCTTTGTTCACCGTCCTTTGCCGGGCTTCTGCACAGAAGCCCTCCTTAGGCGCCTAAGTGTCTGGGTGGGCAGGATGTGAGGAAGGGGTTTGAGGACCCCTGCACAGGGTCTCCTTGGAGACCAAGTTGCACTCTTGTTTGATTGGCCGGTGGCTGTGTGATTGACAGCCAGGCTGTGTGAATGGGGGTTTTGGTGCATAAAAAGCCAGTCTCAGGGACTGGAAGGCAGAGTTGCAACTGGAACGAGAGAACCAATGTGAAGCTGAAGGAAGATGACTGCTGCAACTACTGGACACCTGGTAAAGCCCTGCTGCAGGTATGAATCGCCTGAAGCTTCGATGACAGAGGGAATCTGCAAGCAATCCTCTCCCCTTGAGCTTGGTGGGAACAACCAGCTCGCCAAACACCAGACACTGCAATCTTCAAGGAATCTTCTCCCCTTGAGCTTGGTGGGAACAACCAGCTTGCCAAACACCAGTCTTCGGGCCTCATCCTGGTCGATTTTGCTGTGCATTGCTGCAGTAGATCGGATTGCAAGTGTGAAGAGAACCAGTTTGGGTTTTAAGGAACACACCTTTTATTCGTCGTTTTGCTCTGCTGCTGCCTTCTTCACTGGGCAGTGCAAGACCCTCCAGCCATCCTCCTCCTTGTCACCACAACTGAAGCTTCAGGAACCGTGAGCCTGCAGGAACTGCCAGGAACAACTGCCTCAGCTACAGCATTCTTCTTCTTTTAAGGTACTATGGAAACTCAGTTGTTCTTTGCGTCCAGCCGCGGTGAAAGTGCTTGAAATCTTTCACCTCTCTGAAGGCTTGTCCTTCTCTTCTCCTTTGAATATCTTTTCCTCCGACCAACTTTGTGGCAAAGACTTAACCGCAAACTACTTTCAACTCTGTGATCCTCTGCAAAGACTCTGAACCAATAACATTGGACCAGACCTATTGACTTGAATCCTAGTTGTAGTAGCCTTTGTTAGATTGCCCTGCCTATAACGCGTCAGTGTTATTGATTTTGAATAACCTTGTCTTTTCTCCCTTTTAAATTGCAGGAGTGCCATTGTGCTCACACTTCATTTTGAGCCTAACTTGTCCAGAATTGATTGGGGGTTGTTGTAGTATATTAAGACTGTGATTTTCTGCTGCCTTATGATAATGATCTGTTTTATAAATGATTGTGTAAATAAATGTATATTCTTTTACTCAGAAACCTTGAATCTGTGTCTGTTTGAAACATAGTAATTGTTGTCCTTTGTGTAAACTCTTGTATTGCTCACTTTACTCTTGAGATAAGTCTGGCTGCTCAGCCATCGTTACCACCTTATTGTGTAGTGCAGGCTTGTACCAAAGGTGAAATTGTACTTACAGTTGTAGTCTTAATTGTGTGTAGTGTTCCCAAAGGGTACTCATAGGTTCTGCCTAACAGTCAGCCTGCCTCTATATGTCTTGAGCCAGATCTCCTTAAGATTTGGACACTGCTGAGGACCTTCCTATTTTCTTCCACCTCCAACCCCACACCTTGCTAGTGTTCTCCTGCTGCTGCAACTGGTTGAATGTGGCCCTTATGAGTCTTCCGGGGCCAGGCCTTCATCTCAACCAGCCTTCCCCTGCACCCCCTTAGGATCATTTTCCTTTGGGCTCTGTTCCCTGACTAACTACTGAGACTGGTCCATCCCCGTCCTTGCACTATCCACCCTGCCCCACCCTCCCCTGGCATTTGCCCCATTGGGCTCCCCTGGGCACTCGCACATCCCCTGTGGGTTCCGTCCCTCCTGCACTTCTCCCTCAACGCCTTCCCTCTCCCATCCCCTGACCTGTCCTTCCCCCTCCCCAGAACTTCATGTTACTGCACTTGCATGATCCAAATGTCACAACGTCTAATAGGACCATTATTGTTATGTTTCTCCTCTACCCCACTCCCCTTTGTCTTGTGGTGCCTGCAAACACCTCCTGCTTTATCATGGAGCACCAGACTCTTCATGTACAGAAGCAGCCTGTTCACCAGCAGTCTGGCATAGAACTTACTATCCAAATTTAAAAAGGAAAGTGGTCTGTACGAAGAGCACCTATCCGGCTCATTCTCAGGCATCAGGAGGTGGGAAATGGAAGCTTCCCTCATGGTCTGGCGCAGGATCCCCTATTAAATGGCCTCTTAGTAATCGTGCAAGGGATGCAGGGCTAGAATATTTGCAAATGCCTTATAAAGTCTACAGTTATGACGTCCAGCCGTGGGATTTTAGATCTGGCCAAGCTGTTGATTGTCTTAATTATAACCTCTGTGGTTATGGCAGTATTAAGATTCACCTGGTCTTGTTGTGATGGTCAGAATAACCCAATCTCCTCCAGGTATTGGTGCAATTGCCTTGCTGACTTATCGGGAGGATAGCTCACGAGCAACATGCTCACCTTGGAAGCAAAACGACAAGGAGCACCACAAGTTTGATCCCCGGCACCGAGCTTAAAAACCTCTGGGTATTAAGCATGTTATAAATAACCTATCATCTCTCAGAGATTTCCCCCACTTTGTATTTATGTGTAGCCTAACTGATCTCTCATGGCCTCTCTATGATGTGTTTTTTTCTCCTGCTTTACAAGCTTGGCCAACAGCGCTCCATAATTTTGTCCCTCACTATATAGCCTCACCATTTGTCGTTAACCTAGGAACCTAATTTCCCTTGCAGAGTTCTACCTGAGTTTCCTCAGTTCAGTTTGATTTTCTACTAGAGTTGCATTCTTCCCATTTGCATTGTATGTCTATTCCAGTTCCTTGAGTTTCTGCTTATTTTGCTCCTAATCATGCCTAATATGCCAACCTCCTTGGAGATACATATGCCTCTGACTAATCCCTTAAATGTCTCCCATAATGTTAGGTTTGAATCAACTCATCCAGCCTTGATTGCCAACAATAATCACATTTCTTCCGAGAGGCCAAATCTAACTGCGTCATCCAACATGGCGTGAGACATGAATCTCAAACACCTACCTATGCGATCAACTGTTGGGACCAAGATTTCAACAGTCACTAGGGAGTGTGTGGTGAAGTATTTCACATTGTTCTGCAAATTGCATAATGGTCCTTGACTAAAAAATGAAGTCGATGCGTGACGCTGTGTTGAGTACCCAAGTATGAAGCATAACATTGTGATCACCAGGGTGACATGCCCTCCAAATGTCTGAGAGGTCATAAAGGTCACATATCTGCCTAACTTTATGGGCCACCCTAGCTTCCGGCTGTTAGCTTATGGGGGACCTGTCTAACTGTAGGTATAAGACAGTTAAAATCCCCTCCCCTACTATCACAGAGTCCTCCGTCCTTGATTGCCTTTCCACACTCATTTACACAATTCTGGAGTGTTGGCATTATGGCTATTGCATGTCATAAAACCCACAGAAAGATCATCAAAATATCCTCTACCCCAAAGGAGCCTCCCCTCTTTATCTCTTGCCACTTTTTTAAGCAGAACTCGAACAAACTGTAGTGATTAGTGTCTATGACATGCCCATTTTTGTCTGAATTTGAATTCTGAAGAGTTTGTTTGGTGCGTTTCCAGAAGGAATGCCACATTCATTGTATGCCTGTTTAAATATTGTATTATTTTTCTGGCTTTAGGTGGGTGATTGGCCCCCATAATGTTCCAGGTAGCCACTTTAATTACTTTCTTGCGCTACCCGTTGTCCCCTTAGTCATGTTCTAACGCTGCATTGCAAGATATCAGATTATTCAGAACAGCGCAGTGAGAACTGTCAGGAATAAACCCAGAAGGGAGCATATAACCTCAGATAGAAGAGCCTGCACTGGCTGACAATCAAGGAGCTGATTATGTTCAAGGCTATGACCATAGTCCTCCGATGTCCATGGCCAGTCACCCTAAGTTTCCTAGGGTCATCCAGACGTGGACCCCTTGCTCACTGTGCTCAGAGAGGCACAGCTCCACCTCACTGATGAGGCCCAACAAGGCTGAAACACGTGTATGCGTTTGCTTTTGGTACTCTTGTTCAGAAGAGAATTGCCATAGCATTTCGGTGCCGGACTGCCCATGTGGTTGGGACAAAGACTGATATACAAATGGATATTTCCCTTCTGTGAAAGGTACAGTGAGCTTAAGTGTGGCTGTGGACTCTCGAGTGGGTACCTTCCCAAAGAACAGTTCATTTAGCTGTGTTTGTTCTTGCAGAGGGGCACCTATGGACTATTTTTTTAATCTTTAGATGGCAGTTGCAGTTTTCCAGGAGGATCAAATAGTACCCGGCTGTCTCGTTTCTGTCATGTGGTCTAAATGTATACACCCTGATGCCTGTGTGTGTCTCGCTCACTATAAATGCATAAGTAAATAGATAATTAAACCCTAACGGTCCCCCCTGGACAGATACATTTACTTCTCCAATATTGTGTACCTCTTACATCCTCCATTCTACTATAGTATCTGCAACTCTTCCAGGATGCTGTTGACCGTGCAGCAGCATTGACTTGTAGCCTAGCAAAAACATCTTCTGCTGAGATGGACCGCCCCCCTTAACAAAACAACAACAAACAACCCTCAGCCATCTAAGGCTCCCTCTGTCCCACCAGAATGGTCAACCACAATTCACCTGGAAATTCCCTCCCTAAGCTTCCCTCATCAACATGCGTGTCACACAAGGGTAAATCCAAAAAACATCAAGGGAATAGTTTCAAGCTATACTAACTTCAATTGCATTCCTGACATTATATCTTACAGTTTTTTAGCACAAATGACCGGGCAAAGGAGTAAATATGTTACACACAAGTAGCATTCTCATTCATGTTGGTATCACGAAACACAAGCTGTCCCTCACAGGAAGCACACCCTGACCCTATCGGGGTAAGCTCTCCCTAGGCGGTCGCTGGTCCTCTATCTAATAGAGATAGCGAGAGAAACTGTCCCTCATCAACACTTATTCACATTAATAAATAAAACTGGATGAAAAAACCAAAGGCACGCCAGTGGGTTGAGACAGTTTAAATTAATTCTTGTCTCATCTGCATTCAAAGGGGGCGTACACACACAGGGAGTTTCCTAAAATCTTTATTCACCAACTGGGTAGATGGCTTCCAGAAAATCAGTCATCGTTCCTGGATGCTAAAAGATCCCAGGAGTATTGGATAGCCTAAAAGCAAAAATCCCTCTAGAAGAGTATGCATAGTTAAATCTGTCTCCAGGTGGCACAGTCATCCAATGCAGTGCTGGTGGGCATTCGGCATGCCCTTGTGGATTTGTAGTCACCGGGGTAATACTGCCAAGTCATGCCACTGCACTGCTTCATTAAGACCCTGATTGCATGTGTCCAGCTGGAATATCCAATGCTGTTCTCTCCGAAGCAATATGTTATTAAAGTTCCCTTCCTGTCTCGGTTGGTGTATCTTTTCAATGATCACTCAATGTCACGCAAGGGGGCAGTCATCCCGATGATCAGGCCATGCTATTAACTACATAATAAAACAATCATGTGATGCTAGCAACTGAGTATTCCCCACCTATACTACGTTTTACATAATCCTTAGCCAACCTTACACATGTGAGGCTTGATCTAATAAGAGGAAACCAATTGGTCCATGGTTCAGCTCCACTGTGCCCCAGGACCTAATTCAACCATTGTCATACTGCGAAGAACTCATGAGCAGTCAGGTAGTGTTGGCCTCCTTGTCACAACGATCTTCATGCAATTTGTGCATTCTCAGCTTTTATATGTGTTAATTTACTGTGTTTGGCGTGAGGAAGAGATGTGTCCGCCTGTCGTATGGAATCCATAGCCTGACATGGAACAACATTGAGTATTTTATATTCCTCTCCCTCGCCAGTCTCTTCACACCCGCAAATGATGTCGTAGAGTTCTGTACCGGAGCCGAGAAGTCCAGGAACACCTGAATGTGTTTGCCCTTGTAGCAAACCCCACCTTTTCCATGGTCATTTTTAACGTGGCATCTGGATCCCGATAATTCAGGATTCTGGCGATTATGGGTCTTGAGGAAGCCACTTGGACTTATTTGGTGGTAGGGATCCTGTGACACTTCTCCACTACAGATACCTAGGATAGCTGGTCTTGATCAAATATCTCTCAGCACGTGTTACATAATACCTACAGGAGTCCCAAGGCTTGTCTCCCACACAACAAAACCTATTTCTTCATGCCTGATTCTCAAGATCTTTGTTTTTTGCCATGACTACCTTCAAGATATCCTCCATTTCCTTGACTATTGGAGCCAAATGTCTAGTTGTATCTTCCAAATATGATATTCTGGTCTCCATTACATCCAGTCTCTCTCCATGCAGGTAACTGCACCCAGTTTTGTGTCCAGTTTACCTATGCAAGATTTTAGTTGAATTAGCATCTCTTTTATTTCAGAAGTTTGTGTCTTCCTGTGCGATCACACACTTACTTGCTTGTCCGGATCCATTGCGGCTGACATTTTCTTCTTCTTGGAAGAATGCAGCTTCTGTTGTTGCTTGTCACTTTTCCCCATGTCGCTGTCTAAGAACACCTTCTTTGAACATAGGGAGGCGCACACGGCTGTTACCGCCCATCTGAGTCCTGTTAGAATCTGATACTTCACCACCTCGTCCTGTTTATGCAGCAATTATATGGTGGTTGCAAGCTTTCCCTGACCGGGCTCTTGCCAGCCGCCCAGAGTACCACAATCCCTGGTGTACAGGTGGAGCCATGCACAATCCCTGCTTTAGCAGCCCTCAGTGTCTGGTTGCCACTTTCTCCTCTGACAGGCCGGGCACAACTTTATTGCTCAAATCTGCAATATCTCAGAACCTAGCCCTGGCTCAGACCATCAAAGCCGGCGGCCCTTGGGCACTCCATGTGCACGCTCTACCGCGGTGAGCCCCGGGGGATGGCGCCAGATCCCTGCTCCAATTCTCGGATGGAGAGCCACCGTGCCTCACGCTGATGTGTACCACCAAACAAGATTGTCCCAGGCAACAGAAGTGCGTAACCGCTGGATGACTGATCCAGCACAGCCTGGCCAGGCTGGTGCTCATCATGTCCTCAAAGCCTTCTCCAACCGGGCCTCCGGTACAGCCGAACTCCACTGCTGCGAGTCACAGGATCGGTGCTCCTCTGCCTCTCCAGTTCCACCTCGGGGGTCTACATGTCTCTTGGAAATGCAAACACTGGTTTCACTAGGATACAATATCGCAATAAATTCAACTAAAATGTCCTTCACCGCAGAGCTCATGAGTGAGCCGTCATTTTGGTCAGGTTCTCGAGCGCCCCTGCTGCAAGTTGGTAACATGTATGAGTGAAAATGTCAGAGAAGGCAACACAGGGATCCTCCACTCTCCCCTAAACTGTATAGCTGCCATGTGTCCCTATGTGACCGCAAAAACAATGCAACCTTGCTCTCCCTCTGTGCCATGCTAAAGCAGTGGGGAAATGAAAACAGCCTATGTGCAACAGAAAGATGAAACTTGTAACACTTGGACATTAAGCAAAATGCCACCTGTGTCTATGTTCAGCCATTTTGTAATGCCTGGGTTATTGTGTAAACTGGGTCTGTGAGTGTGGAATGCTACCTGTAAGAATACACCTAAGCAGATAGGACAGGCCAGCAATAATCAGGTTTGGTCCACCATCTAAGGACTGCATTCTGTGCTGCTTCCCTGTGAAGAAAAAAGGACATATGCAGAAGGGATGGGCGAGCAATAGGCAGGTCCTATGGATGTCATAGGATACAGAAGAGGTGAGGGTAAAGCTAGAGACTACATTTGGCTCCTGTGTCATAAGGAGGTGGGAACTACGGAATGTAAGTGCTCTTGTATATCCACCTTCTACACTATTGGTGGCATCGCTGTGCATGGCTCTGCAGAAAAAAAACAGGGGAGCAGGGTCATTAGTGGGAAAGTGGGAGAGGTAAATGTTAAACCTGTGGTGTTGATGGGTGCAGGACAGAAGTACCCAGTTCCTGAGTGTCACTTTGCTTTCCATGGTTTTGGCAGAGAAACCTGGGAGTATGTTAAACATAGGGAAGAAACCAAGATCTTATGGACTGCAGCTCTTTTGCTCTGGTTAGCCGCTGATTTGGGAGAGTGTGCAATAACAAGGACAGCATAGTCATGGTTGAGTTAGTGTTGGTGTGCTAATGTCTAGGCCTGTGGCGACCAATTGTGGGGAACGTGTGTGTGTGTAGTGTAAGGTGCTAGTAGATCTTAATAGTGAGACTGTTAGTTGGGGGAAGGGTGGGCACTCCTACCCCTAACCATTTGCAGACTGGTCCCATTTCTCTAGCTCACAATGGCACATGTCAGTCCCCTCCCTCTCACTCTCCCTGTCTCTGTTTCAAATACATTCACAGTGTCCCATGATGAAAGAACAATCATCTGTGAGTTGGCAGTTGAGAGAAAGAGGCAGCCTGGGAAACCCAGACACTGCCACTAACTACCTGCTGAGAGTTATGGGAGGCAAACACATTTGGTTCAGTTCGGAGGAAGTGCTGCTTGAAAGTTGAGGACCACAGTCACCCCTTTCACCCTCCTTAGTATGCTGGTTGGCAGGTTGAGAGATGCTTCAAAACGCTCCCTAACGTTCTCAGATGCAGAGTGGCTTGTCGGCATTTAAGCCTGCAGAAGGCAGACCCTGTATTGGCCGTGACAGGGTCCAGAATTCTTGCTTGTTTCTCCCAGAGGTGTACCTTCCTGTCTCCCACTAGCCCCAACTCTTCTCACAAAGTCCAAAACGAAAAACCATGGATACGGTTTGGACCCGAGTAATGTTCTCTGTGTCCATGCTCTACCCCTAGGTCACTCTTTCATTGGCTAGGCTCTTCATCATGTAGATCTCAGCATCCTGTTCTAATTCAATGTGGCTCTCATTACCCACAATTTGATCCCCTTCCATGTCTCCCAGATTCCCATTGTTTTGCTACCATGACCGCCCCAATGTCTCTCTCAGTGCCCATGTCTTTCCTCACTCGGCTCTTATTGTGGCTCGTGCTCCCCCACTTACCCTCTCAGTATCCAGTTCTGAACCCTGTAATTGACAGTGCCCATATTTTCCCAGAGGTGGCACTCATACCCAGAGTTCTGGCACTTTGTCGCTCTTAGTGCACACATTTTGCTCCATGTTGCTCAAAGTGCCATACATCTGAACCACTCTCACACTCAGCACACTGAAACACACAAACTATCAGAAACATGCGTGCGCACGCACACACTCTCTCTCTCTCACACACAGTTTCACTCAAGCACAAATGCACATTCTGGCCCTGTCTCCTGACATGCGCGTGGAAACAGGAAGACTGGAGCAAAGCGACTGGCAACTTCCCTGCCTGAGTCCTGCCTCCTTGCGACCCAAAGGAGTCCACGAGAGCATCAAAAGTAATGCCTTTGTGGAATCCTATGAGCGTGGCTCATGCCCTAGTATCTCAAATCAGTTGGACCCATACATAATGTCCCCATACGTAATGTCCCCATACATAATGTCCCCATACGTAATGTCCCCATACGTAATGTCCCCATACATAATGTCCCCATACATAATGTCCCCATACGTAATGTCCCCATACATAATTTCCCCATACATAATATCCCCATACATAATGTCCCCATACATAATGTCGCTGGGTAAAGCCATAGGCGACATTATATATGGTGACATTATGTATGGGGATGGATTGCGGGGATGGCCCCTGCTCCCATTTAAAAAAGAAAAGAAAAAAACAGTGGTTGCAAGGGTGTCCCCTGAGTGTTCAATGCAGTAATGTCACCGCAAAAAACAGCAACATTTTTGTCATGGGACATTTTTGCGGGGACATTGTTACATGTAACCAACTTGGTGGGCAGCACTTGTAGGGTTGGTTTGTAGTTTACCTCAGCAATTTATTCACATCCTCACCTGTTGAGCATGCCCAATAAATCCAGTTGCAATGCGTTTACTATATATCTCTCCTCCACATTTGGAATCCCTGGACACGACTCGGCCACTGCCTGACTTATCGTGCTTCGGCGGCGGCGTCCCTGTGTGTGAGCTGCACCGCCCTGGGGGGGAAGGGGAGTTTGGCAACCGTCTTCACTTTTTATCTGCGTTCCCACAGAAGACATATTATCTGATAGTTCAATACCAGCTATTTACTGTGTCAGCTCTGCAAGAGGCTTCTCTATAAACTGTTCTGGAAGACGCATGGGCTAAATCAATGAAAGAGCCTTCCGCCGCCAAAGGAATTGACAAAACATGAGCGTTGCCTCTGGGCCAGGAACGGAACAATGGCCTTCATTGCGAATTTGGCGTTGTGGCAAAAAAGTGGTGGTAACGGAATTACTGTATTATTTCTCTACAAAAAGGTAGGCAGCACTAACTGGGAAATAATCCTGCATATCATACAAGCACGGTAACAGAATTACTGCCATTTTTACCACAGCACCTAACTACAACTTCACCCATAAAGTGGAGGAAAAACCTCCAGCACTTTGCTGGCAGTTTTCCTGTCACATGAATGCCAAACAATTGAGGTTTAGACATGGGAAGAATGATTGCTAGTGGCAAATGTTTCAAGCCCCAATGCACTCCTGCACGCATCATGAATGGAAATTGACACTGCCGAACAACCACCCCTAATCTGGCACAGGTACCATAATCACGAGTGGTGGAAAAAAACAAATATGTAAACATAGAATTGTGTTTTTATAATGTGCTTAAGCCTCTATGTGGTAGACTGGGAATTGAAGCAATACTGCCCCTTTTTGAATTGGTTTCAAGACAAACCCGTTGCCCCTGAGCTATCCTCCCGTCTCCAACAGTGGTAGTTGTTCCAGCTCGTTGGGAGAGGTATTTGCCAGTATTTCCCCTGGAAATTAGTCCCAATGGATGTAGGGGGCAGATAATGAAGAACCATGCGCCTCAAATAACATTTGGGCCAGGCACATATTATGAGCTTCATTCCGAGTTTGGTGGTATGGTAAAAATGCGGCGGCTATGCCAATATTACTGCAAAAGCTACAGGTAAAACCCCCACTTTGCTTCCAAAAATCGACAGGTTTACCGTGCGATATTACCGCTCAGGATATAATTATAATAGTTCATTTATAACCCGCCTAATATCAACAAGTGATTTCTAAGCGCGGGATCGGGAGTCAGACCTTTGTTGCGCTGCGTTGTCTTGCTTCCAGGACAAACGTGTTGCCCTTGAGCTATCCTTCCTACCCCACCAAAAATCCCCATGGAGTTTAATGGAGTGTAAAAAGGGGAATTACACCGCTCCACCATCACTCATAATCCCGTTGTAATGCCACATTACTGAGTGGCAGTGATATAGCCAGGGTTGACAGATTACCCAAAAACAAAGAGGTGATGGCTGGAAGGTTTAGAATGAATCTTAACCACTGGCATTGCTCTGGGCATCCCTCCAGACCATCATTCTTTGCCTGCCAAGCCATTATTTATTTATTTATTTATTTGTTACATTTATATAGCGCACAGACAGCCCAGGGGCATTGAGGCGCTGTTACTTACATGGAACTTAGTTACAGGGAGGGTACAGTTTGGAGAAGCATTTGCAGATTAGTACATAGATACATTTATTTAAGAAGGGGTAAAACCCTATGCAAATCAGGTTTGGCCCCACCCCAAAAAGGCTGTCCAGCCCGAACTGCTAGGTCACATCCCTTCTGCACGAGACCACAAGCACCCCCAAACATGTTTCGGCAGATTACCACCAAACTCATAATGAGAAGCATTGTATATTGTGTTGCCAATTGCTTCAGAGCAATTTTGAAGAGTGGGGAACATATGAAGTTGGCAGTGGGGTGAGCAAATAAGTCAGAATGGCAGTAGACTGAACTTGTTAGGTGTCGACATACTTCCTGGAAAAGGTAGATGTCCCGCCTTTAAGATTTTCCAAGGCCTACCTTTGGTATTTGTATTTAGGTTTTAAATAGCAGAATCCTAGCCAGGAAGAAACAGCACTATGCAAATGAAATGTAGGGGCAGTGGAAATCCATGCCTGTGGTAGATAAGTTGCAGTTTGGAATCTCATCACACAATCAATTGCAAGGATCAGGACCAGTTCTTGGAAAATGATCAGTTTTGTTTCACCCTCCTAACTGCCTGAAAAAGTCATGTTTTAAATAGCACTTGGTCTAGATTAGGAAAACCATTGTCTGCCTTTCATCCATAGAAGCAGAAGAAGCGGCTATTCCTGGTTAAACTTGTGTGATCCTGGAGCGTAATCAGTGTGATCAGGCGAGAGAATCACTTTTCGTCCTGTATTTCTTCTCTGCTGTCTGACACCTGTAGTTTGCATTTCTCCTGCAATGAATATCAGACTGCAGATACCAGAATGCAAACAGACAAGCATTCGACCATTTTGGCTTTTGTGTAGGCATATGATAGGCATTTGCCAGATGGAGATACCGCGCAATAAGATGGCAAGAAACGGAAAAGGGGTGTAACTGAGCATAGCATGGTAATGCCTATACACAACCCAAAATTGTTGGCTTTGCCAAAGCGTGTTTTTAACAGGATCGTTGTGCAAGGAACAGATGCCAGGAGACACATGTTTCTTATAAATCAAGTGGCTGAAGATACACTTTGTTAAGACATGTTATTACACCAGGAGCTCCTTTACAGCAGCAATTAAGCCATTAACTCTTCAAAACTACTTACAAATAACAGTGGTTTGCCCAATACAGCACAAAGTCTAAGGTTATTTTGTTGGCACCACACTCACACATGGTGAGAGATGCTGCACCACCAAAATCATTTTGGACAGTACCCACTGGACCACATCATGTGGCTTGTGGCGGCCTGCTGCCTTAATTGTGTGTAGTCGGCTAGTGCTGGCGAGCTGCACCACATTGAGGTGGTGCCAGCCTGAGGAGCTCTCTGTAGCTCCACCCCTCTCCAGTTGGGCATTGTGTAGGGGGAAGAAAGGAGGGTGTCATGGAGGACGGACAGGCCTCATAGGGGGACTTTATCAGACCAGAGGGTGGCAGCAGTCTACGGGAGAGCTGAAAAATGTGCTGGGTCGCTATCGCTTGTGAAAGAGACCAAGAATCTTAGTGGGTGGTTGTGCCTGGGAAAAAAATTTAAAAAAACTAAGGAACTTAAGGGGTTTCTCCAACCTGTGAAAAACCTGGGAACCTTGAGGATTGGCTCAACCGTGTGGGAAAAATAAAAACATTGGTGAGTGTTTGAGCTCTGAAAACAACAGAGACACTTAGTGGGTGAGTGCACTCTGTGAAAAGCCTGAAATCCTTACAGAGGTGCTGTGTCCTGTAGAGGCTCTGTGAAAAACCTGAGCACCTTATGTGATATGATGTGTTATTTATAACGCGCTTAATACCCAGAGGTTTCTAAGTGCGGACCTGGGAATCGAACCTGTGTTGATCTGTGTCGTCTTGCTTCCAAAACGAGCACGTTGCTGCTGAGCTATCCTCCCCACCCGAGATGTGCTGGTTTCACTCTGTGGGAGAACATGAAAACATCTGACAGGTGTGCAATCAGGAAATGAAAATAATACTTGCAATCTAGTCCATGCAATGTAATGGCAGTCTAGTCAATATAATGTAATGGCAGTCTAGTCCATGCAATGTAATGTGTAAGACAGCAACTGGTCGGAGCCTTTCATTCACAGACACTATTAAAGTTATACCTTTCCCAAATATTTACCCAATTAAATAACCGTGCTCCACTTTTCACCATCATCGTGATCCGAGCGGATGTGTTGACTGCAGGTAGATGCCACAATGAAGTGCTTGTTCAAGTTTCATAAATGTCAAATGCTCAGCAACCAACTTTGCAAGGTTTACCCTGCGATTGGAGACAGTGGCCCCGTCCGCAATAACATTTCTCTCACGATGCACACTTGTGGGGATAGGGGCAGCTTAGTGATTCTACAGCAATTTGCACAAGTTACACTGGCCAGACGGACGACTTGATGTACCAATACTGTAATGGGTAATCTTCCGTTCCCATGGGTAAAGTGTGGAATAGATAGGTGTTGAGCAGCTGATGGGACTTTGCTAGATCCTATTGATAACCCATCTATATCTAAGATGTCTGGGCGCCTAAGGAGTGTGTCCCACAAATTGTCCTCCCTGTAGGTTGCACACGCAATGCTTGTCAAGCTTTCAACAGGGGCCAGTGATGTACTTCCTGTTGTCGCCACTGTTTTCTGTGAGATTGCCCTGTCCAGTGTACATTACACAGTTGTATCTGGTTAGTGTCCTTCCAGATGCCCGAGTACTTTCTCCAATTGATTTTGCAAGCACTGTAGCAAAGCATTCTTGTACATTACACTGTTTCCTGCTTGATGCTTCCCATGAGTCTTCCTCCCCTGAGACATGCAGTTGAAAAGCAGCCACTATTCATTTGAATCTTGAGCCTACAATGGAATCCCACAGGTACTCAATGTTATATTTAAATATAACTAGCCAAGGATCTCATGCAAGGTTGAAATCAGGTCCCTCAGAATCTGTGCCAGATCAGCATCACCTGCCATATTAGACCCCCTTGTATACCATAAATAGAAATTCATTTATGCATGTGGGTGATGGCTATTACGCTACATATTAGATAGCAGCTGCTAATGATTTGGTGACAAAATTGACACATAACCTGCTCCGTAAAGTTGTGACTATTTAAGCAATAAGCCCTGATGAGCGGTGGATTAAAGTTAGTTTGCTCTGGGGAATTACCTGCCCCTGTAAATACCCCTCCCTTAGAGGTACATTGCTATTAGCATCCCAGCATGTTGTACCCGGATGCTAATAGATTTTTTTTCAAGTTGACAAAACAGTGTGTTGGCCCTTTCTCAACTTAAAAAAAAATACAATGCAAGATGGCCACCATGGATTAGGGCGAACAGAACTAAATGTAGTCCCATCTCCCTTTCCATGGCGATCATTGCTGCAACGCAGATGCGCTGTTACCGGCACTGCAAGAACAAAGGAGTGTAAGGTAAGTGGGGAGGGGTGGGTTTGGGTGGGGAATATGGAAATTAGGGTTTTGGGGTGGGGAAAGTAGGAGAAAGAGATTGCACGGAGCACATTTACCTTATGGTGGGGAAGATAGTGACCTCCAACTTCAGAAGAGACTTGGAGCATGGGTTTTACTATGTTATGTTAAAGGTTGTTATACCGCACGCAGTTGCCACCTGCATGGTCTCTTGGTGCTCTGGCAGATCTGTAAAGCAGGGAGGGGGGTGGGTCTGTTAGTAGGACTGAGTGGGAAGAAAGAGTATGTGAGCCATGATGTGCTCTTGGTAGCTTAAGTTCGGTGAGCGTAAGTGTGCTTTTTCGGGTGGTAGCCGCCATGTGCTGCTGGGTGAGACTATGTGTGGTTTGTTTCTTGGTTGTGGTGGGGTTGTGGAGAGCGTGTGGTTTATTTTGATGTAGAAGTATGGTTGTGTTTAGTTCAGAGTTTGAGAAGGTGTATGCAAAATGGTGAGATTTTCTATAGGCTTAGTTAGTGGCAGTGCCTTTGCTACTCTACTGTTGGGACTAAATACGGCCTGTGTCTTTTCCCCTTTTGTACATTCTAGAGTGTAGCAAATGCCACCCCCACAAGTTCCTACAAGGGTAATGTGTTCTCTGTGCCAGGTGGTCACCTCCCAACCCCTAAAACATATCTAAGTGAGGTATATGTCCTAACCGCAACAGTTAATCTAAGTGCTGTGCACCTCCCAACTCCCTACAATCCATCTAAGTGTGGTCCTCCTCCCACCCACAATAATCCACCTAAGTGTGGCAAATTTCCTACCCTAACAATCCATCTAAGTGTGGTACATCTCCAACCCCCAACAGCCCATCTAAGTTTGGTACACCTTCCACACCAACAATCCATCTAAGTGTAGTACATTTCCTACCCCCAACAATCCATTTAAATGTGGTACACCTCCTACCCCTTACAGTCCATCTGGTACACCTCCCACTCCCAACAATCCATCTAAATGAGGTACATGTCTTACCCCCAACAATCCATCTAAGTATGGTACACCTCCCATGCCCAACAGTCAATCTAAGTGTGGTACACCTCTCACCCCCAACAAACTAACAAACTATCTAAGTGTAGTACATTTCCTACCCCCAACAATCCATCTAAGTGTGGTACACCTTCCACCCTCAACAGTCCATCTAAGTGTGGTACACCTCCAACCCCAAAATTCCAGCTAAGTGCGGTACATTTCCTACCCCCAACAATCCAGGTGCAGTACATGACTGTGATGCTGGAAATGCATCAGAGGGACAGGGCCTCTGTATCCTTGTCCTTTACTGATTTTTATTGTGTGTTCTGTCGTGTTTTCTGCACAGGAGTTCATGTGGGACTCCTGGCGGTGCAGCTCTCTCTCTTTTGGTTTGGTGAACAGACCTATGGGATACCCTTACGGCACCCATGGGTAGGGGTACAACCCTGTGCCCCTAGTGTATGTTTTTGGGCACCTGTGTGTGACCCACAGAGCAGGGTACGGGCTGGTGGCAGCTCCGTGCTGAAATGACTGGTGCCCTGAGCGTCCTCCATTTTGGGATGCCCAGGCCCTGTCGTTGGGATCGGGAGATTCCTGATTGAGACAAAATGGCCCCCATGGTCTCTTGCCTTCCATCACCTGTTACCTTGATCTTCCCGAAGTCCCAGGAAGCCCTGCCTCTGTCTCTTCCCCCTGACTGGCTATTGGGTGGAAGTTCCGTATATGGTAGTGTGGGGAAGTGCCGTTCAGACTGGCTGGAGCCTTCTCAACGACCGTATGTTGTGGGTACGCCTGTGGGTGGGACCTGGGTGAATGGAGTGTGTGACGAATATGCATTCTATGTTGTGGCAGTCTAGTATCTGGTGGTTGACACAATGGTTGAGATAGCGCTGCCTGAAACCAGTATAAATGTAGCTTGGAGTGTTGACTGGCTCGGTACTTGTCCCAATACACATAACTTGTTGTGAGTGTCTGGAGGGAAGTGAATGGCCTGAATGCACCGTGTGCCTGATTGGCTGCCTGCCTGCATGAATGCCCATAGTCTTGATCGGATGCTTGAGTGTGACCCAGCGGAATGAATGGGAGATCTACAGTATATCTGGGGACCTCTCACTGCTAGGAATGGTGTTCGGAAGCTAAAGTCCACTACGACGAGTAACTGGAGTAACTGAAGCTTGACGTTGAAGCCCTGCTGGATGAGAAGAATTGCTGTGGCTCTCCTTCGTAATCTGAAAGCTGCTGTGCCTCAAGGACTGACCCAGAGAGGACGTGATAAGGCGC
This sequence comes from Ambystoma mexicanum, assembly GCF_040938575.1. Taxonomy (NCBI): domain Eukaryota; kingdom Metazoa; phylum Chordata; class Amphibia; order Caudata; family Ambystomatidae; genus Ambystoma; species Ambystoma mexicanum. Next base: position 1,381,073,959 of record NC_090924.1, read on the forward strand.
CCTCTTCCCGAGCTACGAGGGACCATCGTGCACAGCTGATCTTTGCCTAAGCTCCCTGGTAGACAGACCTTCGACAGGCAGCCGACCCGATACACGGATTGCTGCGGAACTCCAAGGAGAAGCATCCAGACTGGTGTCCGCCACTGTCGCCGACAGCCATCGCCGACTGGAGCAACCATGCTCCCGTTGCCTAAGAACTTCATTGATCCAAGGACACTCTTGTCCGCATCGTCGCTGCTGTATCCTGCTGGAGAAGGCCTGACCATCGACGCGCCGAGGAGCATCCACCGGTGGGTTTCCCACCACCCAAAAACCACAGAGACGCTGATCACTCGATGCCCTTGCTGGGCCACAGTTCTTCAACTCTTTGCGGTCCAAAACTATCGACACTGAGGTGCCCCGCACGCCTCTTCCTTTCAGGATGTTTACACTTCCCTGTCAACGAGCACTGCTAGGAATAACGCGGCCACTTCACTGTCGTAGCTCGACCTGTTCTCCGTCGGATTTTTGACGACCCGTGACTCCTGCCTGAAAGGGTGGACACTCAAGAAGGGCCGTTGATTCCCCGACGCGGAACACTACAACGCCAAGGTACTTTGGGGTTACAGAACTATTGAAAAGTCTAGTGAGAACAATATATGGACTGGGCTTGTGTCTTTCTTCTACAGCTTGCCCAGGTGGTGGGACCTCCACCCAGAACTGTGTTTAACGGTAGTTACCAGTATTCTGCCAATTGTTCAACTATCTTGCTTTCCTTCCTCTCTCTACTTCTGGTTTTCTCTTTATTTTGATCTGTGTATCATTCTGACCGTATGCACTTTAATGAGATCTAATAATGTTAGTGGTACCACTTTAGAATTGTATATATTTACCATTGTTGATTTTTGGAGTGCAAAGTGAGTTATCGTGATCGTGTATATGACCTTGAATATTAATTATATAAAGACTGTGTTTTAACCGATACAGTGTGTGGACATTCCTTTGTGAGTGCTTGGGGACTACAATGTACTTAAGAACCAGCTCGCATCAACTCCTGAGAAGCTAGGCCTTGATTGCATGACCACAATACCAATAATAAAGAATCTTGGCAGGGGTCCTCTGTGCCTCTCCTCTACCATATAGAGAGAGGAAGTACAGACCCCCCCCCCTCTGGTCTTTACAATGACCTACCCCCAACAATCCACTTAAGTGCAATACATTTCCTACCCTCAAAAATCCAGTGGGGCTGACCAACACTAATGGGTGAAATGTGAGCTATGGCTGACAAACATGAATGATCTATGTTCTATTAGGTAATTAGAGTGGTGGGGTTTTACTAGAGTACAGTAATGGCTGTACTCCCTGCCCACATCACACGTATCTCATCAGATGCTGCTGGTTGACTGCGGCAGGCTTCATAAGCTAACAAAGGCAAACACAAATTGGAGATTGTGTTCGTACAATGCAGTAAAGCCCCTGTTCTGAGCCTCTTGATTGGCTGGGAGGTAGCCACCCAACCCCCACCGCTGAATACTAATATACCATAACATTCATAATAAATACAATAGTGCTCTGAGGTGATTTTGGCAGTACTCTATGATGTCATAGTACTGCTCAGATTACCTCTCCAACATGTGCAAAGTAGAGTTCAAGCTTGTGACCAATGAGGTTGTCAGGTTGTGCAGTAGCCACTTATGGCGACCTTAAAGTTGATTGTTGCCACAGCAGTGGTTGCTTTAACAGGCTCACAATCATTGATAAAGTGTGTGACCATGAGGTGAAGGACATGTGCAAAACAGCAGATGTGCAATTTCTTGCAAATTGATAAGGCAGCAAGGACAGTGGAGCCATTGCTTGCTGCAACAAATGTCACATGTAATCTGTGAGGCATTAGCCACTGTGCTTCCATCTCCTCAACCTTATCCCAAATGTAATAGCCATGTGGTTTCTGCCTTGAAACACGTGCTTGCCCAACGTTACCTGGCATCAAAATGCCTACACCTGCTGCCCTTTTAGATTAGTGTGTGGTTCATCTTGGCCACCGGAGTAAGGAAAGATCACGCAGTATGCTGCGATGGCCGTGTAGTCAGTGTTATGCCCACTAGCCTACATGTCTTTGGGGTAGTGGACTTTTTTGGCTGCTGTATTACCTGCTCCTCCTAAGCCATAACCACTTTGTAAAATTCTGGTGCTATTTAGAAATGAAAAAAAATCATCAACCAGGACCTTCCCAGCAATGGTTGACTTTTCCCATCAGGTGACAGAATTTAGAGATGTCCAGAAAATAGTAGAGCAAGAGATCTAGTGACACCATTATAGCCCAGCTATCTTTGAGCAGGTGCTGTCTGTCATGGTACTTTTGGTATTTCGGCCGACACTCAAACACTTCCATAAAAATGCTATTATGCAATGGGGAATCACTGCTTTGTGCCGATGGGGTACAATGTGGAATGCTTGGTGTCCTACACCCAATAGCAAGCAGTTGTGCAGCCAAAGTATTTCCAGGAGTAATTGTGCAGAGTGGTGGATGCATGCAGCTGTCTTATGGTACAGGGAGGGATGCACCACAGAATTTTTACCTTCTTCCCATGTCTGTGCATCTTGGTGCTGCATTTTCTGACAGCATTGATGCGGCACCCAAGTTCCCTTTCTTCTCTCAGCATGTAGCTTTCGGGTCAATTATGCAAGTGGCCAAATCCTTTTGCTGTTTATTCTCTGTGAACTTCTACCATACTACGTGTCTTTTGCAGTGTACTAGCAGCATAGAGGTGGGGTTCATGTGGGAGTTCTGGTGCTAGTGGTGTTTTGGATGCCACATAAAGATGTGATGTGCTGTGTGATCAGCAGCAGGAGGTCTGTTTCTTACGTGTGGGCGTGCTTCTACTAATAGGTCTGTTTCTTGCGTGTGGGCGTGCTTCTACTAATAGTGCAGCCTCTGCATCTGTGGTGTCACTCTCCTCTTTCAACTCGGTATCTCTGCTTTCCAACAGAAATCCGTGTTCTCGTCTGGATTCTGATGGAGCCTGATCATTGTCTAGACCATCATCCATCTCATCATCATTACTGTCCAATCCAGTGGTCGGGGGAAGTCGGGGAAAGAGATCACCCCCCTGAATGTTCAAGTACGCCATTTGTTGTTCTTCCCTGATATTCATTAGATGTGGCCTCATCACAAGTTGGGCAGTGCGGTAAAAATGTACTACTAATAGCATTGCCGCTGCATTACCACACCACAGAAGGGATTGGTGCTTGTGTAACTGCTTGTGCAAAATGCCAACCTGTGCCATGTCCTCAAAACCCACCAACAGCAGTTTGTATGGTAGGTTGGGGGTGTTTCTGACAGCAAGTACACAGTAGTGTTCTGACATCCGTACAGTACACTGTAGTACCAATATGAGTTGTCATGGCAACTGAGTGGATGAATGGGCTGAAATAATTTGTATGAGAAACAAAGGTATGTGTTATTGTCCATCTGGAGGAACAGTTTTAAATGCCCCATGCCAAACACATGGACTGAAGACATCCATGTACTGTGTGCGACGACAGAGTGCCGATTGACACCCCTCTAATGAAGTGCTTGGACCTAGTATGTGAAGTCTCTCAAGGCCAACTCCCATGGCCATAACTGTGGGTACATATTACTCCAGCAGTGAATGTACAGTAGGCTTCCCCACATAGCATGCATATGTGATGTGTATGGTGCCCACATTGCTCCATGTACTTGTTACACTGACATTGGTTGCTCATTCACAGGAGATGGGGGTGACACAGAGGAAGACGCATGCCACCAACATACAAAGGATAGTGCTGCTCCACAGGACGCTGCCATAACTGCAGATGGCACCATTGAGCACTAGACTTCCTCCAGCCATACTGCACAGCTGCATGGTTATGGTGACTAGGACGCTGCCACCACCGTCACCACCATGTACACCATCACCGTGGCCCATTTCACATCCCGCAGATGAGGGATAGGGAAATCCTTGTGGTGGTGGAGGAGCTCGCCACCACCCCTGTGATGTCATCTCTCCCAAAGCTAGGTAGGGTCTGTGCTGCACCTATTCCAGGGATCCTTGGATACCATTCCACTGGGAACATGCATTGAGCATGTCCAGACTACCTCTTGCACCTGTAAATGCAGCAGGTGGTCTCTCTGCATACAACATTGTGTGGCTGTGTCAGACATGGAGTTGGCCCATGCACAAGTATAGGCAAGTGGGAGGGAAATGCTGGGGACTGCCGTGGCACATGGGCCAATTTTGAGCGATGTCCAACAGTCCCTCTAAGATGTACACCATGAATTGATGGCAGCCAACCAACTTTAAAAACATCAATTTATCCAACAAAATCTTTACAAAACCAATCATCAAGAACAATAAGAAAATACAGTTTAAAAACATCAATTCATCAAATGCATGATCTTAATAAAGTCAGCCAGTGCTAATCCCTCTGAAACAGAGCTAACATTCACGGATCTCATCAAATTGTAATGACAATTTAAAACCCTGATTTCATTCATTCACATCACACAATTTAGACATACATTTCTTATTATATTTAATACCAGGTTCCTTGAGGTTTCTGTAGGCGAGTCTTGGCAGAAACTACATCCCTTGACTTGTTCGAGTATACTATTTCTCAACAGAACCTCTTCCGTTAAATGAAGGTTCCATCGCAGCCTCAAAAGAATCATTCTATTGTAGTGATTAGGGAATTCAACCAAAATAAGTGAGGGGGCTCTGCGCTTCTTTTATTCTTATACAAAATTGCACAGCGAAGCATAAGAATGAAATAAGTCAGTAGTGCACACCCAATCATGATCATAAATGGCTTTCTTCACTTTCTCCCGATTGGACACCAAGGTATCAAGATCCATCGCCAGATTAGTAAGAATACCAGAACACCGGGTTCCTAGTGATAATAGAAACTGGCTATTATTTTGCTGATCGTTTGTAACCAGCAATTGTGCTCCCAGTTCTTCATATAATGAAGTTGTTATCGGGACAAACAATTTCAAGTATAGTGCAAGCAAATTCCATTGACTCAAGCCCCCAAGGAGGTAGTCTCCAGTTTGCATCTAGGAATTGCCAGAGGTATAGCATTAGGAACCTTTAAACTTTTACGCAAATGTTTGGCCTCAATGTTATTCAATGCCTTAAAAATTGCCTCATCAACCAATGCCAGTCCATATATCAAATTTGGCACAATCTTTCTTTCAAAGAAATTGAATACAGATGTAATAGAGAATCAGCCATATTTTCTCTCAACTCTTAAGGCTTGGTTGGTTAACATCTTACTAGAGTCTCTCTAATATTTTGGAACCCTGGCTGGGCACTGTTTTGAACACCCAAATATATCAGGGCATCCGTTATCCATATCACCTTGTTTTCTAGAGATCAAACTGTAGATTTCTACTTTGTTCCCAGAGAGATTGGCAATATTCTTGTCTTACTAGGATTGATTAGTAGATCATTATCTTTGATGTATTCAGAGAACTTGGATAGCAAATGCTGGAGGCCGACCCAAGAATGATCAAATAAAAGGAAATCATTGGCATATGCCAACCATTACACCCTGATTGGTCCAATCTTAGGGACAATCCGGCCTGCCCTGGCCAAGTACTTCACTGCATCAGAAACATATAGGTTAAATAGGCAGGGTGTCAAAGAGCATCCCTGGCTCAAACCCACAAATGAATTACTTCTCTCTGAGAGAACGCCTTTCTTATTCAGCTGGATACAGATACCAAATTTTGCTTAAAGACCCATAAAGGGTTTCAGAAGCCTGCCTGGCAATCCCCAACTTCACAATTTACTCCACAATCTATTCATATTAACCTTGTTAAAGGCCATCGAAAGATTGATTGATGCAAAGTATGTACAACCATTCACAGTGGCCCAAGCCGAGTCCTGCAATTCCCTTAACACTAAGCCATTCAAATTAGTAGAATGTCTCTTGTGGACACCCGTCTGGAATCAAATTAGTCTTGAGGTAGGCAAAGCCCACTCTTCCAAGTGGCCCAATATTAAAGATGAAAAGATTTTACATTCTGTATCAATTAAGAAAATAGGGCAATAGTTTTTCGGGTTTGCCCTAGCTCCTTTCTTAAAGACGGGCACAATATTGGTTGTGCCCCATGAGGAAGAAAAGATCCCTGAATCTAAAATACTGCTGAATAATAGCAGTCGGACCTTAGACCAATTGAATGGGTCCAACTTCAGGGCATTATTGGTTATCCCCTTGGGCCCTGGTGTTCTTGACTTTTAGCATTTTTTTATCAGTACTCAGATTTCCTCATATTCTAAATCTGGGACCCACGGTTTAGCTAGGATGTACTTGTCAACCATCGAGATATGGTCTGTCTGCACAATCTCAGGGCATACATTTCTGTGAAGAAATCGATCCGTAGGGCCTCCGCAACAGCATTAATTTCGCTAATTGGAAACAGAGGCTCCAAGTTGTTAATCATTGCCCAAATATCCTGAGCATTGTGTTTAAACAAAGTTTGCAACATGGATTCTGATTCAACCTGGAGTAACTCCCTTCTTAGATTTACAGAAGTTACTATATATTTGTTTTAGCTTCCTCAGTTGCTGAATAAAATCTGCTTGATCACTGCCCAGTCGCTTCACAGCTCTACTACCTCTGTGCAATTTCCTCTTTGCAATGGCCAAATCCTCATTAAACACATATCTGGATTTCCCTGAAGAATGGCTATTAAATTTGGGGTTTAATTTCACTCGCTCGTTCAGTTCCCCATAAAATGATCAAAGCGTATTGATTTAAAAACCTCAATTTTCAAATCAAGAGGGGCATGTTTAATGACCAGATTTAATTAATTAATCAAGACCTCAATATTTCGATCTGACCACCGAATAGCATTCCCTGCGCAGTTTGTTGCCATAGGCTGCATCCTATTACCAGAACGTGATTTGATTAAAAAACTGAATTCAGCCCTCAGCATCGCAAGATCGCTCCAGTTATTAGTCTGGAGAGAGGAATCCACACAACAGGTTGATAAATAGAAGTCCATGAATTTATAATCCAGGGTTCGAGGATCTCTGCCCTAGATTCCAAGTGGATTGACACCCGTGCCTGCAGCTGAACTATCTTATTAATTGCAAACAATCCCCAGGCATCCAAAGAAGTCAGCCATAACCAGCTGTTTTGAGCCTGGAGGTCTTTAGATATCATATCTCCAGTCACGTCCCAAGTTCCCTCTTCTATTTCTGGCAAAATACATCTGGAGCTAAGATCTCTCACTATTATTATTTTCCCATCTGGAAAAGTCTTGACACATGCGTTTATGCAATCAGAGATAGACTTCAGGAAGATAACCAATTCACCAACTCCATTATGCGACTAAATATTCAGAACCAACAAGTTCTTCTGGGCCCTAGCAGTTGCCAAAGAAACTGCCATCACCCCAAATGCTAGGTTCGGGAGCAGAGCTGCCCTAATACACAATGAAGCCAAAACTGCAATCAACAAACCCCCTAGTGCTCTCTCCCCTTACTAGGTTTGGCAGATTGTGTGAGCACCTGGTAGCCGTCGAGAAAAGGAGCCTCCAACAACCATGTTTCCTGAAGTAAAATAACATTACCCTGTTTTAACGCTTGCATTGCCTCAATGTTACTAAGTAGATTTTGGCTACCTCTTGAATTCCAGGACACAACTTTCAGAAAAAAACTCTTGAGAGCCCCCTCCCCTCGAACCTATGGCTACTATGGACCTGGTCTCTTCTACAAAGTGGATGTAACTGAATTCCAATTGAATTTGCTATCATCCTCATGCCCCCAACATAGATAAACGACCTTGAGCCGGAGAGAGTTGAATGGATTACATTTTGAAGCCCCCCCGCCCACACGCATATTGCTACCCTCTAATTCCACATCCGACACATTTTGGACATCAAACCCTAGTTCTTTCAACTTCAGTTTCTTTGAAAAATCAGCTTGTTTACCAAGTTTGATCTGAAATATAATGGGCAGAAGTCCGTATTTGTTTGATTCGGAAATGCCACTCGATGATTTTCTACTGACGATAATAGGCTCAACATTGGAATTCCTGCTAATACGGTCAGCACATTGCCTCTATTCGGACATAACTGGACTTCTGGGTCCAGGAGGCTCCTGATATGTAACACATTTCCTGTCCTGGTGGTAGGAAACAAACCCACGCAGCCAAAAAGCTCCATCTATGCTCAACACCTGCACTCCCTATGTCTCCACCTGCACTCACCACATGTTCCTCAACTGTAATGGCCATCAGTTTCCCGGCTGCATCCCCACACTTTCCCCCTCATGAACAGGGGCATGAAAAGGAAAGTATGCACACAGGGATGCGTTGGGCTTCCAAAGATGACACCTCAGTCACTGCTTGTCAGAAGGAGTGGGACTGCAACTAGTGTTGTGTTACCTCGTCACACCATATCCTTCCTTCTTTTTGCAGGATACACCCTGCTATTCTCACTGCTGATTCATTTCCAGGACCTCCAGGACCCACTCAATGTCTGAAGAAGTCAAGTGAACATGCAGGACCCATTCCACAATTGAGAGGGCATTTGGACTACTGAAGTCACCATTAAGGCGTTTGCATAGAACAGGCAGCACACCCATGTATGTATTCTTCTCACAAGGAGGGTAAGGTGATCACTGCGTTTGTTCCCTCCACAATCTGTGACTAAGGCAAGCTATGCCAAGGCCAGCACATACCAGTGTGCTCGAGAGTGATGATGATGATGTTGCCATGGCATAACCAAGACATGTGCAGCCAGATGGGTGTGGTGGGAGCATCACTTGGCAGGAATAGATAGTCGTCTTCTAAGGATATGGATTCTACTATCAAACAGTGAGTTCCCACCAGGATGGATGATACAATACGATTCAGTACATCACTAAACACAATCATAGCTCTAGATCTTTTACACTGAGAATAAAGGGCAATTCAACACACCATGTTTCCTTAGCTCTGATCTGTGTTCCCTAAACAACAAAAAACTCTATCAAACATTCCCAGCACAAAAGAGCCACTAACGCTCCCCTCCTTCCTCCAACCCGCCCTAGCCCCAACATGACCTCTAATGCATCCCCCACCATCCACCCCTGCAAAATCAAGTCCCTTAACACATCTACACCCCTTAACCCCATCCCCATCCCAACAAGGACAATAGAACAGTCCTTCGACCTATCATGCCCAACCAAACAAAACGTACCTTATTTTCCTCCAAACCTCAACACTCATGGCTGGCTCAAGTGAAAGGTGGAAGGCCAGCAGCCCGCGGATGGGGATTCACCAGATTTGGGGGCAGTGTGTGCAGTTGTTGAGATTTAGTCTCACAAAATACCACCTCCTGAGAGAGAGAGGGGTGGCCTGCTCCATGCTTGCTCTCCAATGTCCTCAATGCAAAAGAAAACCCATGAGCCATCCTCTCTCTGGCTTGTCTCAGTCTCATGCTCTTAATGTCATAACTGCAATCCCAACCACCTGCGCCCAGCACCGCCTTGCACACTGATAGAAATGCAGAGGACCTGTATGTACAGTGATGAGTCAAGTGTGTGCAAGGCAGTGATGCCATTCCGAGGGCATTGAGGCCTCGGAATGGCATCAATGCCTTGCATTTCACTCTGTTTTGGATATATTGCTGATTCTGGGCAGCATGACATGTTTTCAATACAAATTAGTTATTGGGGTAGCATATTGCCCACCCCATCCTGACATTGGTGTTTCTAGGAATGCTGCAGGCATGGGACCCCATGTGACCAAGGGTACGTTCCACTCTCTCTAGCAGCTGGCACCTCCCAGTACCTGGTGCCTTCGAAGTAACTACAAAATAATATGGGAAACCTGTTTTTTAACCAAAGAGTAATCATCAATCAATCACAAAGAATGCTCTCTTTTAGAATAAACAACACCCAGAAAGATTACATTAGAATCGTTATTTTGTCATGTAAATGTTAGAGGAATAACGCTCAGCGACCTCCAAACCAGCTGGTAACAGCGGAACCTTGAGCGGTTCCTTTGTAACCAGTCCCTAAACCTGAACTCGAGGCCTGGCCCTTACGATTACGATTGATACTTGTTGCTTAGTGCTCGGGGCATGTGCACTTTTGTACCAGGTATTTCGTGTGTTGGGTCGAATATGCTGTGTATGAAGTGTGACACACATCAGTTATACCTGTATTGTATATGCCTGGATTTATATATATATATATATATATATATATATATATATATATATATATATATATATATATATATATATATATATATGTTCAATTTTTATATAATTCCTATACAATTTTATATAATTCTTATATTTAATGTTTTGACTGTGTGTATGTTTGCATTAAGTTATTATATGCATTTTTTTATGGTTTGTGTAAAGTTCAAATTGAACTAATTCACAATAAATGAATTATTATTATATTTATTTTCACTTTAGATATTCACTGATTTTTAGGACGCATGGCTTTTTGAAAAAAGCCACTTTGCAAAAGCTCCCAACTTACATGCAGAATATTTACAACAGTTGTGACAACAAAAAAGGTGCACGTGTGAGCCACATCAGCTCTCTGACAAACCATATCAGTCAACATAAATCACGTGGACACAAACATACAAATGTATATTTATGAGGGGTCAGTAATGCGAGGCGGACAACTGCTTGTATTTTTCTCAGTATTTGACATTTTATTTCAAACAGAAAATGCAATGAAAACCTAACTAAGCCTCCTCTACCAAGAAATTTCCCGCCTAGTCTAGGATCTAAGGAGACATTCTTAGCATACACAAAACTGGCCATCACACTAAACAACACAACGTTTAATACAAAGCATAAACAACATAAACAGAATATTACCAACTAACCAATGATCTGGATAACTTCCACTTGTCGTGGGTAGATCTCCTTCCTAGGAATGTCCAAAGTGAATCTCTCCCAAAGAAACGTAAAGTCTTAAATCAGTGCTTGAAAGTTCAGAAGAAACAAAAGTTCACCCAAGCAAAAATCCACTGGCAACTGTTCCTTCTCCGTCGGTTGACATTTTCCCTTTCCAGTCTCCACAAAAAAACAGACCTCATGTTATTTCTAGATAACCTCCTTCCAGGATAGAATTAACAAAGTTCAAAATCAAAGTACCACTTCTGCGTCAACAACTGTGCTTCTTTGTGTTACCTCTGCAGTGTTTTAGGTATGCTTCTTCTAAGAGGATTGATTTCTCCCTGACAACTCCCACCTGCAAATGGCACTGTGAAAGCAGACTCCTTGGCTTCACAGTCTTCTACTGCTTGAACTACATTCGATATAATGTGTTCTGACAATATTATAGAAAACCACATTTCCATTGGTTTTGCTGAAACTTGATATTTTAAGAATGTATCAGGCAACTTAGAAAATACTTTTCGACCTCCACAGGTAGGCACGGCTCTCTTCTTAGCTATGCCATAAGAAAGGACTGACTCTGATTGTTTACCTCTTCTGACTGTCTTACAGCTACCACTAGAATTTGTTTTGGCTTCAAAGATGCTTTTCTTTCTCAACTTCAACAGTCTCAGCTTCACAGATTGTTGATCATTTCTGCTAACAAGCATCGAGCTCCCTCCCCAGATTAATATGCACTTCCTTGTTTCCAATAGTTACTCCAAAGTGTCATTGCCACTCTTCCAGCCTTGGATAACCTTGTCATCCTTGTATCAGAGGACGCTGGATTTAAAACAGCTTTAACCACTTCAGAACTTTGGTGGTTAGGTCTTCATAGAGCTGGTTTCACATTAGAAAGGATCTGTCTACTGGCTTTGGTAATGCTTGTTCTTGTGACTTTAGCAACTTCTACAACTATGAAGTATTTATTCTGAATGGCACAAGAGTCAGGTGTCATTAGAGAAACAATACCACTCTTTGATGAAGAATTTCAACTTAAGGGCCCTCATGCGACTGCCAATGATCCGCCGGTAGCACTGGGGGGTTACCGGTAGACTCACATTATTTTTTATGCCACTCGATATCCTGGTAATACCAGGATATTACGGGTGACAGAAAAAAACAAACCTGGTAAATTCCCATTAGGGAATGGGATCCCGGAAGCACGGGCGCTGTTTGTAACAGTGCTGGTGCTTCAGTGAATAATCTGCTGGTGGGGCCAGTACTACCAGCAGATCAGGGCTGCTGGTAGTTCACAGCCCCTACCAGCAGACTTGCAGACTGCCAGTCCAGAAAGTGTGCTGGTAACCGTTGTTATCGCCACTTGTTTCCAGACCGGCAAACTTGTAATGAGGGCCAAAGAATTGTGTACCCTTTTCTTCATACACAGTTATGCTTTAACATGGAGCAGGTTTCACAATCACTTATAAAAGAACTTTCGTTGAGGTAAGTGTTTTCGCAGCAATTCAGGAAAGTCAGCTGCTATCTCTCGATGGAATAACATGGTTCTTTTTCTTAATAGGAGGCACAAGAGCACTACGGTAAGGGTTTTTAATACAACAATGGGAAATTAAAGAATGTCCTTCTGCACGAGTGAGGGATGCATTTAATTTGTTGTGAAGATTTCCCACAGCAACAAACAACTTTGACTTGCTTCAACTTTTACGAGAGTGATAATATAGCTGGTTATTGTTACCGACAAGGAGTTTCTTGTGAATTGTAGTACGGCACTTCATTCCCCGGCTCCAAAATCACAGTGCTTGCAGGCAACTTCTACTTCCTGAATTTCTGTCTGCTACTTCTGCTTCAGGCACTCTTGGAACCACACCCCTCTGCAGTACAGGTGTCTCCGATCTGGCCTCGACCACAGAGACTTTCCTTCTCTCCTACATCCCTGCAGAACCACAGCTCTGCATTATTTTTTGGATAAAATACTGTGTTGGGTTACACCATTCAAATGTACACTTTTATCTATGTTAGGAGGTCAAGATATATGAAAGTGACAGTAGGCAAGTTCATCATTTAACCCAGTGGCAAGAGTATCTCTCTCAGAGGAGAAATACCATGTGAAATCGCCCCACTACCCTGGGTCTTGTCTCCATGAATCCACCCAGGTGATCCTCCTGCAGTACACCACCCCCAGGATTGGGTCCTGGGCAGGAACTCTAGGCGGGGTTTTGGTGGGGAATCTGCAGGATTCCCCACAATATATACTTAAATAAAACTTTGCAAAACGGAGGAAAACCCTGCATATGTTATACAGTGAAGGTTATCTCATCCCAACATGTTTCAGTTCTATGTAACATATCAGGATCTGGTACATTTTGTGGTGGCCTATTCACATCCGGAAACCCAAAGCATATATATGAAAGATGAAGAAATGTTGCTTTTCAAAAACAAATGGGGGTGGTTTTGTGTTAAAAGTGGATCACACATTTTTGTTTACGTTCTATTTCAAGGAGCTGCTTCAAAAGTAAGGACAACCTGTCCCAGAAGCCACCTTTGTGTTGGCTGAAACAATCACACAGGTAACCTAGGGGACAGTGAGTACCTGGGGGAAAAGTCCAAAGGCAAACCACTTGGACACTGCTGCTAGTTTAAGGGGCCCAGGAGTAGAAGATACCTCAGTGTAGCTGTGCAGAACTGATGGTTCAAGTAAAGTCCTGTCTGAAAAGGATATGTGCAAACTAGACCAGGGGATAAGGGTGGAAGATGAACAGCAGGAACTGGTAGGGAGAAGAAGGCAGCAGTATGTAGCAGGAGGCAGCATGAGGCAGCAGGAGGCAACAAGAGGTAGCAGGAGGAGCAGGAAGCTACAGGAAGCAGCAGGAGGCAAGCCTGGAAGACAACACCATCCGGTGCGTTGGGACACACCCAGCATGATTAGGATCACCCTTTTAAAATCAGATGGCTTTAGCACACCCTGAAGTGAGGACATGTTGTGTCTTAGAGTGCCTGCCATCTTGGGATGGATGCAGCCTTTTTGAAGAGGTTATCTGCTCTCTCTCACTGTCCAAAGCTGTGTTTGTGGAGTAACAGTATATCCCCTCCTTAAAGGGCGGGTCCCAAATCAATGGTGACAGAAGAGGAAGCTACGTAGAAGGCGAGGGGCATGTATGTTGCCAGCAGGTTCCCAAGTGTGATCAGTGGTACCATATCCTTTTCAGGAGACCAAATAGTACAAGCAAACACAAACACATTTTATACCACAGATGGCATCAACTCAATATTCATCATGGTCATCCACGAGAACAGGGGGAGGAAGTGAAGGGTCGGTGCATAGATGAGGGTGTTGTGATGAATCGAGGGATTCAGTCACTTCTCCCCAGGGGGGGGGGTTGCACATTACTGTGAGGTTACGGAGGTGAGCCCACTACATAACATTCTGACTAGGGGTGGTGGTAAATTGGACCTCACAGGGAGAGAGTCCCATCTCGGGCATACAGACCCATTTTCCCATACGCAACTCCCTTATTTCTATCCCCCAAAACCAGTACAATCATATTAACTATAAGACAACTAAATTCCCGTTGCATGAGTTTTTGTAACATAATACTAGAAGAACAACATCAACTTGATACCCTGAAGAGTAAGAACATGAGAGTAATGAAGAGTGTGTGTCTCGCAAGTACTGACATGAAGAGACCAACAGGAGACATGGTGAATAAGGCCTAGACACAAAGGAAGGACTTTCCTTGGAAGCCCGGAGAAGCCCCAGCAGTACGTCTTAAAGAGAGGAGGGCCAATAGAAAAAGGAAGTGAAACCCGCGAGTTTCAAACCATCCGGATAGAAGAAGCTGTAAAACCACGGGAGAAGCTGCCTTGCTTGTCGGAAAGCAGACATGGAGAAGAAGGGACAGCAGCATGCTGCTCAACCAGAGCAGAGGAAACCCCTAAGAGTACCTGGAGGGATGCTCAAGAGGGATGAGTGAAGAAGAGCCTTGCCTTTGGCGTCCCGGGTAGGCAATACACCAATAACAGACCTGAGGATATCTGTTAATACGTAGACCAGACAACACCCGAAAGGCGGTGGCACGAAATGGAACCAAAGGAGAAAACCTTCCATCACTGAAAACGCAAAGAACAGTGAAGTGTGTCAAAAGAGGGACATGGGAGAAACCAGAGGACCATCCTCACTGACCACGGAGAAGAGAAAGAAAACACTGACCCGAAGATACAGACACACTTCAATACAGGTTCAGGGAGAGCGGGAGACCCTGTGAACGAGACGTAAAGTGTGAAGATCACTCGGGTGTCCTCCATACCTATCCCAGTAGTTGTAAAAGTATATGAAGAGTGAAGATCACTCGGGGACCCTGCATACTCATCCGAGTAATTGTCAAATGTATAGGAAGAGTGGCGATCGCTCGGGGACCCTCCCTCCTAGTCCCAGTGATTGGCAAAACTATTTGAAAAGTGATGATCACTCAAACAACCTGTATCGTCATCCCAGTTATTTGCATACGTATATGTAGAGTGGCCATCACTCAGTGGCACCGCATCCTCAACTCAGTGATTGGCAAAACTGTGTGAAGAGTGAAGTTCATCAAAGGTGCAGATATACTTGTCCAAGTGAGAGGCCAACGCATGGCAACTACTTACGGATTTGTGATGGATACTACTGTGAATGGCAAATCTGTGAGAGGAATAAGAATCAAAGAGAGACTTTGTTGATACAACGTGACAAACGATATTGCCAACTTTGTAGGTAGGAGTAGGTGTGCGATGATGAATAGCCAAGGTGGTGATGCGTTCCTGGGCTTGCCGTACATTTTCTTGAAGTCAAGCTCAAATGACATGTAAATCATGCATAGTTCCATCAGCAACAGGATTTAACTGCTCCAACCAAACGACAGGAAAGGTACGAGTATTGTAATCAAGGGCAGAAAAGGAGAGTTCCGGCTTGCGGTATGCACTGCATTGTTCTCTGCAAATGTGTCCGTCGGTATCCACTTTTTTCCTGTCATCCTGGGCGGTGCACCCAAAAGAGAATAAGTAGTGTTCCAATACTTGATTCCCTTGCTCTCTAGTGCCATTGGCTTCGGGTGGTAACCCAAGGACAGGGCCCGCTCGATTCCCAGACCTTAACACACAGCCGTCCAGAAGCATGAAATGTATTGAGTGCCTCAATCAGTGATGATCTTGGTGAGCAAACCATGGAGGCGGAATATATCATGATGAAAAACCTTGCTTCTTTCTGCGGCAGTTGGGAGTCTTGGAAGTGGGGAAAAGTGGATCATCTTGGTATATAAATCCACTGTTACCATAATGGCAGTATGTCCTTCTGAAGCAGTATTGTCTACGATGAGACCAGTAGCAAAGACCAGTTTTGGTTGACAATGGTTACAGGACAAAGAAGAGTCATAGCTTTCTGGTGGGTGTTTTTTGCTTGAGCACATATAAAACAGTAATGTGCATGTTTTTTGACATCAGCATTCAGTGTGTGCCACCAGAAGTAGTGACTAATCAGTTCATATGTGTCTTTAACACCTTGATTTCCTGCATAGGGGAGGATGTGCTGCAGTTGTAATAACAGGGTTTGTAGTTGTTTGGATGCAATGTACAGTTGTTTTCCTTTCCATGGCGTTTCATCCTTTAAGATAACCCCAGAGGGGACTGAGGCCAAAGGGCCTGAAGATTCCTATCACTTGGTCTAAAAAGCCTTGCAGAGTAGCATGAACTGATCCTGAGGAAACTTGAGTTGCACTGGTTCTACAGGATAATCGGCTTTGCTGGGTCTAGAAAGGGCATCTGACAACGTGTTATGGAAAACCGGAATAACAGTGTTACGAAAAGTACATTGAGAGAAGAAATAAGCCCAACGGGCCTGGTGGCTATTCTTGTATTTCAGGTTTTAAAAGGCCATAAGGTTTTTGTGATTGGTGCACACCTCAAAAGGGTGCAAAGATCCAAGCAGTAAATGTCGTCAGGTGGTACAAGCCTCTTGTATGGTCAGAAGTTCTTTTTCTATTACAGACTAATTGATTTCACTGTGAGTCAAGGTACGAGAGAGGTAATACACCGTTTTTTCTTGAAAATGATCATCTTTTTTCTGTAATAGAACAGCCCCTATGTCGTGGTTAGAGGCATTGGTTTCCACCACAAAGGGTGTAGACTTATTAGGTTGTCTCCGCATGGGAGTCAATGTAATGGCCATCTTTAGGCCCTCGGAAGGCTGATTGAGCTTTGGTATCCTACACAAAGGTAACCCTTTCGTGAACAAGCATGTAATGGGACACATCAGTTGGGAGAAGCATGATATGAACTTGCGATAGAAGTTGGCAAACCACATAAAATGCTGTATCTCATTTACAGATGAAGGGGCGGGCCTTTCCAGGGGCACAGCAAGTTTCTTTGGAACCATCTCTAGACTGCTTGCAGAGATAACTTACCTAAAATATTCCACCTTTCCTTAATAGAATTCACACTTTTCAGGTTTCACAGCAAGCTGGTTCTCATGAAGATGATGCAGGTCCGGTGCAACATGAGTTATGTGCTCTTCAATGAAGAATGAAAAATCCAAGCTGTTGACCAGGTTTATGACAACAAACACACCAAACAAGTCAGCAGTGATAAAACATCAGTAAATCGCTGGATGATTCATCAAGCCAAAAGAAATGATGCAATATTCAATAAATGTTATGTTATACATTTTAGTACCGAAGTACAGCGCAACTGACACCAAAATTAAACCTGGCGTTAAAGACTGAGCAAGCACTATAGAAACAAGAAGAACAGCTAGAAAAGTCACATTGTAAATTGCAGATGAACGGCCGGAGGGTGAGGCGCAATCGGTAAGGCATTCCAAAGCATGCAGCCCTAGCAGAAAATGATCATCCACTGATACTAGCACGGCGGAACCTAGGAACAGAAAGAAGGAAGTGATCCTTAGAGCACAACAAATGGCCAGGGGCATAAGGACGAAAGTTCAACTACAGATACTCAGGGCCTACCACATGAAAAGTCCTGTGCACCGACACAGAGATTTACAATGCACACGTGTGGCCACTGGCGGCCAGTGCAACGCATTGAGAGCTGGACAGATGTGATCCCTGTAGGAGGAACCAGTGGCAAGGTGGGCAGATGAATTCTGTAAAATTGTAAGGCGATGTAGCAGAAAGTCAGGCTATGCCAAATAAAGGGAGTTATGATAATCAATCCGGCTAAGGACCATAACAGAAAACACCGGAGCCCGAAGATGAGAAAGGATAAACTGCAGTACCTTTCCAAGTATCTTCAGTTGGAAGTGACCAGCATGACAAACTTAGCTGATCTCAGAAGACATAGAAAGAGAAGCAGACAATTTACACCAAGATTCTTAACAACAGGCACAGCAACAGGAAAAGAACCAAACGAAGAGGGCCACATAACCGCGGTCCAAAATAACTATATCAAATGGCTCAAGGAAAATGATTTATAATTATCTGACCTCTAGACCCCTTACGTCCCACTCCACCCTGCTTCTTGACTATCGAGGTATACTGTGTATATTCCTGGGTGTTCAAATACTTGTGTATATAATTCTGTGTATAATTCTGTATATAACCTGCATACAAACTTGTAGGGTAATTATGCCTCTGTAATCAATGTACTCTGTATCTACTTGAAATGTCTAACTGTAACCTGTAAGCTTAAAGTATTCTTGTACACGCGCCCGAATACCTTTGGGTCTGATGCGTGCTATAAATAAACAAACAAACAAGGAAATGTGACAGCAGCAGAGCCAACAACCATAACTTCAGACGTATCTCCATTCAATTTAAGTCAATTGTCACTCATCCAGCACCCCAAAGCTTGCAGGCAGTCTCTCCAGGTGAGTGGCATGGGCCAGGTGAAGAAGGTCCAGACGAACTAAGATCTGAGTATCATCACCATAAGAGTATCATCTGGAGGCATGGGAGCAGAGGCGAGTGACCAGAGATTGGATGTAAATATTGAATAGGGTCGGAGATAAAGCAGAACCCTGAGGAACCCCACACACCAAAGCACACACAACAGAAAGAAAAGGCGACAGTGATAGCAGCTGTGAGCGATCAGAAAGAAAAGAGTGAAACCATGAAAGAACAGAATGGATACCTCAGCAGCCGAAAGACAACTGATCTGGATGGAGTGGTCGACCTATCAAAAGCAGCAGAAAGATACAGAAGGATCAGTGCCGCCACTCCACCCTGATCAGCAAATACCATCAAATCATCTAGCACCGACACCAAAAAAGTCTTGGTACCATGCCCTGGTCTAAAGCCCGAATAAAAGACATTAAACAAGGACGTATCTTCACAAAACCGCTCAAGCAACGGGGAGATCAGAGATTCCAACAGCTTCATAAGAAATGGCAGACGTGATATTGGGTGAAAATTAGCTGGAACAAAAGGATCAAGAGAAGATTGTTTTAGCAAAGGGATCACCGTGGTCCATTTCAGTGTGGAAGGAATGGTCCCTCTAGAACAGGAATGATTGACCGCAGCCGTAACAGTAGAGATAATCAACGGCAGAATACCTTTCACCACTCTCAGGGGGGGGCATCAGTAGGTGAGGCCGACTTCATTCTCCCCACTACCAAACTAATATCATTGGCAGTGAAGGACTTAAAGGAGTACCACAGAGCACCAGATGGAGGCACAAGCCCTGACTTCATGGTATCAGCAAAGGATAAATCAGGAACCACCCTTGTAGGATTTTGAATGGAAGAGAAATAGTCATGATATCTGCTATTTTATTAACAAAAAATCAGCCAGAGAATCACAAAGCTTCTGAGAAGCAGGAAGACAGTCAGCAGGAGACTCCTTAGCAGACGAGGAGCGAACATCCCTAAAAAGCTCTTTCGGCTGATTAATGGAGTTCTCAATTTGGAGGGTAAATAACTTTTGATTAGCTTCTTTAATGGCAAGATGATAGCTGGAAGTACTGGCACGAAAAGCAGCCCTATCCCCAGCAGATTAAGAGGAACGCCACTTTTGTTCCGCTTGTCTGTGTTTAAGACAAAGAGATTTAAGATCATCATTAAAGCAGGACTCAGAAGGCCGACCATGCACCCGAATATCAACAAGAGGGGCCAATGAGTCTGCAACAGTCATAAATATCTCAGAAAGAGCACAAAGATCTAGGCAAGGGGCAGCCTTACAGCAGTCATTAATATCGGGGCTGCAAGAAAAGAATGATCAAGCACACGCCAGTTACGCTTCCTCACTTTCTGATTACAAGAAATAGGAGGGAAGTCAATAAAATCATACACAAAGGGAATAACAAAATGATCAGACCAAATGATCCTATGGGCAGTAGAGACAACCATCGTATCAAGCTGTCAGGATTAATCAGGTGAGTACAAAGGCAGCGAATATGGCAAGGGAAATGTGCACAAAATCGCACAGTGAATAACCTTGAATCAAACAACGTGCACACAAGAACCACGACTCATAATACTAAAACCCAGGAGTGCAGATAGAGTGAAACAAAAATACCTATATATGAAAAGGGATGTGGGGTAAGCACTTAGAACCTCCTTATGACTGAAAGGAAAGTCGGCAAACTCCTTACCCACTATGCTCTTACAGATACTGACAGCGCTAAGCCCACGTAGAGGGCAAGCAAGGACAGGATCTGTGTGCTGACACTCTGGATGATACTGAATAAGGAACTTAGAAACAGTACTCACGAGAACCGGAAAGACCACTTGAATGTCAGTAAACCCACGAACCCAGGTGATCAAACAAGGACCCAGAAGGCTATAACAGCAATGGGTGGAGGATAACTAAATACCTAAGACCTAAGTCAAGGAACAAGTAGGAATTGTGATTACAGAAATAGTGAGGAAAACAAAAGGCATTCACACAGGGACTAGTTACTACAGCACCCCACACCTAAATAATCAAATGGGAAATAAATGCAGAAGTGAAATGGAAAACATGGCATGGATCCCAATAGGAAGTAAGGATCAGGAGCAGGGAAAATGATATCACAAAAGGAAACCTTACCCACCCATCCAAGGAGAAAAGGCAGGAAACTAAATCTAAAAAAGGAAAGACTAATGCATCAAGTTTTTCAGTAGCAAAGGACAGCATCAAAGAAATAGAAAACACAGGCAAATTGGGCTGCATCAAAGGGTAAACCACAGAGAAAGGCTGCCTGTAGACAGAGGAAGACAGAAAGGGAAATCCAGAAAGCAGAAATCAATTTAGCACATGAATCCGAAATCCAGGGCGGAGGAACAAGAAACAGGAACTAGGAACTAGGCACAAAAGCTAGGAACAAGGAACAAGGGACTAGTCACAACAGGAACACTGCAACGATGACCAGCGCTGGACTGAAGTAAACTGAGGCTTTTAAAGCTGCTTAACGAGCACACCCCTCAGGTGTGCCTCCTGCTGCACCTGCAGCCACAGGTGTTGCCTATCCTCCACCCAACCTTGTCCTGCAAGGGAGGAGGTGAAGCAGTGAGCCAGGCATTCTGGGAAGCATGGTCATTTGATTAAAGTAGCATGCTGGCTGCCAAAAACCTGGAATGGATCCGGAAGGGAAGTAACTTGGAAAGTAAGGTTTTAGCGCTCCCAATTCATCACAGCACTGTAGCATTAGGTTCGGAGGAAATGTCCAGTAGGGAATAAATCCCAAAACATGCCCCCAAGTGGCGGGAACGGGAGCGAAGGGAGCGAGTCGTGACACAAGCTTAGCAAAACCCAAATTCCGGCGATTGCCAAGGATATGAGCAGGCTCAGCAACAAGATGCACCAATGCTAGGTCATCCATAACCAAAATTAACTTGGCAGCCGCACTGTCAGAGGACTCATTATACCTGTAGTTAAAATCACCAGCTGAACCGAAGTTACTAAATCAATAAAAATGTTGGTAAAAATAGAATCAAAGCCTGGAGGGTGGTAAACAATCAGAATATGAAGAGTCTGAGAAGCAAAAAGAACCATTCGCACCAGAAGTGCCTCAATTCTGCAATGAACTGAGAAGGGGAGCACAGTGGATACAAATCTGGTATTATACATAAAAGCAACGCCACCCCCAGGGTGACTAGAAACCCCATCAGACCTCAGAATGTTATAACCATCAGGAAGCATAGCCACCGCAGCCGGCCCTTAGGAATCAAAATGCCATGTTTCAGTAACCAGTTATCAAACTGGCTTACGGTCGGATAACAGGTCAAAACAGCCAGCCGCATGGGTCACCAAGGACCTGGCATTACACAGCAGGCAGTTCAGCTGATAAGGATGGAGTACTGCAACAATAGCTGTAACAGCTAAATTGGGTGTGAAGCCAGAGGGCCAAAGAGTATCAGGAGGGGCCAGGGCAATACACTGTTCCCGTCTGCAGGAGGCAGAAGAAACAGAATCACAACCGTCAGGCAAGGGACCAATACCCAGTCACCCTGCCGGGACCCGGACGGGCCCAGACGTGCGCGCCTTAAGCACGCCTTAGGCACGCAACAGGCGTACGCGCTGCACCCGTTAGCTGTACTGCCTGTATGGGCGACACATAGTGTCATCTCTGAGGGCCACGTGACCCCGTGATACGCAGCAAACAAGAAAATAATCTATGGAGAGCCAGCATAGGAAGAAAAACTGCGCTAGTCAAACTAACATTGCCCTCAGTAAAATCAATAAAATGAAAAGAAAGGAAATTTGGGGAGCGGGAAGCACAGGCACACTGATAAAATAAATGCAATTAAACATTAAACAGAATAGCGTAGTAGAATAGCACCAGCTAAAATAGCAGCACAGACAATCAACCCTGACTTAAACCCAAAACAGTGTTAATAAGGTCTTCCACTCTGTCCTGTCCCTGCACCCCTTTTTTTGTCCCTGCTCCCTAGCTTGGTCGCTACTATAACACTGCATGCACTTGCACTAGGAGAAATACTGTCAGGCCTAGTAGTATGCTAGTTTTTCTGTTAGATCATTTTGGAAACTTCAAGGCCTAAGAATGAATACTGTATGTCCATATTCCCTTCTCACCTTGAAGCACTTTTATTTTATTTATTTATTTTTGCATTTTTAAAGCACTCACACAGCCCGTGGGCATCGAGGCGCTGTTACAGGAATTGTTTGTATTTTAGTTGGGTAATTGTATTTTTTTGTCTTAAATGCATATTTATAACGCGCTTAAATACCCAGAGGTTTCTAAGCGCGGACCCGGGGATCGAACCTGTGTTGCTTCTTGTTGTTTTGTTCCCAAGGAGAGCACGTTGCCGCTGAGCATCCTCCCGGACTTTGAAGAATTCCACCTGTGTGTAAGTGCTGCATAGATAAACAATAAACAAATAAGTAAGTAAATAAATAAATAAATAAATATAGCAACATTTGTTGCTTTCACTTCCCCGGGCGGCCAAGTGTGATGGCACGTGCCCTCCCTCAGCACATGCGCTGCAGTGTGGGGGGGTGAATTATTCGGCTTGCAGTGGCTGGGCAGTGTGACCTGCTGCAGATGGCCAGATGGGCACTCTAACTTTTAATTGCCCCTCGTCGCCGATCGATAGGTCTCGGAGGATCAAGTACCTCTGGCCGTGGCACTACCCCCGATCTGGCAGTGGCCTATTTGTTTGTTTTTCCCTGGTAGCGGGAGCGAGGCTGTTTATCATATGGTGGGTTGATGCTAGGCTTGTAGCCTAATATTTGGTGACGTTCAACCACCAATGTCGAAGATGTTCCAGTCACAGATATTTGGAATGACGAGTCAGACTCATCCATGTGATGAGAGAACAGGAATCCGTGCAGTCCGGCCTCCTTAGTCAAACATGGACGCTTCAGTCGCAATAACGCTTCTCGCAAGTCACTCAATGAGCCAAATGAATTCTCGTTTTAAAATGTGGTGTAAAACGCTGGGGTTAAGGGCTCCGTCAGTAAAGTGGTTCATCGGATGGCCAGGCATGTTGCCTTTCTAGCTAATGGCCGTGACCCATCCAAGAAAGAAAGTTCCCACTAAACCAACCTGTAAAGCGTCATCTGTTTCATTACGTTTTTAAGATGCAGTGGATATGCAGGTGACGACGGGAAGTCACAGTAATGGAGAAGGCACCGCGATAACCCCTGCGGGTCCTCCTCCTCCCCCCCTGGGTAAGGGGTAGGGTACCCGGCCGCCAAAGCGCGGCAAGACAGGCAAAAGCCCGCGAAGGGCAGATAAAGGAAAGGGGTGGGGGATGCCCCAGATAACGGGCGGTCATCCTGCTGCAGGTAGTTTCCAGCCCCAGTGAAAAGACGCCCACCGGGAGACCAAGGAATGATTGGCACTACAAGCATTATTGTATGGCACTTTCCAATTGGGGGTTAACATGCCACGAAGGGAGCAGTGCAAAATGGCGCGACACATATTTTTGCATGGCACTTTTCATTGTATGAGAGCGCCACGAGGAATGCAGTACAAAATGGCTATACGCATGGTGGCAGGGCAGTCTTCTTCAAAACATTCCGTTGTTTAGCTCGTGGCTCAGGCCATACGTAGAACGGAGGTGGGTCAGTTAGTGGTAAATTGGTTTCACGTTATGCACCTGCATTCTTCTTATGACGGTCCGGAGGAACTCGAGGGGATTGGCGCCAAACAGCAACGCACATTCCAGGAATGGAATGAAGCCGTTTCCACAGGTGGTTCTTCAGGGCGCCTAAAACACAGAAACCAGATACATTGTATTTTCAATTTTAAAATGTTCAGGCAGCATGCAAGGACTGTTGAGGGGCAGCATGGGCACCATTGATCAGGGGCACGGGGAATACACGTTTTTAGGTACATTCTGTGAGTTGAAGGAGGAACGGGGAAGATTAGGTGGAGTACGGGCTTGTTTCTACGTTCCACCACGGCTTGGGTGCCTTGTTAGGTTTTAAGGACATGATGTGCGATATTAGTAAGGTAGCACAGCAGGTAGCGCGCGCAGTTGCATTGTCCCCCATACAGGGGAAATGGTTCTCGGCTGGTTCAGAAGATCCTATTTTAGAAACTGGGAAACGAGTGTTGTCACAGAGGCAGCGGGTGAGTCAGTGAGTGGTATGTTGCTGCACGCAAGTTGAATGCATTTCACTGTTCATTAGGGCATGAGAGAAGCTGGGGCCCAGTCAGGCCTGGTGCGAGTTGATGCATTGCCAATTTGCAACGGTGGGGCCAGTTTTTCTTTGGCGCCTTCCCCAACATTGTGACTTTTTGGAGGAAGGGAAAACTCAAGGGTTTTTTTTCCGCCAAAGTGGTATCCGTTCTCATGCAGGTTGCTCTTGTAATACACGACAAACTGCTGTGGGCTTAGAGGTGGCTGCACACGATGGGCCTCAAAATTAATAACAGGTTAGCAATGTTAGGTTTTGCTGAGGGGCCAAGTGTACAGTGCTGATACGGTATCCAGCGGAAGGCTGCATGACCCCTCCACCCCTGTTATTTTAGTTTATGGGGTATTTATAATGCACCTATGTAGCGGTTGCTATATAAGGATTGTGAGTCCCATGGGGACAACAGAATACTTTAGTATCTGAAAAGGGCTCCGAATTCTCACAGGTCGCCAGCAACAACTGACGTCCCAGGCAGCGAAGGGTGTAAACTGTGGGGGCGCGTGGTAAAAAATGTTAATTGCCACAATCCCCCGGGGATATATCTGGGAAGAAGGGGAGTAAGGAATTGGAAGAGATGCTAAGGGTTGACCATGGGTAGCGAGTAGTTGCATGGTCTCTGATGCCTGGGTAAAGATGTTACATGTACAGGAATATTGAAACGACAAAAGGATAGTGCATTACGGCGCCTTGCCGGCCAAGAACTGTGCGCACCATTGCAGTTTTTAATCATCTAAGGGGACACCTCAAGCTTTTCTCGGGAAAGGTAGGGGGTGCATGCTTGGAGGTTCAGAATGGGTAAAAAACAGTAGGGTACAAGAAAGAGATAATTAAGGGAGCACCGCATTCCATGCCTACAAAGGAATCATGACACCTCACGCCCCCCTTTTATGCCGGCCAGGATAAAGAATTTGCTGGGCACCAAGGGGAGAAGGAAGGATAGAGATTCATTGCTGAGGGCACACAGTATGAGTATGGGTGTGTTATGGGCAATTTGCGGTAGGGATTTGTGGAGTAATGCACGTATAGGGGCGAGTGGTAATTTGATTGTAAAAAGGTTCCAGGGGACCCCACCCCCGACTGGGGCTTCCAGGTGGCAGTACCCCCCCAATGACTGGGATAGAATGGTTCAGCACAGATGGTTTGGAGGGGGAGAGGTCGTAGGCAATGGCCATATTAACTTTTCAGACTAAAAGAGCTGAGATAGCTCGGGGGGTTGAGCGCTGGCAGCTGTGTGGTGGTTTTAATACAGGGGGTACGGGCTCTGTGGATCAAAGTAGATGGTGGAGTGTACAGTTAGGGTAGCACCCATGTCCTCACTTCGAGTACAGTAGTGAAAGGAAAGGAGGCGCGCAGAACTCGGGTAGAAGTTAACTGTCACGAAGGTCAGTTTTGATTTGAGTCTTGTACTAGCACTTCTTACTAGCGAGGGCCCGTCAGTAACAGATCAAACAGAGTAAGAGGATATTATGGTGCAGGGGCTACGGGGCTCGGAGTAAGTGTGGAGTTGGAAATGCGCTGATGCACACTGAACACTGGGACTAGTTACACTCCCACGAAGGCCAGAAGTCATTTAGGGGTTTTCCTAGCAACATCAGCACTAGAATGAAGAAAGCGGCGTTAGGATTACAGACGTTCAAGTAAGGACACATCTGGTTCTTTAACGTAGAAGCTGGCCCAGGGGATGGCAGGTTTTCTGAAGCTTTCATTGTTTGATTGGGGGCCATGGGTCAGGCATTACCACCACCTGCAGTCATACAGTGGGGTACATTGTTAAACATTGGGAGTGGGGTTCTGGATGAACAGGGCGGCAAGGCCAACCCAGCCATTCATCCTTCCGGGGTCAGTAAGCAAGCAGCAGTGGCCGAAAGGAAACAAGGACAAGTCAGATTGTCTGGGTCTGGAGCAGCACCACACCAGCCTGGTTCGTGTGCAGGAAGACAGTCTGCTGGGTAGATGGCATGGGAAAGTTGGCCTGATGAAGGAAGGGAAAGGTCCCACCCACAGAGGATTAGGGTGGGGAGATTGGCCTTACATGATTAGTAAAATGGAAAGGTGGAGCCTATCTTTTGAAAGTTCAAAGTTTAAAGGGGCTTCATTAGAGGAAAGAAGAGGTCATCTCCCCCAGTCAGAGACGGCACTATGCCAGTACAAGATCACCAGCAAGGGCCGATTCGGGTGGGGGAGGTTGTGCCTACATGACAAGTAAAAATGGAATCTGGGCTAAGACAAGGGGGAAAGAAGGCAGAGTTGAAATTCTAACAAAGGAATAAAACAGCTTCACCCGTCAAGAACAGTGCTCCCCCAGTTGGTAACTCCTGCAAGGGCAGGCAGAGCAAGGTTAAGTTGGTTGGGGAGCGTTAGTCTAATAAAGGAGGTAGAAGAATTTCTATGGGTGGAGTATGTCGAACAAATTGGCCTCACAGAGGAGGTAAACCCCAAGCCAGTGGTTTGAGATCAGTCAAGGAAATGGGGTAGGGGCTGAAGTGTTCCCCAGACCAGGCACAACGTGGTCAAAGGTGAAGTCCCTGGTTGAATATACAAAAGACCGAGTGCATTGGCCAGCATGGGGCATGGAAAGTTCTACAGAAAATTGGGCACAAAGTACACTAAGCTCCTGGAGAGGTTTTTCACAGAGCATGCATGGGCTGAGTAACTCAAAATCCCCAGAGTATTAACTAGAGGAAGGCGGAAATTTGTCAGCGAGGGGGATGGAGCTCCTTGGTTGGAAATCGGCACAAAACTCTTGGAAATGTAAAATGAGGAAGGGGAGCCATGGTGGACGGTAACCCACCTGTGGCGTGGCACAATGTTTGGCCGACCAAGCACAAGAGACAGATTCTGAATGAGCCAGGAGAAAGCCGGGAGGGTCTTGGCTCTTTTCGGTCCAGCCCCTCTTGGGAGCCTAAGCGGCAGGGGTGTCTGGTGGTAACAATAAGGGCTCAGTTTCCCCCAAAGAAACGGCGCTCTCCCCACCCAGGAACACCTGCAAGAGCAGGCGAGGCACAGACACGAAGGGTTGGAAGAGTTGTACCTACGGAGGACTTTGTGGAATGTAAGAGGATTCAATTCAACACTACAGCTAAGTCAACCCCTAGTCTATAATACTGAATGAAAACCCTTATTGATATAATTTTATGTCCAGTTCATGCGTTCTGCGTTCATGCGTTTATATATATAAAGGTTTATTTGATAAATTAAACAATAGATATAGATATCACACTTTATAATAAATTAATAATTGAATATCACACTTAATCTGATATGATAAAGATGAACAACGGAGAATCTGGCACTAGCACACTTCTTTATAATCACTAAGGAGTTGACATGAAATGGAGAAGATAGCAACAATACTTTTATGGTTTCAAATGAATGCAATGTGGAATGAAATGCAGTAAAGAAAATAACTTGATAGGATTTCAGCAAAGACAATGTAATCACTTTCTTGGACAATTCACCCCCCCTTTTATGCAATGCAAGGAAATGGAAGGAAGGCACACAATTCTCAGAAATGCAATTCAAATGTAATTCAGTTCACCCCAGCAACTTAGACTACAGAAGTTGAAAACACAGGCAAAATGCTTTGATATGTGCTGGCAATGGAGTGAAAATATGTTAAAATGCTTTTAATTCATTCTAGGAGGTTCAGGGTGAGTGAAATCAAGTTAATATTAGTCCAGGCTCACACTAGCAATGATGCAGGGATAGTTGTTATGAGGCAAACGATTTTTTTCAGAGGAAAGCAAAAGCAGCTATCTTTTTGCAAGTGGAGAAATTTTCAAATCGCGGCAAAATTCGCGAATGCGTCTGGCGCGATTACAGAGGAACTACAAGGACTATCACGATCGTTTTGGGGTCCTAGGAAAGCCTAGGATCTCAGCTTTCAGAGGAAAGTTACTGCAAGTCGCTAAGTCGGTTGCGGAGATATGAGCGATTTTGTGAAGGTCGTTTTTCAGCTTTGAAATTTTAAAGTTAAAAAGACAAATGCAGCTTGCAACTAGAAAATGACAAGTGACAGCTTTACAAATGACAGGTGACAGTTAGGAGACAGTTCTACTTAGATTAAAATAGGATTGAATTATATTATTTTAACTAAGAGATTGGTTCTGCACAGTTTTGTAGGTACTCACACTATATTCTTGAGTGAAATGGGCCTCGCCATGGATCTGGTCAGGTTTTAGACGGGACTCTGGTCTCTGCACTTCACAGTGATCTGGGTCTGCTCTCTCTCTGGATTCTGAAGATTGAGGGATTTAAAGTCTGGATCTTTCTGCACAGCTTTCTCTGGAGATTGATGGAGGTAAAGTATGGATTTTCCCGGCAGAGCTTCCAGCTGCAAATGGATTTGAAAGTCCCTATCTGTCCTGTCTCTCTGCTTTTATGTGTTTTTAAAATGGGTGTGTGTGAGCAGCATCACTAGCCAGCCCCTCTCCACTTATCATTGGCCAAGCTTTCATTTCTCCCCTGATTGGGGGAGCTAAGTTGTGTCAGAGTGATGTCATTTTACAGCCTGCAGAAAGTCCACTCCTCCTGTCAACTTACACACAAATCTAGATTTGAAACAAATACATATTTGCAGAGGTACATATTGTTTTAAAATTACACGCACCCCTCACATATCACAGGAGGTATCTCCTGTTCAAACTCTGCTCTTCCTGAGGGCTTGCATTCAGAAATGGCAATATTTTGCACTTTTAACTGATTTTGCAATTTCTGACATTAACCCAAATTTATACACATGTGCGCAAGGAGTATGGACATTAATTGATGAAGTGTCAGATTTTTCACATGCACACATTTTGAGTAATATCCTCTTTTCCGCTAAAACCCCCCTGAACATACCACCGGGTCCTAGCACGTCTTAAAATGTGGGCAGAAAAATCACAAGAATTATGGTATCATTTATAAAAGTTTTTCACATATCCGCTCTATGAGTTATTCATCTTTTTAGAGTTATGTTCTGGCCCCAAAGGGGTGTGGTTTACCCTCAGCACAAGGTTGAATTTCTGGTTTTTCCAGTTCTGCCAAGCCAGCTTGCTCTCACAGGCAGTGCTCCTCCCCTTTCCTTCAGGAGGAAGCCACTTTTTATGACCATTTACGACTCCTGCCATAAACCATCTGCCTGGGTGAAGGGGGTTACATTGTTCAGAGCTCCTGTATTCTGTAGGGGGCTCCCCTTAATTCAATTATCAGAGAGATGGTATATCCTTAGTGTGGCCAGCAAAAGGCAGATAGGCCTGGGAACACAGTTGTGACTCAAGTTTCACTCCTGATGGGGGTAGCTGTCAAGCAAAATCAAGTTCCTTAAGCCAGACTTTCAGCTAACTGTCATGTTTTTTTTTGTTGCTTTTTAAATTAACTTGCAATTTTACACATGCAGCTAGAATGCTGATTCTAAGTGCAAAACTATGACATTTCAACAGTTACAAAGGCATGTGACACCAAACATAGGTCACACATTTAATCTAAACATTTTCGATTTTGGTGTCTTTAAATCCAGTGCAACTTAAACTGCTGACTCCATAGCAGTTTTGTTATAAGCATTGTTTTGGGCTCTTCATTTCCCAGATTTTGTAGGCACACAACACTCCATTCTACCAAATGTCTGCTGGTGTCCAGTGAGTTTTTAGATGTGTTGAAATGTCTATAGACATTTTGAGCCTGCCTTCAGAGAAACACAGGGTGGTTTTAAAGCGCTTTGAAGCTAACCGGCGCTACTGTTTTTCCTTTGGCAACCCATTTCCCTCATGGCAACCCGGCCTATCATTCTCGCACTGGTGGGTGGCAAGTGAGGCAACCATTTTGGTGTGCGCACAAACTGCGCAGCTTTCCTGGATTTCGGCGCACATGTGTGTTTTCCGCCATCTTGAATTTTCTAAGCCCACAGCACCAAATGTTGTAGCATGATAGCTTAAACGTGGGTCAGGACACCCAACAAGCCCCCCCACGCGACTGCACTTTGAATTTGAGTCGATGGGGAGTCGGGTGCACAAGGGTTTTGACCCACGCACCGGTCTGTCCGCATAATCTTCTTCCAATTCTGCAAATGGCACAGCTCAGCATCTTCTTCTCCATCCGGTACTGATCGATCGGTTCTCCTCGCCGGTCCTGATGGGAGTATTGGGCGGTACACAGGGCCCATCGCGTCTCTGCTCCTTGTCTCCGGATCGTCCTCCTTGGCCCGTCTCCAGGTTTTCTTTCTCCTAGGACGACAAAGGAAGAGCTGCAATACCTACTCATAGACGTTTTTCCACCACTGTTTGATAGTGGGGCAGCATATGCATTTCATCATCACGAAACATTACATTCTTATTTTGAAAAAAAAAACAGTATAACTAAGAGACAGTTTCATGCAAATCACAATATTTTAGAGACTAGATGTGGTATGTTTTATGATTGGAACTGAATTAGTCTGAGACAGTACCCGCTAGGATTCCAGAGGATTCCTCCATTTGTTGCAGAGCGTGCCTGGGATGGCAACACTTCAACTGGTTTATGTGGACCCACTTGTCTTCCCCCGCTGCCAAAGGACCTTTGGGGATGTGGATTTTGTAGGCCACAGGGGAGATTTTGTCGATGATCTCAAAGGGTCCCTTCCATGTAGGCAAAAATTTGCGCTGCTTGGCGTGGTTCCTTTGGAAGTTGTATAGATAGACCCGGTCCCCCACCTGATATTCCTTCCTGGAAGTTTTCAGGTCATAATGGGTCTTCATGCTATCAGCCGATCTTTCTAGATTCCGCTGAGCGTAAGCAAAAGCATGTTGGAGGGTTTCCTTAAATTCTCCACATACTCATGAGTAGTGGAGGCATTTATCAGTGTCTGCTCTTGGGTCCTGTAGAGCAAATGCTGGGGAAGCACCATCTTGCGCCCAGTCATCAACTCAAATGGTGACATTTTGGTTGCAGATAAAGGGGTAGATCTGATGGCCATTAGGACCAGAGGTAATCGGATATCCCAACTTGGCCCAGAATCTGCCACAAACTTCTTTAATATGCTCACAATGGTTCGGTTATATCTCTCTACTGCCCCAGAAGAAGCTGGTCTATAAGCAATATGCAGCTTTCTCTTGACCCCCAGTATCTCCCACATCTTTGTCATTACTTCACTGGTGAAGTGGCTACCTCTGTCTGACTCAATCCTTTGAGGTAGACCAAAACGGGAAAAGATGTGGTTAATCATCAAGGCAGCTGCAGTTTCTGCCTTGCAATTTGGGGCTGGGAGACATTCCACCCACTTGGTAAACAAGCATGTCACAGTCAACATGTACTTATTCCCCCTAGCAGAGCGAATCACAGGGCCTACAAAGTCGATTTGTAAATCTGACCATGGCAGTGTCATCCCCCGCTTTTGGAGAGGTGCACGGTGCGTGAGGGATGATGGCTGAAATTGTGCACACACAAGACACCCCTTCAAGTATTGGTCGAGGTCCTGCCCCATGTGTGGCCAGTATGCAACCTCTCTTAAGATTTCCAATGTTGTGTGAAACCCCCTATGACCGGCGGTGGCCACATCATGGGCGTGACTTAACATCAGGCTTCGGAATGAGGTAGGAACCACCCACTGAACGTGGCCAGCTTTGGATTTCCTTACCAGCAAACCGTCTTGGATCCGGAACATTTTTGGACATTTCATCAACACTCTTAGGTCCTCTTTCCCAATGTAATCGGTATCCGTCAGGGGAAAGTTCTCAGGGTCCTCAAGGTGCTGGTAAAATTTACCAATTATTGGATCCCCCTTCTGAGCGGTAATCAAATCAGCATCAGGGGTCTCCTTACTCCATTGTGCAATTGAAAGGTCGTTTTGAGCATTTGTCTGGGACCTAGTGATAGCAGTGACCTGGATTTCCCCCAACAGGGACTCAATCTCAATTAGATCCCCTTGGATGGCCCCGGTTTTGGCCAGCTGATCAGCTAAGTCATTTCCAGTTTTGTCTGGTCCCTCTACTTTGGAATGACCCTTGATCTTCTTCCAGTAGATGGTCATCCCATTCGATGTGACCAGATCATCAATGTTTTGGATCAACTTCCCATGTTTCAAGTGTTTGTTGTTAGCACATAACATGCCTCTGGTTTTCCAATTAACCAGGTGCTCCACGAACCCGTTCCGTACATAATCCGAATCTGTGATTATGACCAGTTCGTGGAGTTGATGCTGGACAGCAGTGAGGATGGCCTGATGCACAGTCATCAATTCTGCCACCTGACTACTTCGGGGACCAATTTTGTATCCAGCGGAGGGTTCTGGGGACTCATTCACCCATGCATTCCCTACGCCGGCCACCAGTTCTTTCTCCCCGTTGTTGTCAACATGGTAAGAGCATCCATCCACATAGACAGTGGGCATTCCCTCACACTTGTCCTCTTCAAAGACTTTGTGTGGGGAATTAAGGTATGCCTCCGTGTTGTCCTTGATTTTTAGACTTTCGTCCTCGAGACAGTTTTCTCTGGCACAATCATGCAAGTCAGCCAGACCTTGCGCGAGGGGACTCTTCTTGTTTTGGCCATATCTGACCTCCACAGGAAAGCCTTGCATTGACAGAATCCAGGAAGTAATTCGGGAATTACTCACATTTCCGGCCCGGATTCTGTCACTTTGGAGATATTGCAGAGGCTGGTGTGGAGTCTCCACTATGATGTGTTCCCCCTGGATAAACGGGCGGTAATTCTTCAATGCCCACACCGTTGCCAGGAGTGCCTTCTCACAATCGTTGAATTTTTCCTCCACAGAGGATAAAGTTTTGCTCGCATAGGAGATTACTTTATTGACCTTGTCATGCTTTTGGTATAATACTGCCGTCAAGCACGTATTAGAGAACCCTGTCTCCAGGAAGAACTCCTTGTTTCTGACAGGGTAAGCTAGGCAAGGCGCTTGTGAGAGGCTTCTTTTGAGTTGTTTTACCACCTCGGCTTGTTCTGGACCCCATTCCCACTTGACCCCCCCTTTCAGGAGATGAATCAGGGGTCTGGTGATCTCTGCGTAGCCCTCAATGATCTTTCTGCTGTAATTAGTCAGTCCAAGGAGGCTCCTTAGTTCCCGCAGAGTTGTGGGGTCTTTCAGTTTCTGAAGTGCTTCCACTTTCTTTTCCTGGGGACAGAGACCCTGAGGAGTAATCTCATGCCCCAAGAAATTAACACGGGTTCTACACCACTGTGCTTTCTGAAAGGAAAGTTTTGCTCCAGCGGCCCTCAACTGCGTCAGAACATAACGGATCTCCGCTATGTGTTCCTCCACAGATGAACTTTTGATGAGGACATCATCTACATAAGCCAGGTTACCCCTCGCACCCAGGTCGGGCATGGCCTTATGTAGGAAAATGTTGAATTGATTGCCGGAGTTGAAGTATCCGAAGGGAGTCCGGGTCCAGGTGTACTGCTGGCCCCCAAAGGTAAAAGACAGTTTGTATTGGTCCTCCCTACTGACAGGCACGGTCCAGTACCCATTGGTCAGATCTATTGCAGTGAATACCTGTGACCCCTGGATCTGGGCCAGCCCTTGGTCAATGTAGGGCAGTGGCCATCGGGAAGTATGGACCCGTTTGTTGAGCTCCCTAAGGTCAGCGCAGAGTACCACTGGCCGTTTGGCTTCAATATTCCCAGCACCGGGTTATTGAAGGTGCTGTGGACTGGACGGATTATTCCCCTGGACTCAAGGTTCTTAATTATTTCAGTAAGGGACTCCATTGATGCGAGAGGCAAGCGATATTGCTTCACAAACACTGGAGTCATGCCAGGGTCCGTGGGGATTGTTGTTGTGTGGATGTCAGTGCGACTACAGTCATATGAGTCTACCGCAAAGAGATCTTGGAAATCCAAGAAAACTTGTTTCAACTTTTGCTTTTGTTCCAGAGTCACACAGGCATCAGCTAGGTTGACTCTCTCTTCCACCATCTGCCTGAAGCCTGGAAAGACTTCTGGTTTGGCTATTTCAGCGGCCTCCTCCAGCTGGGTGGAGAAGTCCCTGGTCAGAGTGCTGATTTGGACTGGAGGCTTCAGGTGGGAAAGGCAGCCCTCATGGACTTGGAAAATCACCTCATCCCTCCTGAAGTCACAAGTCACATCTTCCTTACCATAGGGGCAGGAAGTGTACACCAGGAAGTTCCCCCCATGCCGGGTAAAAATCCTGTCTGGTGTTGTATTGTCATCCCTGTCACTGTCAAAACAGTCCTTGGGGATTGGTCCTAACAGTTCATTTCCAAGATCAATGGAGAAATGTCGGTCATCAACCGCCATTCCAATAATGGTGCCTGCGGCTAGGGTAATACTCTTTAAGTCGCTGTTATCCACCTCTATTGGAATGGTGTCATGTTCTATGTTGACTAATGGTGTTGGGTTTACCCCTAACCCTTGCTGTTGGAGAGAAGCATTTAGATGTATGTAAGCATCAGGGTTTTTCAACTCTTGTCCCCTTTTAACTTTCACTTCCAGGGAGAATTGTCGGCTCCTTTCTGGGATGGTGACTTCCTCTTTAACCTGAATTTCAACTGCATAAGGTAGCAATTGAGCTGACCTAAATGCTTTTTCTGGATCATCAAAGCCCATGGGATTATCCGCTAATCGGGACCAAGCTTTGAAGTTTATTAGCTCCAAACTAATGGCAAAGCGATTGAGAATGTCACTGCCTAAGTAAAAGGCGGCAGGGACGTCTCGCACGACCCAACAATTGTGGACTATGCTCTTGTGGCCAATGGAGATTTTGAGCATACACCTGCTTGGCAGGAGATGTTTGGAATCAGGTGCTCCCAGGTCCATTTCCCATTTGTCTATCAGTTTGAAGGTGGGAATGGCTGGATCTTTTGGGAGTTGGCGAAACATGGCTTCGCTGATGAAGCTCTTACCGTTGTTCACACACACTCGAGCGAGAACAGAGTCCTTCCCATCATTTAACTGAACAGGGATGAACAACTGCTCTCCAATTTGCTGAATATCAGCCAGGCTCTGAGCTGATTTCACATCTTTCTGGACTATAGGAGTGGGAGTTTCTGATTGTGGATTAGTATAGAATCTCAGAGTGTTTCCTTCCAGCGTGGAGTACCACTTTAGACTGGAAGGCAGGTTGATTTTCAGAAATAGAGAGGACCCTCCATCACCAGTCTGTTGTCCTACTGCTATTACTGTCACGTCTGGAATTTGGCTATTCTGGAAGTGAAATTCTACTTGGTCAGATTTTTGTTCAACCATGTGGCAGGTGCCGTTTAAACTAACATGGTTGACACTCTATTTTAATTTTATTGGTCGGCTAGTCTGGGTCCAGAGGACCTTGTTTACACAATCTATTAGGGGTGACAACCTTCTCAGGAGGTCATTCCCTAGTAAACAAGGGGTGCCCTCTGGGGTCACAACTATGACCGGGTGTTTCAACTTATGTCGCCCAATTTTAATGTCCAAATCTGCCGTCCCCTCGACGGGAATTTCCTTCCCGTCAAAGTTCTGGAGTTGCCCAGGAAGAGAGGTGAGAGGAATTTGGTAATTCTCTCCCCTTCCTGCATTCAGTTCGTCAAAGGCCCTTCTGGACAGAAGGGTAGCTTGAGATCCAGTGTCCACCAGTGCCAAAATTATACCCTGCCCCTGTACTTGTACCGGGGCATAATATCTTCCCTCCTTCTCCTCAAGGGGGCACAGATAATGTACATTTTTGGACAACTGGTGGGCTAATTTTCTGGTTTTGGACATCGCTAGCGAAGAGATTTGGGCAGAATTCTGTGGAGAGCCTTGGGAATCTGAAAGAAAAATTTTGCAACTGGAGATCAGAGCAATTGTGGGTTCCCCTGGCTCCGGTTCTGGGCCGCCCCCCCCTTTTTGGAGGCAGTCACCAGGAGGGGTTTGAACCAGGGGATTTTCTTGCTGTTGGTTCTGGGATGAGATGGTGGGCGGCGGTAGCTCAGTCTCCACATCTCCCCAGTCTGGATTTGCATCCCTAGGGACCCATTTTTCTTTGGGAGGAGTTCCCCCCTCTCTGAAGGAGAAGATCCTTTTCCCAGGATCCTCTGAGGATCCCTCTCCCTCAAATTGGAAGATCTGTACCTCCTCCTCAAACTGAGTCTGTTTGGGTCTTTGGTTTCTCCTACCCCCCCTCTGCTCCTTAGGAGGCAGACTTTCAGGGGCAAGAGATTTTGTTTCCGGTTCCTGGGTTTCCAGGGGCTGTTTACAAGTGAGGAAGGAAGCTTCCTCCAAGGCTTTACACCCCCCTTCCCTTTGTGCCTCCTCCCTGGGAACCGGTGAGTTATCGGGGTGCTGCCCCCGTCATTGTTCTGGAGCACCAGGTCCAGAGTTGGGTGCGTTCTGCGCCGGCACGCCCATCTGAGGGTTCTGCTGAGCCCTCAGTATGTGACCCAGATCCCGCGCCATGTTTTGAACCTGGCGCTCTAACTGGGAAACCCGCTCAGGCTGATACGGGGCCCTGTTTTCTCCCCTGGGCTGATCCCGGGAAGGGTAGCTGTCCCTCCTCTGGTAATACCCCGGGTTGGGAAGATTTGGGTACCCCTCCACCCTTGGCCTCCCCTCTCCCGGATTCAGTGGTCTGGGCTCAGGGAATTGGGGAAAGAAGGATGGATGGTTTTGGGGCTGAAAGTCGGGTGGATATCTGGGGAAAAAGTTCTGCCCAGGGTTTGGTAAATTTCTGCCCTCCTGTGGGAAGTTTGGAGGGAAGTTCCCTGGGTTAGGTGTTTGGCTGGATCCCCCCCTTGGGCTGGAGGAGTCCTCACATAACCCAGGATGGGTCGATTTCCCTTGTAACGGGGACTTACATAATCAGGAGAGCGAGGGACCCCATTTGTGGGGCTGCCTCCTTGGCTCCCTGTCTGTGACTGACCCGAGGACCTCCTGGGCCTAGCATTATTAGGTGCAGGTAGGTTTTTAGGCCCCCCCATCTCCAAATCCAAAACGGGGGTGACCTTTACCTCTGCCACCTTGGCAGCAGCAGGGGTGCTGTTGGCTTTGGGGTTTTTCTGGGCATTACTTTTGCTATCTATCGGTTTCTGCACCTCATAGATCCGGGTAGCCTGTTCAATGACCCAGTCTAAAGATCTTTTCTCGTGAAAATCCCTCACGAGCTGGGTCATGATATAGGCCATGGGCAAGGCATGGAAAAACGTATTAATAAATTCTCTGCTATCCGTGCGCACCCTTCTTGTGGTCTGTGCAAAAGCACGCTTTAACTCCTGCACAAATTCTTGTGGGGCCTGATCCTCCCCACATTGTAAATTGTAGGCTGCCTTGCGAGCCTCTTGAGGATTTCTGTGAGCAGAAAAATGTTTCAAGATGGCCGCCTTATAGGTGGACCATCTTAAATGATTTTGGTCCTCCAGCCCCGCAAAGAAACAGGAGTATTCCGGGGAGAAGGTCCACTTTACATATTGAATACAGCTTTGGCTGTCCTTCAAATGGAAAGTCTCCATTTGATCAAACAACTCTAAGTGCTCCCAAACAGAATACTTCGCGTTCTTATGGTAAGGCGTGATGACGCTCCTGATCGCCTTAATCTGCTTTAAGGGGTCCTTAAGCAAGGCCCTTTTTGCCTTAATGGCCTTTTTGGTTCGGGTAACCCTTGTCCATTCGTCCTCGGACTCAGAGGCACTGCTCCCAGAAGTTCCTGTCTGCTCTTCCAGGTTTTCCCGGATTCTGCGAGCCTGGGAATGGCTGGCAGAATGTGGGGACCTGGTCTCCTGTGTCCTGCACAGTTCAGAGGAGTCTTCAGATTCCTCATTGCTGCCAGGATTTGATGGGTACCCCCCCACTGACCT
The DNA here is from genome assembly GCF_040938575.1 of Ambystoma mexicanum. NCBI lineage: Eukaryota > Metazoa > Chordata > Amphibia > Caudata > Ambystomatidae > Ambystoma > Ambystoma mexicanum. The sequence continues at coordinate 1,381,112,628 of NC_090924.1, forward strand.
AACTGGGCAGAGGTTTTCAGGATGCCCTTAATGGGCCTACTCTCCTGGTGTTCCCCATTGAACTGTACTGTACTTGGGTGCCCATACCCGGATGCCCACCCCTCCATTCCTGAGTGGTACAGGCCTATGAGCCCCATACTCTTAGCTGGATAGTAATCTGCCATCCCTGTGGCCCTGTGCTCATGTGCGCCAGGGGACATTGGGGTGGTAGAGTCCAGGTACTGGGGGAGATGAAGGCCCCTGGTGTTAGGGCTCCTGCTGTTATGGTCAGGAATCTCTCTTTCCCAGCGGACCTCATCTCTATCCGCCCCTGCTCCCTGTTGCAATGCAAGAGCCTGCATTTGTGCTTTCAGTTCCTCTGTTAAGGCCTTACTCAACTCTATCAGTCTCTCCTGCATCGCTACCTGTTGCTGGAGCCTCTCATTGTGCTGGCAGAGAGCCTCATTTTCCCTCCGTGCTTCCTGGTTGGTCCTGGAGAACTGGGCCAGTCTTTGCTGCAGGAGGGTTACCTCCTGAGCTGTGTCCCTATTGGCCTGCTCCTTTCTTGCTAGAGCATCCTCCACCCTCCTGGTGTGCTCTAGCAAGTTCTGGTGTTCTTTTTGGAGGTCACCCAGTCCCTGGTGGGCCAGGTGATTTTCTTCCATTTTTCTTTTTAAGTGGCAGACTTCCTGGCCTAAGGTGTCCCTTTCCTGACTAAGAGTCTGCATCTGTACCGTCAGGTCGTCCCTTTGCCTTTGGAAGGCACTAGCTTTCTGGCGCTCCTGATCAAACTCTGCCTGGGTATCCAGGTCTTTCAGAATCAGTTTATTGCTCTCTGCCTTCTCCCTATCTAGGTGGCTTTGCAGGGTGACTACCTGCTCAGCACATGCCCTATTGAAGTCTAGCTGTTGCTCCAGCTTTTTCTGGCTTTGCAGTAGGGAGTCCAAACCTTCTTGGTGTTCCTTCTGCAAGGCCAGAAATCTGGTATCCTGTTCTGACTTTTCCTTTTGCAGCACATCTATATCCTCCTTTATTTTAGTGATGTACTGTCTGGTCTCATTTTCTGACTCCTGGCTTCTGTGCAGCCTTTGCTCAGAAGAGTCCAGATCAGATTGGGCCATCTTTAACGCCATCTGTTGCCTTTTTGCCAGATCATGGCCTTCAGCACATTTATTCTGTATGGCTCCCATATATAAATATAAATATGCCGCTATCCTAACGATCTTGTCGTGTTCATCTTTGGCCTTAGGAGCCATATATAGTTCACTCAGGGCCACATGTAATGGACCCTGATCTCTCCATAAGTCTGACCCTGTTTCAGTGACCTGTCGCGTGATGGCCTGCAACCAGGCATCCTGGCCCTGCTCAGCCCATTCACCTCTCACAAATAGTTTATGTAAGAAGTGCTCTCTGGCTATTTTCATATCCACCAAGGTCGTCATTCTAGAGATTGGTCTCTGTCCTGACTTACAGAAGTTAGTATTTTATTTTTGCAGAACAGAACTTTTCTTGGAGTGTCCCTTTTGAGGAATGCTTCACAGCGTAATGCAGCGTGGTGATCCGACTGGATGTATGTATCCCGTCAGTTAGCACACTGTATTAAGCTGCACAAGTGGTATTCTAACCCAAAATCCCGGATACGAGCCCCCAATTTGTAAGAGGATTCAATTCAACACTACAGCTAAGTCAACGCCTAGTCTATAATACTGAATGAAAACCCTTATTGATATAATTGTATGTCCAGTTCATGCGTTCTGGATGACTACCCTTATATAACACCCCTCTCTTGGAATCCTCCTGACCCCACTGAGCCAAGAAGTAGTTCTGTTTTGCAAGTTAAAGGTTTATTTGATAAATTAAACAATAGATATAGATATCACACTTTATAATAAATTAATAATTGAATATCACACTTAATCTGATATGATAAAGATGAACAACGGAGAATCTGGCACTAGCACACTTCTTTATAATCACTAAGGAGTTGACATGAAATGGAGAAGATAGCAACAATACTTTTATGGTTTCAAATGAATGCAATGTGGAATGAAATGCAGTAAAGAAAATAACTTGATAGGATTTCAGCAAAGACAATGTAATCACTTTCTTGAACAATTCACCCGCCCCCCTTTTATGCAATGCAAGGAAATGGAAGGAAGGCACACAATTCTCAGAAATGCAATTCAAATGTAATTCAGTTCACCCCAGCAACTTAGACTACAGAAGTTGAAAACACAGGCAAAATGCTTTGATATGTGCTGGCAATGGAGTGAAAATATGTTAAAATGCTTTTAATTCATTCTAGGAGGTTCAGGGTGAGTGAAATCAAGTTAATATTAGTCCAGGCTCACACTAGCAATGATGCAGGGATAGTTTTTATGAGGCAAACGATTTTTTTGAGAGGAAAGCAAAAGCAGCTATCTTTTTGCAAGTGGAGAAATTTTCAAATCGCGGCAAAATTCGCGAATGCGTCTGGCGCGATTACAGAGGAACTACAAGGACTATCACTATCATTTTGGGGTCCTAGGAAAGCCTAGGATCTCAGCTTTCAGAGGAAAGTTACTGCAAGTCTCTAAGACGAACGGTCGCGGAGATATGAGCGATTTTGTGAAGGTCGTTTTTCAGCTTTGAAATTTTAAAGTTAAAAAGACAAATGCAGCTTGCAACTAGAAAATGACAAGTGACAGCTTTACAAATGACAGGTGACAGTTAGGAGACAGTTCTACTTAGATTAAAATAGGATTGAATTATATTATTTTAACTAAGAGATTGGTTCTGCACAGTTTTGTAGGTACTCACACTATATTCTTGAGTGAAATGGGCCTCGCCATGGATCTGGTCAGGTTTTAGACGGGACTCTGGTCTCTGCACTTCACAGTGATCTGGGTCTGCTCTCTCTCTGGATTCTGAAGATTGAGGGATTTAAAGTCTGGATCTTTCTGCACAGCTTTCTCTGGAGACTGATGGAGGTAAAGTATGGATTTTCCCGGCAGAGCTTCCAGCTGCAAATGGATTTGAAAGTCCCTATCTGTCCTGTCTCTCTGCTTTTATGTGTTTTTAAAATGGGTGTGTGTGAGCAGCATCACTAGCCAGCCCCTCTCCACTTATCATTGGCCAAGCTTTCATTTCTCCCCTGATTGGGGGAGCTAAGTTGTGTCAGAGTGATGTCATTTTACAGCCTGCAGAAAGTCCACTCCTCCTGTCAACTTACACACAAATCTAGATTTGAAACAAATACATATTTGCAGAGGTACATATTGTTTTAAAATTACACGCACCCCTCACATATCACAGGAGGTATCTCCTGTTCAAACTCTGCTCTTCCTGAGAAGGTTTGTCTCCACCATATACGAGTATGCTCCATACAGCTACCAGCCAGACTGTATACTTTATAGTCCTTATACAAAGCATTACGCTCTACAGTATGCTATTCCTCACAACAACCCCTGGGATTCCACCCACCTTGACGTCTTCCATTATTTCAAACAATACAACTTCTGAATTAGTCTTAGATATGAAAGACTCTAAAAGTCACATACCAAGCAATCCCTGCCTTACAACGGCCAGGAACCTACGCCTTCGAGCTAGGTTAGCCAAAATATATGAACCGCCTATCAGCTCTCTCCCCACCAGTACAGGAATAAGGACTTCTAAAACTCTGCCTAACCGAACGACTACTAGCATGAACCTAGCTCACAACTGTGGCCCTAGGTCAATAACCAGCAAAGCCAAGGATAGCAAACCCAAACCTTTACAAGCCCCCCAACCAACAACAACAATTGCCATGAGCCCTCAGATCAAAGGAGATCTCATAAACTCTAGATCACTAGTAGCACATTCCACGGAAATTGCCGACATGGTCCAGAATGATGACCTATATTTCCTCGCCATCACTGAGACATTGCTACATCCCGCTGCAGGCCCTATGCTTATGCTAGCAGTACCTGGCGGCTACTCTATCTTGATTCACGACAGACTAAAATCCAGAGGAGGAGGCATCGCTATCATCTACAAATGTAGCCTCTCTATGAGACTAGCTACCCCTATTGACCTCCACTCATGTGAACTATTATCAGTTAAAGTACCACTTACAAATGCCCAAAACCTTAATGTCCACCTGATATATCGCCCCCTGGGCCCACCCGGAACATTTGAGGATGATATTAACACTATCCTTTCTAGCAATCTCAAAGCTCAACGCAAGTCCTCTCCTTGGAGACTTTAATATGGGTTTTAATGACCCATCAGACCAGCTTGCCCTAAATACAGCCAACATCCTCTCAGAACTTGGATTCACCCAAAGAAGTAAAACCTCCACCCACAACAAAGGTAGAATACTTGATTGGGTGGCAGACTATAACTGTCAGGCCAACATCCTCTCCATCCCACCACTAGCTTGGACTGACCACACTAGTGTCATTCATGCTCTCTACTAACAGACCCCCACCTCCTCCCGCCCTTAGGGCTCCCCCCACACTAACTAGAAACAAAAAGAACATTACTGTTGACAGGCTTATCCCAGCCTTACTTCCCACCCTCAACCTGCTCCCAGACAATACCGATCCCGAGAGCCTGCTCGAGGAATACAACAAAATTATGACCACCTCTCTGGACCAGATCGCCCCCCTCAAACTTAGCCGAAAACTCACCTGAATAAATGGTTCACACATTCCTAAAAAAACCTAAGGCAACAAAAAAGAAACTGTGCGGCTGCCTGGAAAAAACTTCCATCAGAAGCCAACAAGATTAAACTCACCAAACTGTCTTCCCTCTACAAAAAAGAAATATGTCTATCTAAACGAATATCCTTTCGACACGCGCATATCACAAGCCAAGTCCAACATGAAGGAACTATTCACCATTCTTAAAGAAATAGAGACCCCTATAGCATTACCTGACACATGCACTAAAGATAAAAAATGGTGCTCAGATATCCAACACGTTCTAGCCAATAAAATATCCACATTACAAAACAAGATTTCCTGTAAAAAAGCCTCTCTAAACGACCTTCCTCCACCCACAATAATTGGGAATACCAATGCTGATGAAACTACCCGATTCAACTTCACCAAAGTTTCTATTCCCGAAGTGGAAAGAATTACTCTGTCCCTTAAACCCTCCAACTGTCAGGGTGATCTCTGCCCTGCGCAGCTCATCAAGGATGTGGCCCGAGATCTATCACCTTTCATAACAAAACTTATCAATGCGTCCTTCTCTACTGGTATCATCCCTACCAACCTTAAACAATATTGGGTACTCACACTCCTAAAAAAACCTACTCTTGACCCATCTACACCCAAAAATTATTGGCCATTTACGACAGTACCCTTCCTTCTAAAAATTCTAGATAAGGTAGCTTACATACAAATCCAAAAGCACCTGCAACTACACCACCTACTAGGAGCTAGACAATCAGGCTTCCGTCCCCAACATGGAATGGAGACAGCCCTCATCAATCTTAAGACCCAAGTTGATGAGTTTAGAGATAATGGCAAATCAGCCCAACTCCTCCTACTAGATCTCTCAGCTGTGTTCGACCTTGTTGACCACACTATTCTATGCAACCACCTTGACACAGCAGCACATTGTTCTGACAATGCTATCACCTGGATTAGATCCTTCTTAAATGGTAGAACAATGAGGGTCTTCTCGCCTCTAGCAGCTGCCGACCCCACACCCATCACCTGCGGTGTACCTCAGGGATCCTGCGTCTCACCCACACTCTACAACATCTTTACTAAGCCCTTTTTCGATGATCTGGATCATCTCGGTATCACCTACACTAACTATGCAGATGATACCCAGATCCTCCTCCCACTTTCAGGGGATTATGAAAAGGATTTGGCCTTAGTGAATAGAGTGTACATCATCATCCAGGCATGGATGGCCATGCATGGTCTATGCCTGAATGATGATAAAACAGAACTCATCATCCTGGGCACCCCTGCTAACCTAAGAAAACTAGGATCTGACTATTCCTCATTTATTATTGATGGCAATAGTATTAAAGTACAACACGAGGTAAAAACACTAGGCTTTTACCTTGACTCAAACCTCTCATTTGCCAAACAGGTCAATTCCGTAGCGTCCTCCACGGCTTACACGTGTAAACACATTCACACCGGCAAGCTATTTATCTCTGACAGTAGCTGCACCACCCTGGCCAGAGCCCTCATCCTATCTCGCCTGGACTACTGCAATGCCCTCTATTTAGGATCAACTAAAGCTACTATCAGAAGAATCCAAACATTACAAAACAATGCCCGCAGAGCGGCATTAGGCATTTCCAGAAGAGATCACATCTCCAAGAGCAGCCGTCTGAACAACTGGCTACCAACCAATGACAAAATCCTTCTAAAAACTCTCTCGCTCACCCACAAATCTCTTAACAATGCTGCCCCCATCTACCTGGCCGAGAGATTCCATAAACAGACCTCCTTGAGACCACTTAGATCAGCTAGCATGGATAGCCTCTCCATACCTAGTTTCAAACGCTGCACTATTGGAGGCAACAGCTTCCCTGTGAAAGCAGCCAAACTGTGGAACTCCCTGCCTCCCACACTGAGATTAGACCAATCTTACCAAAACTTCAGATCCAACATCATTATGTGGCTGAAATCGAATGACCAGTAAATAACAACTCCTGTTCAGCAAGCTGCTAAGACTCACTGCTACGGCACCTCATGCCTGTATGGAGTGTACCTTTCCTGCGCCTCTCAACCTGCCAAACCATGGTAACTACAATTACCCTACCAATCACCTGTATACTTGTATTTATTTCCCCCACCTGGTTATATATGAACATCTTCTAACTTTGTATATTTTGCTTCTGTAAATATCTGTATCATTTGTATTTACCCTACTGTCCCTACGCTTGTACTTAGGTACCATCTGTATTTGTATTGATAACCTGTATGTAGATTGTAATTCTTTTCTGTTGCAACTAAGCCTCCCATATACTTGTAACTGCTGTGCCCTGTTACCCCTGGGTATGATGCGCATTATAAATAATAAAACAAACAAACAAACAGGTATTTGGCTGTGCTTAATTCCGTCTCTCGGAAACAGAATGTCCGCAGCCCTGAACCAGGGGCATATTATTGCGGGCCTCCCCTGGAATCCAGCACAGCCATGAATGACTCAGTGTGAAATGATTGAGCTGGGAAACTCCAGCGCCTCCGCCCCCACCCCCTGTGTACTCCGATGAAAATTGTAAGATAAGTCTGTTCTATGATTCTCTGGGAATTTTAGCTGCTCTAGCACCTCCTGACAGGTTTCCAGGCAATTGTTGGAATCCATCATGGATGTGTTTGCCGTATTCTTGTAGAAATGATGGTCTTTGAAGTTTGTTGCGTTTCCTCAAACCATAGCCTTTTTGTATTTATGATCACTCTACAGAATTAACCCCGTCTTCCAGTCGTATCACTTAAAGACCATTTAGGTGCATGGCATGTGCCATCAAACATGCAGTCAGACCTTTTTATGAGCTTAGGCCCAGCGCAATCTACTAACCGGCGTCACCAGCTCTTTCACCCAGGCTCGCTCCTTTTGTTTACTTTCTTGAAACTCATATGGCCGGACTCAACACTTCATACTTTAGGGGTCCATACACAGAGTTTATTTGCAATATCGCCAGTCATTCCAGTACTTGGCAGGCAGGAATCTGGCATGAAGTGCTATACATAAATGGGCTATTTATGTATGATTATAAGTAATAACACAAGACAAAAGGGCCTATTAGGTATATCAATTCTCTCTAACATATCAGTCTTGCAATATATTAATTTCCCTATTTTCGTTCTGGGGCTTTAAATGTGCGCTTTGCAGCGCTTGCATTACAAGTTGCGTCCTCTCTTCCCACAGGATATACAGAAGTGCCTTCCAACTCATTGCCTTCTAACATTGGATCCTCCACATCATCCATTTGCTGACATAGAAGGATGTAGAGCTCTCCAGTGGGCATTTCACATTTAAGCTCCCTGGTGGCTGGCCGTTTAATAATAATCGGCGGATATTGACCTTATCTTTGTCACCATTGTAATGTATGAATAACGCATCCCATGTCATGGGTGCTTCAGGTGCTTGTTTTTGCTCTAAGGAGGGAGGCACCAACCATCATGTTGAAGGCCCGCACACATCTTCAGCCGGGCCTGCTTGAGTAGAGTGATCACCACCAATCTATGTATGCTGTGGGTGCCTCCATTCTATAGTGGGGTGACTCAGCCTTGTACAAGAGCAAGGTGTTCAGTGGAGAGGATTCGCAAATGCTGTAATGATAATGATATTTTGTTTACATTGAGCCAGTTCTTTACCGAGTGCCCTATTTACAACATTTGTATGATACAATTTTTGTTGTCATTTTTGAGGGGGCGCAATCCATGCTATCCGCCTGGGGTGCAATCTGGTGTAAGACCGGCTCTGAGTGTCTGCATGCATGCCTTGTGCGCAGCGCACATGAGTGCACCATTACCAGGAATCTGTGTATTAGCCTGTGTTATAAACAGGTGATTGGTAGATGAGAAGTTAGAACCCTCCCCTGAGCAGTAAGCTACCCTTATATTATGGGTTCTATCTTCCTTGAACTGGGGGTTCTCGACCCAGCCCTTTAAAACGAGGTAGCAATACTTTGAGATGGATGGGGATACAGAATATACTCAAACATCAATAATCAAACTAACTGAGGAAGTTGGCAAAATCAAAGCCGTTTTATTTGCAATTATCTAAGACAGGGAGTTACAATGGACATCAACGACATACGCTCGATTTCGCTCACAGTTTTCATAAAAAACACAACTTTTATAGTAAAAACTCGTCATGAATGACGTCAACCTGTGTTGCAAACTACAACAACCTATTGGAGAAAATGGGCCTCATTACACATAGTGCGGTAAGGGTTTACCGGTACCGGTAAGGGCACCGATACCGGTAAACCCTTACCGCCTTACTATGAGGTCCCTTTGCGGGTTGGTACTTTAACGCAGGCGTTAAAAACCAACCCGCAAAGGGACCAGGGTGCTAATTACGGTACCGCAATTTGCGGTACCGTAATTAGCGCCTTCCCCACTCCCATTATGCCCTATGGGGAAAAATATGGGAATGGGGAAGGGCAATGGAGGAAGGCGGAATTACCGCCTTCCCAACCTTGGAATAGGGCGGTAATTCCCCTTTCCTCCAAGGCGGTACCGGTAAATTAATAGCACCATGGTTTACCGCCCTACGTGTAATGAGGCCCAATGATTGGGTATAAGGGAACATCTAAGTATATGTTCCATACTTGTCTGAGAAAGTGATAGGGTCGCTAATCGCAGGTGGGGCAACTAAGCCCTCCCCTCAACAGGACACTCTGAACGTCATGAAATACACAATGTTCCATTGGTTAAACAAACTATAGGGCTCTTTCCTATGTGGCCCTCTATAATTGGTTGGCACCCTTACATCCGTCAATACCTTTCCAACTACGCCAGCAGCAAACAGGCTGGTCTTTCAGGTGCTGGTGGGTTGGTCTTGACCATAGCTTCCCACTAATTAGCATGTCACCTCTTATCACCTCATCGGTCTGCATGTCCATTAAGGCTTTGAACTCGGCCTTGGAAATGTTCCTTGCTCTGGGGAAGACGAGGGAGTAGAGGCATGCCCCGTCTCCTTGCATAGGTGTAGTCTGTCATGATTATCCATTTTCACCCATCTTTGTGACTGAAGACCATGATTTTGACCTCTGGTGTATTTAAAATACAATTTTTTAATGAACCTCTGATGTCTTCTGCACAATAGGTTGTTCTTTCACACGTTTGTAGCTACTATCTGATCATTGCTGGCCAGAGAGGCCTTTGCTTCTCAGGGCCGGTCCATCCTTGCCCTTCTTTGATTCACTTGTGTAATTCAATTGCTTTTCAACTGCGACATACTGAAAAAAGCTTTCTTTCCTTTGGTCCAGCTCTGCTAAAATTCATAGTGGAATCGTCCATAATTCATCTGCTCCTATACATATACATTTGGTGCATACCGCAATCTATTCAATACACAGCTATCCCCAAGTATAATTTGTCTGCTTCAGTTTCTTTGCATCTGTACACGTGTAAAATGACTTAATGTCTTCTTCTTTTCTATAGCATGAGAATCTTCATCCCGAGTCCGAAATGTTGCTCATCTTTATCATCTGCTCCTCAGCTTCATAGAATCTTAAAATTCTTACATCTCTGCATCTCTTCTGGGTGCGTTAATCCTGATTCATGTCACATCATCAATCTGCTCTTTTGCTCAATTTTTACACTGTCTCCGAGATTTCATTCAAATGGCCATCATATTGTCATGAATGCAGGTATGGCTGTCTCAATGGGAACCTTGCTTCCGTAACCCTTCTTGGTATTGGCACTTTCACTGGTACTACTCGTGTTTCACATTCTGGTTCCCAACATATAGGGAACATGGGAGCATTGCTTGAGGTGGGGGTACTTGGCTCCTTCCCTACACTCCCCCCTCTGGGTGAATCATTGACCACTCTCCCATCATCATCACATACAGACATCCTTTTCCGAAGAAATGCTTCTTAGGGACCCATATTTTCATCAGTCCTCTTAGGCTTCCAGCTGCTTTCACATGCTCATCTTTGTTCCAGGTCAAAAGCATGCACTGCCCATTTGGACTGCAGTAGATATATTTCCCCACACACTTCTTATGGTTCTTTGGGTACAATAATTATGTTCCCTCAGGGGCATGGATGATGGTTTTCATATAGTCTCTAATTTCTTCATCTGTCAGCTCTTTAGTCTTCCATCCTAATTCAACATCGATCATGATCTTCATTTCAATAGCTTTCATTGCAGTCTTCTTGCACTGTGAGATTATTATCCTAATCACACAGAAGCCAAGCAATATCATCACTATCAGGGTTCCAAGGAACTTGAACATGTCTTCCATCCATTGTGGGACCCACAAAAAGAGTGATCCAAACCGTCTATCATCAGCAATGTCTTCAACTTTGTGTACCATCAGGACGTGTAGCTTCGTCAGCATCTCTATGGCCTCTGTCAAGGTACCATTCTCATAATCATGAGAAGGTATAAATGTGCAACATGATTCTCCAATTTTGACACAAACATCTCCATCCGTAGCTGTGATCATGTCCAGGACATTTCTGTTCTGAAGAGTCATCAGTCGTATGGTTCTCAGTTCATCCTTGATAGCATTGAATCCTTTTATGTGAGTGTTGATCGTCTGCAACAATTCCCATCTGGTGATCTGCAACCATTTAGTATTTGCGTATATCTGGATCCTTTGCATGAAGATTATCGTGAATATCGATGAAGTCTGGCTGAGAAATCTGTGTTCATATGGGATGGAATTAAAAGCTTCTGACGATTTAGCTGAGAAATAGTTATCTCTCTTCATTCGATTTATCAGCTCCACAGACCTCTTCTTCCTCAGGTGATCATCTGCTTTTAGAAACTCGTCAAGGTTTGGGTCACTTTTAGGGATCAGCAACGCTGGAACATGAAGGTTTACTATGGAACATCGTCCTCATCGATCCATGGATACCTTCATATAAGCTCTGGATCCACAAGCCCAGTAATGATCCTCGATCACTGCTTTTCCAATGCTCATTCCCGGGACGTCAAATATTCAACCACAATTTTGATTCTCTCCAACTTTTCTTGTGCCAGTGTTTCTGAAACACAGCTTTGCACTGTCCAGAGGTACTATCTGCAAAGGCCCTCCTTTGTCTTTGACCAATGTCAGTAGTTTAGCAAGTTGCGGCCATAAAGGTTTGCATCCATTCTGCACTAAGTCAATGTTTGGTTGAAAGGAACCAATGACTACCCACGCTCGCCAGATGACTACTCCTTTCCTATCCATCTGGTGAAAGCACTGATCCCCAAATCTGCATCTGTCCTCTATTCTTCCATCTTCGAACTTCTGCAGATTTTCTTGGGCTCTCAAGTCTCCTGTTTTCTTTCCATCTAATTTCAGCTCATTTTACTCCAGGCTGCTCGCCCATCTGATCACATGATTCTTGGCATGCTTCCTTAGCCTTATCTTTGTGTCTTGCACATAGTCTCCTTCTTCTGGATCTGTCCATTCTGTTGCCCAATTTAGATGAGCTGTTTGGCCTATGAACTGACCTCTTGTTCGGCAGAGTGCAATGCATGCTAGACAATGTGCTGTCTGGACATCTATTTCAATAGCTATGACTATTTTCGACTTTCCCATACAGTAAGGCAGGAGTGCAGCTAGAAAGCATTCCTCCTTTGAAGGCTCCTTCCCACCTCTTTCATATGCTGATACCACATATTGTTACTCACATGTGATGCACTATCCAGGTAATCATTTAGCTCATGAACATCCTTCCTTATACCTCTCTTAGGTCTCCTTCTTGTCTCATGAGCTTTTATAATCATCTCATGAAGTATGTCCGCATAATTCTTTCTCATCAGGGAAACTTCAGGAACTTTTGTCATTGAACTTGGTGTTTTTACATGTGCTACTTGTGAAGGAACACTCACATCAAGTTTCATTCTCTGACCTGATACGAAGATATCTGATTATCATAGAAAACTTGCAAAGCTGACCTTCCCCCAGATTTATCTGTCACAGAACTAGGTGCTTTCACATGCACCACTAGAGTAGGGACAATTACATAAGGCATTAGCTGTCTTATAATTGCCACATTTGTACCCTTCTTCTGCATAGGAAGATACACAGGGACCCTTGCTCTATATGTGTCTGCATGATAGACAGTACGTACTGTAAGTGAGAGAAGTATTATGATAAATAGGACAGAGGTAAAAATAATATACCACTAGGCCCACTGAACGCAGCAATAATTCCTTCCACATCATGGAGGCCTCTCGTTGTTAGCAACATTGTTTTTGCTATCAATGTTACCCATTTTCAATCTTTTTGAACGAAGGAAAAAGCAAACCTTATTTGGGAAACATCATGAAATAGTCTGGAACTTGCTGGATCTGATCCACAAGCTCCATGAGCAACTGGCTGATTGCAGGGCGATTAAGAGGCTTCCTGATGTACACAAAGAAATGTCCTTCCGCCAAACGAAATGAGGGTGCTTTTCATGTAATTTGCAAAAAAAAGGGTAGTATGTTCTGTATATCTTCACTCGAAGGCCTCATTCAGGACATTCTCAGTGTTCTCTCAGAATATAGATAGACTTGTTCTATGATTTGTCACGCAATAATTGATTAAGTGCCAACTGATTCCTTGGATCCCTCAGAAAAGAACAAACATCAGTTTGCCTTCCAACAAGATGCAGGCTTTCTATAATTAGATAATAAAAGACCATTCCAACTAGTCTATGAGAGTTATCATCAGATAGGGGCATTTTTGTTTTCCAAAGAGTACTCAACAAGCTGGAGAACTTGCTCTATTATTGCTGTGAGCAGACTCCGTACGATTGTACCATTCTTTGGATCTTACAGGAAAATACGAATATCAAAAGTACTTACCACCAGTGCAGGATATGCATGAAGAATGTAGAGAAAAACAGCAAGGATGATCCTGTGAACGCTGTCATTGGGCACCACCATGGGCACCCCCAGAGTGAAATTCAGTGAGAAAGGAATCAGGGAATTGTTCCCTCTTCCAGTCATTGAAAAGGAAATCCAAATCTGGAATTCTTTCTCTCCTGATCAAGACTTAACATTTATCTCAAACCAATGTCTAGCAAGCTCCTGTGGCTCAAAAACAATAGCTTTTTTTCACGTTTGCTTAGCAGCTGCAAAGAAGTGTCCCGGAAGAACCACAGTCCAAAGGACTCTATGTATTAAACAGTCTCTCTGTCCTTCTTCCTCATCATATATCTGGTCTGCATGTGTTGAACTACTTCTCCGGTGCTTGCTTCCGACTGGGGTGGGGGTGAAGGAGCCTGTCCATTGTAGATCTTCACGTATCCGCGAAATATCCATGCTCGCCTTCCTTGCACCTTGACTGCTGATGGCGTGACGTCTTCCCCAGCTAAAGGACCATGGAAACGTGGCTCATGCCACTTTCTCGAAAAGTTCCTTATTAGGATCTCATCTCCGGGGAAAAGTTTGGGAAGACAGAATCTTTCAGGTCTGATTGCTGAATGATCTCCATCTGCGTTCTGAGCACAATATCCCTTCCGCTTGAGCTGATCAGAAATGACAGAGAAACTTGTAGTCATACACGGTAAGTACAAAAATGCTGTTGTTGACTGGGCATCACTTCTAGCTCTTGATGGAGGAGTGAGGGGAGACCTCATTCGCCTCCCTGTCACTATCTCATGGGGCGTAAAATGATGGTCAGAGCCTGATTGATTTCTCAACACATATAATGTAATAGGCAGGCAATGTAACTATTTGTTTTTCAATTTAAGCTTCACCTTAGCTATCCTTTACTTGAGCAGGCCATTTAGTCTCTCCCGGGTCGCATTCACTTGCGGGTGATAAGCCAATAAGAACTTGAGTTTATACTAAGCAACAGGCTTATTTGCTCAAAGACTTCATTTATAAAATGGAGGCCATTATCTGATCTCAATACTTCACATATTCCCCATCTAGGAAACACTTCTCACACTAAAATTTTCCCTGTGCAGGTTGAATCTGATTGTGTACACAGACCAGCTTTAATCCACCTTGAAAAGGGACATACTACCTCTAACATATATCTGTGTACATTACAGAAGTGAGGCATATCGACACAGTCGTTGTGTAAATGCTGATAAGGACCATTAGGTTGTGGGATACCTCCTATAACTGTATAAAGTGTGTGCCCAGCAGTAAACCTTTGACATACGATGTATTTTACTACATAAAATGCAACGTGTTCTAACAGATTCAGCAAGAAACAGTCCTCTGCAATAGCTGCTGCGAGGCTTTTTCTAGTGACCTGCGCAGGGTAGTGTAGCTGTTCCAATGCCACCCTTAATAAGGCTACAGGCATCACTGGTCTACCAGTGCTTTCCTGTTGACACAATGCTTCGAAAGGTGTTAACTAACACCCCCTCCGTGTCCACAGATCTTTCTCATCCTGTGGTGCTTCCCCTTGAATTTACATTAATTGCGTCTTAGACCATAGTCTTAGACAATATTAGCACTCATCATAACCACCATTCTTTCTTGCACATCAGATGTGTCAAAATTCCTAATAACATCTGAGCATGCAACTCGTTTTGGTTCCTTTTCTGTGGCTTGGATTCCGGGTGAGATAAAGTGTGCTCTCCTAGTGTGAGCGGTGCACTTGACGACTGTGATGCTTACTGGGAGCTGTAGTGCTCTAATAAGACTGTCCAATAAGGCAGCGTGTTGCACTGGAGTGCCGTCCACTCATAGGTAGCCCCACCTTTTCCAATGTGCTTGCCCTGCGTGTACCGTCGACGTCACATAGGCGGAGTTACTGTACACAGTTACTTCCTAGTCTGCATGTTTTTGGAGCTGGGACAATCAGCGCCATTAGTTCTGCAACCTGTGCTGAAAAGTGAGATGATAGTCATGCACTTGACATTACTTCAAACTTCCCATTGGCCATGTGCCTTACCACAGCGGCAACACCTGTATCTCTGTCCATCATTTTGATCGATTCTCGAAGAGCCATCAGCAAAAAGAATTTCCCCAGCTGCTAGACCATTTTCCTTCACCATCGGGAGATCATCTTACAACTCTTCATAATTTGAGCAATCGTGTGCATGTTCACCTTCTGCCAGTGGTACCGCTACAAACATGGCATGATTCACTATTTTACATCTGATGATTTTGATCGCTGGATTTGATATGACCACCTGATAGGCAGAAGCCCTTTGAGATGTCAAAGTACCCTTAGGTTTTTCTTAGAATAGCAAACAAAGCATGTTCAACAAATAACATCATAAAACACCCCATCACTATGCTGGCCACTTTCTCAATGACGATTGCGGCAGCTGCCAAAGATTGTTTGCAAGGAAAGTGACCCTTCATGATTGGGTCCAGAATCCCACTGTAGTATGCTAAAGTCTTGTACCCCAACGCGGTTCTCTTTGTGATTACTGCTGTCATGACTGTACCATTCGTATGCGAGTACAAAAATAGTTCCTCAGCATAATTGGGAATTCCTAAAACTGCAGCTGTGCAAATTGCCTTTTTCAACTCATCAAACCCTTCCTCCATTTCCTCAGTCCAGACAATTATTTCCTGACTTGCCTGCGCCTTTTTCAGAGACTGTAACAACGGTCTTATATATGTACTTTAATCAAATACTCATGCTCCGACATAATTGCCTAGTCCCAAAAACCTTTGCATGTGTTTTATCATCTGTGGCTTTACTGTTTTCAAAATTGCCTCAGCCCTTTGAAGTGTAACCTTTTTTCCTTCATGCGAGATCAACTGCCCTATGTAGAACACCTCTAACTGGCAATACTGTAATTTCTCTGTGTTTGTTTGTTTTTTTTAATTTGGTAATGCGCACAGAACCCTTGGGTAGCTGGGTGCAGCAGGTACAAGTATACTTAAGGTTTAGATACAACAAATACAATGAGTACAACATAAAAAGACAAACTTAGTTACCACTTACAGGTTACAGTGATGCAGTTGTGCTATTGGTCACTTATCGAGGTCACATAGTGCAGTTGGTCACATAGATACAGTAATTGCGGTAAAGCTATAGGCCAGCATTACCATATGACAACAAGTTTAAAATGAAACAGAGACAAGGTATCCAGATCCGGGAGGCAGTCAGGGCTAGAGTAGAATCCAGTGTTAGTGGTCATTTGTTCGTAACCAGTTTAGCATATTGCGTCTGATTTTAGGTAGGGTTGTTCAGTTCTAAGGGCTGGGGGGAGTGGGTTCCAAAATAGGGCTGTTTTGACCGGGAAGCTGACGCCACCTGCTTTGGTTCATTTGAATCTAGGAATCTCTAAAAGGTTGGCATTGGCAGATCTAGTTGGGCAAGTTGAGGTTCTCCTGTTTATTCTTTCTGTAAGATATTGTGGTGCTATGTTATTCAGACACTTGTCCACTGGTCAAAAATAATTGACAGGATTCTTCTCAAAACAGTTCCACTTACCTCCAAGAGTCACTTCTGAATTTGGAGATGTGCTCTCTGTTGGGGATGTTCCGGGCTGCTCTTAGGGCGTTATTTTGTAGCCTTTGAATTTTATCTAGGATGTATTTATTGGCACCAAGGTACAGGGTGTTGCAGTAGTCTAATTTGGACATTATTAGTGCATTAGCAAAAGAGTGATGCAGCTAGTTTCAGAGAGAAATGGTCTGCAGGCTCCGATAAGTTTACAGGTATAGGCGGTCGAGGATGCTAGTGAGTTGACTTGTTTTTTGAGAGTTAAGGTGGAGTCAAGGTAGAAACCTAAGGTTTTAACTACAGGCATCACCTTGATTGTGTTACCGTCAATGTTGAATGAGACGTAGCTGGGGCTAAGTTTTTTTAGGTTCGCCTCTGAGCCCAGGATCAGTATCCCAGTTCTATCGTTGTTCAGGCAGAGACCATGGGATGCCATCCATGCCTAAATGAGGAAGTATATCTTGTTTACCAAAGCCGAGTCCTTGACATAGTTCCCTGAAAGGGAAATGAGTATCTGCATAATTTGTGTAGGTGACACCCAATCTGTCCAATTTGTCGAAGAGGGGCTTGGTAAAAATGCTATACATAGTATATACGTAGTAGTGTGTGTGGCACACCACAGGACGTTTGTATAGGGTCTGCAGAGGATGAGGGGGAGAAGACTCTTATCCTGTCATTTGCTAGAAAGGACTTGACCCACGTTATGGCATCACTTGAGAAGTGGGCAGCCGATTCTAGGTGATTGCATAAGACTGCATGATCCACCAAATCGAAGGCCGCCGATATGTCAAGCAGGAGTAGCATAGCTGTTTTCCCATTATCCTTCAGCTCATCAATTTGTGTCTTGAGCTCTATTAATGCCGTTTCCATACTGTGTTGAGGACGAATGCCGGACTGGCGGGATCCTAGTAAGTGGTTTGCTTTAGGTAGACCTGAATTTGAAGGTAAGCTACTCTGTCAATTATTTTGAGGAAGAAGGGGACTGTGGTGATAGGTCTGTAGTTGCTCGGGCTAAAGGGGTCTAGTGTTTGCTTTTTCAGCAGTGGGACAACCCATGATTCTTTGAGGTTATTTGGCACTGTGTTTGACTTGAGGAGACATTAATAAGCTTGGAGAGGAATGGGGATAAGTCTCTAGCTCGTCCTTTATAATTTGAGCCAGGCAGCTGTCTCCCTAGCAATTCGACAGCTTTGACGAAAGTATAATCTTCTCAGTCGCAAGGATTAAGATTTTTGTGAATCTGAAATGTATAGTAGTTCTGTCACATGTGGAGTGAGGGGTGGGATGTTTTTTTTTTGCTATTTTGAGTTGGAGGGATGCAATTTTGTTTGAAAAGGCATTTTGGATGTCAGTGCATCATTGCTTGTCTTTAGGGACATTTTTGTCAGAGGATGGGATGAGGGCTTCCATTTCCCGAAGGATAGTGAATAATTCCTTGGTATTGGAATTGGTCTTTGAGATTCTGTGGTTAAACGTGTTTTTTTTGTGCTTTTTATTTCTTTTTTGTACAGGTTGGCAAAACTCGTTAGCTTGGCTTTGTTCTCGTCCATGGGAGAGCGACACTAGGTGGCTTGGAATTTTCTTTTTTGGAGTCTTAATTCTTTAAGATGTCGTGTAAACCAAGCATTAAGGTGTGATTTCTGACTGCCTTTGTGAAATTTGACAGCTGCAATAGTGTCCAGGGCCTTGGTCATGGAGTTGCTAAGACCTCCACTAGGAGGTTAGGGTCTGTGTTGTTGTTGTCTGTGTTGTTGTCTGTGTTGGGTCCTTGTCTACTTTATATCCTTTCTCTGCTAGAATAATCTTTAGCTTAACTGAATCACGTCTACACTCTTCCTCTGAGGTGCTACAGACTAAAATGTCATCTATGTATTGTAGCACAGCACTTTATAAATCAATTTTGCTTAAATCCTTCTGCAGGACTCTGTTAAAAATCGACAGGGACTCACAGTACCTCTGGGGCATAATCTCATGATTTTTAACTTAGTTTGTCTGAACATGAATGACGTCAGATCTTGACAGTATTTATGCAATGGGATTGAGAAAAACGCATTTCCAAGTCTATTACAGTGAAATATCATGCCTTAACAGGGATACTACATAAGATTGTCGTCTCTTCATCTTTGCATTCTTTTATCTCTTCATTTCTGCTCTTCCTATTCCTCTCTCTTCATTTCTAGCTTGTCACATTCTTCAATGCCTTCTGTCTAATATCATACATTCTTTGCTCCTCTACCCTTTCCTGCTTTTACAGCAGCTCATCTTAATACAGCTGTTTTCGTCTCTGTCTATCCCTTCTTTTAACTTCATCTCCTTTCAATCGTTCCTCTCGTTCTTCACTTTTCTTATCCTTTTTCGTTATGATCTTCCCTTTGCCTTACTTCGTCAATGCTCTTTACATCAAGATTGATCAAAATCTGACCGCCACCCAATCATTCTGTTTGACCGTTATCTCATCAGTTTTATCTTTCTCTCCTTTCCATCTCTTTATTTCTCGCCCTATATCTAAGGAAGTATTAGGTCGATCATTTCTCTCCTTGTTTCGTAAGACTTTGGAGATCACTTCTCATTCTGGAGTTTTCTCTGGACTCTCCTCGCTGCTATGTGCTGGCGACTCATATGCCAGATTGCTGTACCCTATTGTTGCCTTAAGCTTTCTTAATGGGTACAGTCTGTCATCTTTTCTACTATTGCCATTCATTTCTGGCAAGTGTGGTGTAGTTAAAGGCTTCTCACCCCCCTCTTGGCATATATTAAGCATTCAATCTTCAGGAGGTAGGTCTTCCCTTTCCTCCTGGTACAAATGTTCCAGAGCTCTAAGCTCGCTAACCTCTTCTCTAACTTGTTTCCCATATAAGCTGCGTGCAAGTATGTCGTCATATGTTGCAAAACTGCTTTTGATGGTGATCCCCTTGTGACCACGGCATGAACATCTGTTCTGCTGTGCCTTTAACCCATTCCGCACTGTACTGTTTATGCTTGGGTGCGTGTTTTGGCAATTGCTTACATAGATGTATAAGTGGAGTGATATCCTCCATTTTGACTCGCCACACTTGACTGTCAATACTCACTGTTATGTTTTACACTTTATATATACTTCTCAGAAAAATAACACAATATGAGCATACACCAACCGTCGCAGCTCAAAGCCTTCTATGTGACGTGTTCTTTCAATCTACTTATTCAATGAACAACATCTGTTCAACTACACAAAAAATTATACATTTTCAAATCTCTGTGCTTTCTTTTCACGTCTCTTAAATTTTCACTATTTCTTCACCACATGGAACAAACAGACACACTGACAGACTTGACCGGTCTGCATATATCTCAGTCTACGCTCCTCGTGACTGTTTCTTTATTCACGCTCTTTGTGACTATCCTTGCCCCTAAAAAATACCCCGATAGGAGTGTGAGTCGTTCCCTTTGGACAATCTCTAAATGTGTCCGTAGCCTACTTTATCCACTATTGGGACTCTGGATACGACTCCTTCAGAAAACGTGCTGTGAGGCAGGACTCTGGGTTTAATCTAATCTAACAGTGATGCTCCTATCTCACAGTCTTTAATTGCTTGACAATCCTTGTTTCAAGTCAATTATTTAACAAATCATTGCTCATTGTCTCGAGTTAATTACCCCAACCAACCCTCTGTTACTTATTTCCCCTTATCACTTTCTCCACTCTGCAACCATTCATGTTTTGCCACCTCACTCAGTGTACTCACCATTCACACTTTCGACTTCTGACCCTCGGGATCGTCGCCTCTTCAACCAGCCGCTTCAGCCTTCGGTCCGCTCAGCTTCTTGTAGAAATCGGGAGGGGATTCTGTCTGAAACCAAGGGACCCGTCCCACTTGCACTTGCAAGTTTTTGCATTAAACTAACTACTGCTATCTACAAGGAGCCTCACATTCTCTCAGCTAAATGGCGGAGGCTGTCCTATATTGCCGGGGTCCAAAATCTTACTATGTTGACGGTTTTTTAACCATCTTCTCTCTGCTACCACGTGAACTGGGGGTTCTCGCCACAGCCCTTTAAGATGAGGTGGCAATACTTTGAGATGGATGGTGATGCATACTCGAAGTTGGCAAAATCAAAGCTGTTTTATTTGCACTTGTCTAAAACACAGAGTTACAATGGATATCAATGATGCCCGCTCGATTTCGCTCACAGTTTTCATAAAAAAACATGACTTTTATAGTAAAAACTTGTCAACAATGACATCAACCTGCGTGGCAAACTACAAAAACCTATTGGAGAAAGTGATTGGGTCTAAGGGAACATCTAGGTACATGTTTCATACTTGTCTGAGAAAGTGATAGGGTCTCTAATGTCAGGTGGGGCAACTGCACCATCCCCACAACTGGTCACTCTGAACGTTATCAAATACACAACGTCCTATTGGTTCCTCAAACTATAGGGCTATTTACTACGTCACCCTCTATAATTGGTTGGTACCCTTACATCCGTCAGTACATTTCTACCTATGCCAGCAGCACGCATGCTGGTCTTTTAGGTGCTGGTAGGTTGGCTTTGACCATAGCTTTCCACCAATTAGCATGTCATCTATCATCACCTCTGCAGTCTGCATGTCAATTAAGCCTTTGAACTCAGCCTTGGAAATGATCCTTGCTCTGGATCAGACGAGGGAGTAGAGGCATGCCTCGTCTCCTTGCGTAGGTGTAGTCCATTATGGTTGTCCAATTTGACCCATCCATGTGACTGAAGACCATGATTATGAGATATGGTATATTCAAAATACTATTTTTTAAAGAACCACTAATGTCTTTTGAACAAGAGTTTGTTCTTTTACACATTTGTAGCTACTGTCTGATCATTCCAGCCCAGAGTGGCCTTGGATTTTTGGGGCTGGTCCAGCCTCGCCCTTCTTTGATTCACTTGTGTAATTCAATTGCTTTCAACTGCGACATACTGAAAAAAGGCTTTCTTCCTCTGCTCCAGCTCTGCTAAAATGCATAGTGGAATTGTCCATAGTTCATCTTCTCATATATATATATATATATATATATATATATATATATATATATATATATATATATATATATATACGTTTGGTGCATGCTTCAATCTATTCAATACGTAATACGTAGTTAGCCTCAAGCATACTTTGTCTGCTTGCGTTTCTTTGCATCTGTACACGTGTAAAATGACTTAATGCCTTCTTCTTTTCTGCAGCATGAGCATCTTCATCTCGAGCCCGAAATGTTGCTCATCTTTATCATCCCCTCCTCAGCTTCATAGAATGTACACTTTCTTCCGTCTCTGCATCTCTTCTGGGTGCGTTAATCCTGCTTCATGTGACATCAGAAATCTGTTCTTTCGCTCAGTTTTCACACTGTTCTAGGATTTCATTCAAATGGCCTTCATATTATCGTGTATGTAGGTATGGCTTTCTCAAAGGGAACCTTGCTTCCATAACCCTTCTTGGTATTGGCACTTTCACTGGTACTGGTATTTTTTTGCATTCTGGTTCCTAACATATAGGCAACATTACTTGAGACGGGGGTACTTGGCTCCCTCTCTACATCCTCACCAAACATCTTGTATAATAAATACTTTGTGCAATATAAACATTTATTTTTTATTTTTTTAAAAGTGGCTCGCAAAGAAAAAAAGGCTTTTAATAAGATATAAAATGACAGCTCCATTACACTGAAAGCTGTATTCTTCAGTATAAACACAAGTACTGTATCGATGACTAACCCTAAAATGTTTTCTTCTCATGCAACTTGCCTGAAAACTTTCTGTATGCAAAATGCTAGAAATCAGAGTGAGGGATCCGTAGACAGCTGTCTAGTTTAGAAGCTATTTTATTTTTCCTCCAAAATGATTTTGCACAGATGTATATATTTGAACATTTACAAGACCTTCGATAAGCACTAACGTTTTTTGGACAGACCTTTATTTTACAAGGGAAATACAGGTGAGTATCGTCGTCTTCTAGGAACAGTTTCCACAGTGATGCACAAGTATGCAGTACAGGTAAGAAGTGACATAGAATATTTACAGGGTGCGACCCAGGACTGTGGTAGGTCCGGGGGTACTAAAAACAATGGTGTACACAACACTATCTATAAACACATATAGACAGGACTTGTACCACAAAACATCGGCACGGAAGTGTTTCGGCCAAACTGGGCTGGGTGAGAGCCTGAGGTGGTAGTGATTATCCTGATGAAGGCCACTACCACCACAGGCTCTCACCCAGCCCAGTTTGGCCGAAACACTTCCGTGTCAATGTTTTGTGGCACAACTTCTGTCTATATGTGTTTATAGATAGTGTTGTGTACACCATTGTGTTTAGTACCCCCGAACATACCGCAGTCCTGGGTCGCACCCTGTAAATATTCGATGTCACTACTTACCTGTGCATCACTGTGGAAACTGTTCCTCGACAATAGAAGACGACGATACTCACCTGTATTTCCCTTGTAAAATAAACGTCTGTCCAAAAAAAGTTTGTGCTTATCGAAAGCCTTGTAAATGTTTAAATATATACATCTGTGCAAAATTGTTTTGTAGGCAAAATAAAATAGCTTCTAAACTAGACAGCTGTCTATGGATCTCTCACCCTGATCTCTAGCATTTTGCATGCAGGTACCCGCCTGGGCATATCAGGACTCCGCCAGGCACCCTTTATATATTCCTGAAAACTTCCTGTACATATGATGTATTCTCCCACAAGTCTGCTTACCTTACTGTCTGAGCGACTGTGGAGCGTGTAGCAGTGGCTCAGGCTTACAGATGTACTGCAGCAGCCAGAGCTTTCCCTGTTCCACTAAATGTATTATGGAACATGCAGTGTTTGGTCACTTCTATTGAATAAGTTTACTAACACATGTACTTTTTCTTTGTTTATGAAGTAAAGGTATATTTTGCACAACTGTTTGTACTAGGTTTGTTTTGTTTTAATTGTAGGTCTTTGTAGAGCCTTTTGCGTGATAGCACATTTTAAATAAAAGATCATTGACTGAGTGGTTCAAAACCAACTCACATGACCGCTGCCTTTTTTCAAAGTTGAGTGCTTCCAATGCTGTTTATGTTTCCAACGCTGTCGTTATGGAGCATCTATAAGTGTGAGCACTGCATGGTGCTTTTCTCTGCACCTGTATCCATCTACAGTAACACTGCCAATGCTTGATTTCCATCCTTAATGGTGTCTGGGGGGCAGGGGCAGTGGGTTATCTGGGCAAGTGCTAAAGAGTATTTAAGACATAGCAAATATAGCAGCTAGGCACAGCTGGTCTAGGGGATTAGTTGAGTCTGAAATATGTCATAATGCATCCCAATAACGTGCACACCTTTGGTCAGCAATGCTCTTCTGCCCACGGTGTATCAGCCAAAGCAGTATTTCACAGTGTGCATCTGATTATAATGTAAGGCTACTTGTTTGGAAAGATAAACACACTACATAATGTATGGTTGACCACTACTCAACTGTTTAACTCCCATGCAGATGCTGTTGAAAGTGTTGAGTAGCTGCCTCATTGGTTTCAGCAAAGGTCACCTCTTGCCATCCATGAAGGCTTCACTGATAGCATGAAGTCACCACGAAATAAAATAGGGAGGAAGAGGAAGAAAGGAAGGAAGGTAGAGAGGGGGAGAGGGAGGGAGGAAGGAAGGAAGGAAGGAAGGAAGGAAGGTAGAGAGGGGGAGAGGGAGGGAGGAAGGAAGGAAGGAAGGAAGGAAGGAAGGAAGGAAGGAAGGAAGGAAGGAAGGAAGGAAGGAAGGAAGGAAGGAAGGAAGGAAGGAAGGAAGGAAGGAAGGAAGGAAGGAAGGAAGGAAGGAAGGAAGGAAGGAAGGAAGGAAGGAAGGAAGGAAGGAAGGAAGGAAGGAAGGGAGGAAGGGAGGAAGGAAGGAAGGAAGGAAGGAAGGAAGGAAGGAAGGGAGGTAGAGAGGGGGAGAGGGAGGGAGGAAGGAAGGTAGAGAGGGGGAGAGGGAGGGAGGAAGGAAGGAAGGAAGGAAGGAAGGAAGGAAGGAAGGAAGGAAGGAAGGAAGGAAGGAAGGAAGGAAGGAAGGAAGGAAGGAAGGAAGGAAGGAAGGAAGGAAGGAAGGAAGGAAGGAAGGAAGGAAGGGAGGGAGGGAGGGAGGGAGGGAGGGAGGGAGGAAGGGAGGAACAAGTATTATAACACTCTGCCTTTCTCTGCACATGCTGGCCTTTAATGACACCTACAATGATGTGTCAATTGCAGCGAAGACTTTTTGTCTGTGCCTAAACCACAATATGTAGACAGTAGAAACTTAGTACTGATTGGTGCAGACTAAGAGTGTTTGTAGTCTATGGAGTGGGGGCTTAACTTGTCCCTTTATCGGTACCTGGTTCACTCACCTCTTGGTGAACTTTGCTCATAGGAGAACTGGCTAATGCCGTCCCTATAATACTGCTTTGTATCAAATTCTAGCTTTTAAAGTGCACCCCCCCTCATGTAGCTCACGATTCTACATCTCCACGCACTATTAATAATGATACGTATATGTGTTTCTTGCCTGTCAACAGGGATGCTCCATTTAATTGGCTGTTGTATTTTGATTAAGATGCAAAATGCTATTGTGTACAACTCACCCAATAAACAGCTATGGTTGTGCAACATTGTTTTCTGATTTGATTTCTTTGCAGACAATAGTGAACTTTTCAGCAAACAGTGTGTTTTAATTTTAGGTCATAAAAGTATGTAATGGGAGGTTAGAACGGAGTCCCCGTGCTTCTTCTTTTGCTCCCTCTTTTAAAGTGAAATGCTCAAACCTCTAAACTACCAATGCTGAGGTCATATAGCAAATACAAATGCATGCAAGTTTCAGCACACCATGGTGCGCCTCTTTGCACCCAGTGCCATGATCTACGGCGGGATGGCATTGAGCCTACTCTGCTGGGCAGCAGATCATGTTAAGCGGAGAAGAGCTGATGAGCCTTGTCCATGCAAGTGACAAGCTTCGTGGAATATTTTAGGAGTCTGCTTGTTGCGTGGCGTTTTTTTTTTTTGTTTTTTTTAGTTTTATTATAATTTGTCATGATATTTTGATAAACATCATCAAAAGCATAAACATAATAACCAGA
The DNA here is from genome assembly GCF_040938575.1 of Ambystoma mexicanum. Lineage (NCBI taxonomy): Eukaryota > Metazoa > Chordata > Amphibia > Caudata > Ambystomatidae > Ambystoma > Ambystoma mexicanum. The sequence continues at coordinate 1,381,138,705 of NC_090924.1, forward strand.
ACAGTTCTCCCCCCCCAGATCCCCTCCCCACTCACCCACCCCTTCCAAAGTCTGCCCAGAGAACAATCAGGAGCATTACAGTCGAGATATCGCCTTCGTTTGGTGAACGGGAACGTCTTCTCTTCACTTATTTGTAGGCTTCAGTGAAGGGAGCCCACTCCATTTCTCTGCCTGGTGCCACATCATGCAGTTAAGCTCTTAGGCTCTCCATCTCACATCATTCCTTGCCTTTTTTAACACACATCTGTTCCGTTGGGAGAGTTTCCAATTTCCACCCCATAGTTATGCAGGCCCTCGCAGCCAGGAGCAGAAAATGCACCATATCCGGTACCCTTTCCCATCGATTGTCATCCAGCTCCAGGCCGAAGAGGACCAGTCTGGGGTCGATGTCTCTTGGTATCCCCTCCACCTTCTTGATCCAGCTCAGAACCTCCTTCCAGAATGTTTGCGACTTCGGGCAGGACCACCACATGTGCCAATAGTCAGCCTCTGCATTACATCCCCTCCAACATATGGGACTTGTATGGGCAAACATCTTGGACAGTCTTTTAGGGTCAAATTGCCATCTATTTAGCAACTTCAATCTGTGCAACTTATATTGACCAGATATAGAGGTCTTGTATGCTGTTGAGCAGATTTGTGACCACAAGGCATCTGGCATCACCAAGCCCATGTCTTTTTCCCATCTTCTTCTAAGAGCCTCTACTTTAGTGCCTTTTGCTTCAAGCAGAGCTGCATGCAACCTGGAAATGAGATCCCGGTGTGGGTTGACTCACTTAAGATGCTTTCCATGGGGGTAAGGTCCCTCCTCGGTGCTCCCCTCCATTTCCCTGCCAACAAGGTCCCCTTGAGGTGTAGGAATTTAAATACTTCGAGTGGAGCTATTTGCAAGCCAGTTTCAAGTTCTTGTATCGATATACATCCAGCCGGCTTTATCATTTGGCCTGCCCTTTTCAACCCTGCCTCATACCAGTTCTGGAACCGTATTGGATCTCGTATGTCATCACAAATGGGGTCGGGGGAGCATATACATCTCATTGGCTACGGCCAAGTTGTGAATTGTCTAATTTCCCCTTTCTTCCACCATAGCTCTAGGAGGGAGCCCAATGTGAAGTGTTTGATGACACTACTCAGGAAAGATTTCTTTGGGGGCCACAGACATTCCCCCAGCGAGACAGGTCTCATTCGATGATTTTCGATTGCCACCCATTGCTTTTGGTCGTCCTCTCGCAGATGAGGCACTAGCCCCCTGAACTGGGAGGCACGGTAATATTCATACATGTCCAGCAGGCCCACCCCTCCTTTTTCTTTTGGCTCGGTCAGTGTTTCGTACACGATTCTTTGCTTTTTACTGTGCCATAAAAACCTACTAATCATCCCTTTTATTTCCGTGAAATGCTGATTTGGAATGGAAATAGGGAGCATTTGATAGCGATATAATAATTTGGGGATTACCACCATCTTTAGGGCGTTCACTCGGCCCAACCATGAAATAGTCAATTGTGCCAATTTTTCCATGTCCTTAGTTACTTCCTTCAAGAGCGGTGTGTAAGAGGATCCAATTCAACACTACAGCTAAGTCAATGCCTAGTCTGGGATACTGAATGGAAACCCTTATTGATATATCTTTATGTCCAGTTCATGCGTTCTGGATGACTACCCCTATATAACACCCCTCTCTTTGAATAACCCTGACCCCACTGAGCCAAGAAGTAGTTCTGTTTTGCAAGTTAAAAGGTTTATTTGATAATTTAAACAATAGAGATATATATCACACTTTATAATAATTTAATAATTGAATATCACACTGAATCTGAGCAGTAATCAATAATGGATAGTCTGGCACTAGCACACTTCTTTATAATCAATGATGAGTGGTTATAGGATGGATAAGATAGCAACAATACTTTATGGTTTCAAATGGATGCAAGGTGGAATGAAAATGCAGTACAGAAAATACTCAATATGCGTTCAACAAAACAATGTAATCACATTTCTCTGGCAATCCCCTCCCCCCTTTATGCAATGCAAGGAAATGGAAGGAAAGCACACAGTTCTCAGAAATGCAATCAACTGTAATTCAGTTCACCCCAGCAAGCTTAGACTACAGAAGTTGGAAACACAGGCCCAAAATGCTTTTTTATGTGCTGGCAATGAAGTGAAAAATATGCTAAAATGCTTTTAATTCCCTCTAGAGATTCAGGGTGAGTGGTATCAAGTTAATATTAGTCCAGGCTCACTTTAGCAAGGATCTAGGAGTAACTAGCAGGTTAAACGAATTTTGGGCAACTGAAAGCAAGAAAACTGCTGTTTTCACACGTTGAGAAATTTGCAAATCGCAGCAAATTCGCGAGTGCGGTTTTCGCGATTGCGGCAAAAGTATCGGGGGTAGGAATGCGGTTCTAAGTTCGTAGAAAAGCCACGATTCATAGCTTTCAGAGGAAAGTCTCTAGGACAAACGGTCACGGAGATATGAGCGATTAAATAAAGGTAGTTTTTCGGATTTGGAATGTTAAAATTCAAAGTGACAAATGACAGCTAGCAACTAGAAATGACAGGTGACAGCTTTGCAAATGACAGGTGACAGTTAGGAGGCAGTTCTACTTAGATTAAAATAGCTTGAATTATATGATTTTAACTAAGAGATTGGTTCTGCACAGTCTGCTAGGTACTCACACTATATTCTTGAATTAAATGGGCCTCGCCACGGATCTGGTCAGGTTTTAGACGGGACTCTGGTCTGGTCTCTGCACTTCACAGTGATCTGGGTCAGCTCTGCTCTCTCTCTAGCCTCTCTGGATTCTGGAGATTGATGGATTTAAAGTCGGGATCTCTGCATGTGGTATGGTCCGGCAGAGCGCGTTGCAGCAAATGGAATTGAATGTCCCTATCTGTCCTGACTGTCTGCTTTTATGTTCTTTGAAAATGGGTGTGTGTGCAGCATCACTAGGCTCTACACCTCTCCACTTGTCATTGGCCACTTCATCCGCTTCCCCTTGATTGGGGGAATGAAATGAAGTGTCATCATGATGAGGTCTTTTTATGATACAGAGAACCCACCCCTGTCAAATTACACACAATCTATATTTTGACCCAAAAGACATATTTGCACAGGTACACATTTGTTTAAAATTACATGCACCCTTCACATATCACAGGAGGTATACCCTGTCCAAATCTGCTCTTCCTGGGAGCTTGCATTCAGAAATGGCAACATTTGCACTTTTTAATCAGGTTACCAATATCAGACATTACCCCAAATTTATACACATGTGCGCAAGGAGTATGGACATTACTTGATGAAGTATCAGACTTTTAACATGCATACATTTTAAGTAATACCCTCTTAACTGCTAGCTTGCCCCCAGATCATGCCACCGGTTCTAAAAACCTCTTAAAATGTGGGCAGAAAAATCACAAGAATTATGGTATCATTTAAATAATTTTCACAAGTCCGCTCTATGAGTTATTCATCTTTTTCTAAAACCATATTCTGGCTACAGGGGTGTGGTTTCCCCCCAGCACAAGGTTGAATTTCTGGTTTTTCCAGTTCTGCCAAGCCAGCTTGCTCTCACAGGCAGTGCTCCTCCCCTTTACTTCCAGGAGGAAGCCACATTTTACGGCCCCATAATAAAACATTTGCCTGAGTCAGGACAGGGCTTTGTTCAATTTCCTGCAGAGCCCAGGTAATTCAATCAGGGAAGTGTCATATCCATTTTGGTGGGAGCAGCAAAAGGGCAGCTAGGCCTGGGAACACAGCTGTTGTGCAAGTCTCATCTCCTGTCGGGAGTAGCTGGTGGGCAGAATTCAGTTCCTTAAGCCAGGCCCCAGCTAATGTCACTTTTGTTCCCCAGTTTAAGTCAAGACAATTTTTTACATATGCAGCTAGGATGCTGATTCTAAGTTTAAAACTATGACATTTAAACAATTGCAACCTATGTGACACTCAAAAGTAGGTCACTCATTTCTTTTAAACATTTAGGTTTTTAGTGTCTTTCAGTCCAAATTTACTTAAACTGCTGAAATCCACAGCTCAGCCAGTCTTGTTATAAACCTTCAAGTCACTTCAGATTATAACTTTAGATTGTATCCACCTCTCAGTAAGTCTTTCTTTGGCTTGCCTTGGGTTCATTTATTCAGTTTTAAACAAAATCTGGTGGTTTTAAAACACCGGCTTTCTGATAGTGGTGAGTACTGGTACTGCACCCCTTTTTGGGATTTAAGAAAATGAATTCCCCACAATTCTAGGTTGCTTTTGGCAATCAGCATTGCCATTCCCAATGGTTTCAGGCTACTGTGTGGGTAGTCCAATGGTGGTTTTAGGCAGTGCCCTTCTGTGCCCATAACATCGGCAAAATGGGTGGCAGCCTATTCTTCATGCACTTCCCTGGGCATTTTCTGGGAATCTCTGGCCATCATGATGTTTTCAATGCCAGTACTGCACAGTTTTTGAGGTAGGGCTCGGATGCATGGGTAAAAACATCCCACAAGCCCCCCTCTTGCGATGGCCATTCTGTTTCACTGATGGGACTCGCAAGACCTGGGATGTTTCCTCATCTTCTTCCAATAGATGGCACAGTTCAGCATCTTTTCCTCCATCCGGTACTGATCGATCGGTTCTCCTCGCCGGTCCTGATGGGAATATTGGGCGGTACCCTGGGCCCCCCGCGTCTCTGCTCCCGGTCTCCGGATGGTCCTCCTTGGCCCGTCTCCAGGTTTTCTTTCTCCTAGGACGACAAAGGAAGAGCGGCAATACCTATTCATGGACATTTTTCCCCCACCATTGACATAGTGGGGTGGCATATAAATTTATCGTCAAAACATATGAACATGCACATTTCTTTTTGCATTCAAAAACAAAAACACCCACATTGAGAAACTCAGAATTTGATAGGCGATATGTAGGATATTTTAAGTTAGAATTGAATTAATCTGAGACAGTACCCTCTAGGATTCCAGAGGATTCCTCCAGTTGTTGCAGAGTGTGCCTGGGATGGCAACACTTCAACTGGTTAATGTGGACCCACTTGTCTTCCCCCTCTGCCAAACCGCCTTTGGAGATGCGGATCTTTTAGGCCACAGGGGAGATTATGTCTATAATCTCATAGGGTCCCTTCCATGTAGGCAAACATTTTCGCTGTTTGGCCTGGTTCCTTTGGAAATTGTATAGATAGACCCGGTCCCCCACCTGATATTCCTTCCTGGAAGTCTTCAGGTCATAGTGGGTCTTCATGCTATCAGCTGATCTTTCTAGATTCCGCTGAGCATAAGCAAAAGCATGTTGAAGGTGTTTCCTTAAATTCTCCACATACTCATGAGTTGTGGAGGCATTTATCAGTGTCTGCTCTTGGGTCCTGTAGAGCAAATGCTGAGGAAGCTCCATCTTGCGCCCAGTCATCAACTCAAATGGGGACATTTTGGTTGCAGATGAAGGGGTAGATCTGATGGCCATTAGGACCAGAGGTAATCGGATATCCCAACTTGGCCCAGAATCTGCCACAAACTTCTTTAATATGCTCACAATGGTTCGGTTATATCTCTCTACTGCCCCAGAAGAAGCTGGCCGGTAAGCAATGTGTAGATTTCTCTTGACCCCCAGTATCTCCCACATCTTTGTCATTACTTCACTGGTGAAGTGGCTACCTCTGTCTGACTCAATCCTTTGAGGTAGACCAAAACGGGAAAAGATGTGGTTAATCATCAGGGCAGCTGCTGTTTCTGCCTTGCAATTTGGGGCTGGGAGACATTCCACCCACTTGGTAAACAAGCATGTCACAGTCAACATGTACTTATTCCCCCTAGCAGAGCGAATCACGGGGCCTACAAAGTCGATTTGTAAATCTGACCATGGCAGTGTCATCCCCCTCTTTTGGAGAGGCGCACGGTGTGTGAGGGATGTTGGCTGAAATTGTGCACACACAAGACAACCCTTCAAATATTGGTTGAGGTCCTGGCCCATGTGTGGCCAGTATGCAACCTCTCTTAAGATTTCCAATGTTGTGTGAAACCCCCTATGACCGGCGGTGGGCGCATCATGGGCGTGACTTAACATCAGGCTTCGGAATGAGGTAGGAACCACCCACTGATCGTGGCCAGCTTTGGATTTCCTTACCAGCAAACCGTCTTGGATTCGGAACATTTTTGGACATTTCATCAACACTCTTAGGTCCTCTTTCCCAGTGTAATCGGTATCCGTCAGGGGAAAGTTCTCAGGGTCCTCAAGGTGCTGGTAAAATTTACAAATTATTGGATCGCCCTTCTGAGCTGTAATCAAATCAGCATCAGGGGTCTCCTTGCTCCATTGTGCAATTGAAAGGTCGTTGTGAGCATTTGTCTGGGACCTAGTGATAGCAGTGACCTGGATTTCCCCCAACAGGGACTCAATCTCAATTAGATCCCCTTGGATGGCCCCGGTTTTGGCCAGCTGATCAGCTAGGTCATTTCCAGTTTTGTCTGGTCCCTCTACTTTGGAATGACCCTTGATCTTTTTCCAATAGATGGTCATCTCATTCGAGGTGACCAGATCATCAATGTTTTGGATCAACTTCCCATGTTTCAAGAGTTTGTTATTAGCACATAACATGCCTCTGGTTTTCCAATTAACCAGGTGCTCCACGAACCCGTTCCGTACATAATCCGAATCTGTGATTATGACCAGTTCGTGGAGTTGATGCTGGACAGCAGTGAGGATGGCCTGATGCACAGCCATCAATTCTGCCACCTGACTACTTCGGGGACCAATTTTGTATCCAGCAGAGGGTTCTGGGGACTCATTCACCCATGCATTCCCTATGCCGGCCACCAGTTCTTTCACCCCGTCGTTGTCAACATGGTAAGAGCATTCATCCACATACACAGTGGGCATTCCCTCACACTTGTCTTCTTCAAAGACTTTGTGGGGGGACTTAAGGTATGCCTCCATGTTGTCCTTTATTTTTAGACTTTCGTCCTCGAGACAGTTTTCTCTGGCACAATCATGCAAGTCAGCCAGACCTTGCGCGAGGGGACTCTTCTTGTTTTGGCCATATCTGACCTCCACAGGAAAGCCTTGCATTGACAGAATCCAGGAAGTAATTCAGGAATTACTCACATTTCCGGCACGGATTCTGTCACTTTGTAGATATTGCAGAGGCTGGTGTGGAGTCTCCACTATGATGTGTTCCCCCTGGATAAACGGGCGGTAATTCTTCAATGCCCACACCATAGCCAGGAGTTCCTTCTCACAATCGTTGAATTTTTCCTCCACAGAGGATAAAGTTTTGCTCGCATAGGAGATTACTTTATTGACCTTGTCATGCTTTTGGTATAATACTGCCGTCAAGCACGTATTAGAGAACCCCGTCTCCAGGAAGAACTCCTTGTTTCTGACAGGGTAAGCTAGGCAAGGTGCTTGTGAGAGGCTTCTTTTGAGTTGTTTTACTGCCTCGGCTTGTTCTGGACCCCATTCCCACTTGACCCCCCCCTTCAGGAGATGAATCAGGGGTCTGGTGATCTCTGCGTAGCCCTCAATGAACTTTCTGCTGTAATTAGTCAGTCCAAGGAGGCTCCTTAGTTCCCGCAGAGTTGTGGGGTCTTTCAATTTTTGGAGGGCTTCCACTTTCTTTTCCTGGGGACAGAGACCCTGAGGAGTAATCTCATGCCCCAAGAAATTAACACGGGTTCGACACCACTGTGCTTTCTGAAAGGAAAGTTTTGCTCCGGCGGCCCTCAACTGGGTCAGAACATAACGGATCTCCGCTATGTGTTCCTCCACAGATGAACTTTTGATGAGGACATCATCTACATAAGCCAGGTTACCCCTCGCACCCAGGTCGGGCATGGCCTTATGTAGGAAAATGTTGAACTCATTACCGGAGTTAATGTATCCGAAGGGAGTCCGGGTCCATGTGTACTGCTGGCTCCCAAAGGTAAAAGCCAGTTTGTATTGGTCCTCCCTGCTGACTGGCACGGTCCAGTATCCATTGGTCAGGTCTATTGCAGTGAATACCTGTGACCCCTGGATCTGGGCCAGCCCTTGGTCAATGTAGGGCAGAGGCCATCGGGAAGTATGGACCCGTTTGTTGAGCTCCCAAAGGTCAGCGCAGAGTCTCCACTGGCCGTTTGGCTTTAATATTCCCAGCACCGGATTATTGAAGGTGCTGTGGACTGGACGGATTATTCCCCGGGACTCAAGGTTCTTAATTATTTCAGTAAGGGACTCCATTGATGCGAGAGGCAAACGATATTGCTTCACAAACACTGGAGTCATTCCAGGGTCCGTGGGAATTGTTGTGGTGTGGATGTCGGTGCGACCACAGTCATATGAGTCTATCGCAAAGAGATCTTGGAAATCCAAGAAAACTTGTTTCAACTTTTGCTTCTGTTCCAGAGTCACACAGGCATCAGCTAGGTTGACTCTCTCTTCCACCATCTGCCTGAAGCCTGGAAAGACTTCTGGTTTGGCTATTTCAGCGGCCTCCTCCAGCTGGGTGGAGAAGTCCCTGGTCAGAGTGCTGATTTGGACTGGAGGCTTCAGGTGGGAAAGGCAGCCCTCATGGACCTGGAAAATCACCTCATCCCTCCTGAAGTCACAAGTCACATCTTCCTTACCATAAGGGCAAGAAGTGTACACCAGGAAGTTCCCCCCATGCCAGGTAAAAATCCTGTCTGGTGTTGTATTGTCCTCACTGTCACTGTCAAAACAGTCCTTGGGGATTGGTCCTAACAGTTCATTACCTAAATCGATGGAAAAATGTCGGTCATCAACCGCCATTCCAATAATGGTGCCTGCGGCTAGAGTAATACTCTTTAAGTCGCTGTTATCCACCTCTATTAGAATGGTGTCATGTTCTATGTTGACTAATGGTGTTGGGTTTACCCCCAACCCTTGCTGTTGGAGAGAAGCGTTTAGATGTATGTAAGCATCAGGGTTTTGCAAATATTGTCCTCTTTTAACTTTCACTTCCAGGGAGAATTGTCGGGTCCTTTCTGGGATGGTGACCTCCTCTTTGATCTGAATTTCAACTGCATAAGGTAGCAATTGAGCTGACCTAAATGCTTTTTCTGGATCATCAAAGCCCATGGGATTATCCGCTAATCGGGACCAAGCTTTGAAGTTTATTAGGTCCAAACTAATGGCAAAGCGATTGAGAATGTCACTGCCTAAGTAAAAGGTGGCAGTGACGTCTCGTACGACCCAACAATTATGGACTATGCTCTTGTTGCCAATGGAGATTTTGAGCATACACCTGCTTGGCAGGAGATGTTTGGAATTGGGTGCTTCCAGGTCCATTTCCCATTTGTCTATCATTTTGAATGTGGGAATGGCTGGATCTTTTGGGAGTTGGCGAAACATGGATTCGCTGATGAAGCTCTTACCGTTGTACACACACACTCGAGCGAGAACAGAGTCCTTCCCATCATTTAATTGGACAGGGATGAACAACTGCTCTCCAATTTGCTGAATATCAGCTGGGCTCTGAGCTGATTTCACATCTTTCTGGACTATAGGAGTGGGAGTTTCTGATTGTGGATTAGTATAGAATCTCAGAGTGTTTCCTTCCAGCGTGGAGTACCACTTTAGACTGGAAGGAAGGTTGATTTTCAGAAATAGAGAGGACCCTCCATCACCAGTCTGTTGTCCTACTGCTAATACTGTCACGTCTGGAATTTGGGTATTCTGGAAGTGAAATTCTACTTGGTCAGATTTTTGTTCAACCATGTGGCAGGTGCCGTTTAAACTAACATGGTTGACACTCTGTTTTAATTTTATTGGTCGGCTAGTCTGGGTCCAGAGGACCTTGTTTACGCAATCTATTAGGGGTGACAACCTTCTCAGGAGGTCATTCCCTAGTAAACAAGGGGTGCCCTATGGAGTCACAACTATGACTGGGTGTTTCAACTTGTGTCGCCCAATTTTAATGTCCAAATCTGCCGTCCCCTCGACGGGAATTTCCTTCCCGTCAAAGTTCTGGAGTTGTCCAGGAAGTGAGGTGAGAGGAACTTGGTAATTCCCTCCCCTTCCTGCATTCAGTTCATCAAAGGCCCTTCTGGACATAAGGGTAGCTTGAGATCCCGTGTCTACCAGCGCTGAAATTGTACCCTGCCCCTGTACTTGTACCGGGGCGTAATATCTTCCCTCCTTCTCCTCAAGGGGGCACAGATAATGCACATTTTTGGACAACTGGTGGGCTAACTTTCTGGTTTTGGACATCGCTAGCGAAGAGATTTGGGCAGAATTCTGTGGAGAGCCTTGGGAATCTGAAAGAAAAATTTGGCAACTGGAGATCAGAGCCATTGTGGGTTTCCCTGGCTCCGGTTCTGGGCCACCCCCCCTTTTTGGAGGCAGTCACCAGGATGGGCTTGAACCAGGGGATTTTCTTGCTGTTGGTTCTGGGATGAGATGGTGGGCGGCGGTAGCTCAGTCTCCACATCTCCCCAGTCTGGATTTGCATCCCTAGGGACCCATTTGTCTTTGGGAGGAGTTCCCCCCTCTCTGAAGGAGAAGATCCTTTTCCCAGGATCCTCTGAGGATCCCTCTCCCTCAAATTGGAAGATCTGTACCTCCTCCTCAAACTGAGTCTGTTTGGGTCTTTTGTTTCTCCTACCCCCCCTCTGTTCCTTAGGAGGCAGACTTTTAGGGGCACGAGATTTTGTTCCCGGTTCCTGGGTTTCCAGGGGCTGTTTACAAGTGAGGAAGGAAGCTTCCTCCCAGGCTTTACACCCCCCTTCCCTTTGTGCCTCCTCCCTGGGAACCGGTGTGTTATCGGGGTGCTGCCCCCGTCATTGTTCTGGAGCACCAGGTCCAGAGTTTGGGGCATTCTGTGCCGGCATGCCCATCTGAGGGTTCTGCTGTGCCCTCAGTATTTGACCCAGATCCCGCGCCATGTTTTGAACCTGGCGCTCTAACTGGGAAACCCGCTCAGGCTGATACGGGACCCTGTTTTCTCCCCTGGGCTGATCCCGGGAACGGTAGCTATCCCTTCTTTGGTAGTACCCCTGGTTGGGAAGATTTGGATACCCCTCCGCCCTTGGCCTCCCCTCTCCCGGATTCGGTTGTCTGGGCTCAGGGAATTGGGGAAAGAAGGGTGGAGGATTTTGGGGCTGGAAATTGGGTGGATACCTGGGGAAAAAGTTCTGCCCAGGATTTGGAGAATTTCTGCCCTCCTGTGGGAAGTTGGGAGGGAAGTTCCCTGGGTTAGGTGCTTGGCTGGATCCCCCCCCTTGGGCTGGAGGAGTCCACACATAACCCAGGATGGGTCGATTTCCCTTGTAACGGGGACTTACATAGTCAGGAGAGCGAGGGACCCCATTTGTGGGGCTGCCTCCCTGGCTCCCTGTCTGTGACTGGCCCGAGGACCTTCTGGGCCTAGCATTATTAGATGCAGGTAGGTTTTTAGGCCCCCCTATCTCCAAATCCAAAACGGGGGTGACCTTTACCTCTGCCACCTTGGCAGCAGCAGGGGTGTTGTTGGCTTTGGGGTTTTTGGGCGAATTATTTTTATTTTCTATTTGCTTCTGCACCTCATAGATCAGGGTCGCCTGTTCAATGACCCAGTCTAAAGATCTTTTCTCATGAAAATCTCTCACGAGCTGGGTCATTATATATTTGGGCAAGGCATGGAAAAAAGTATTAACAAATTCTCTGCTGTCTGTGCGCACCCTTCTGGTGGTCTGCGCAAAGGCACGTTTCAGTTCTTGCACGAATTCTTGTGGGGCCTGATCCTCCCCACATTGCAAATTGTAGGCTGCCTTGCGAGCCTCTTGAGGATTTCTGTGAACAGAAAAATGTTTCAAGATGGCCGCCTTATAGGTGGACCATCTTAAATGATTTTGGTCCTCCAGCCCCGCAAAGAAACTGGAGTATTCTGGTGAGAATGTCCATTTGACGTACTGGATGCAGCTACTGCTGTCCTTCAAATGGAAAGTCTCCATCATTTGCTCATAGAGCTCCAAGTGTTCCCAAACAGAGTACTTGGCGTTCTTATGATAAGGCGTGATGACACTCCTGATTGCCTTAATCTGTTTCAATGGGTCCTTAATCAAGGCCCTTTTTGCCTTATTGGCCTTTTTGGTTCGGGTAACCCTTGTCCATTCATCTTCTGACTCAGAGGCACTGCTCCCAGAGGTTCCCGTCTGTTCTTCCAGGTTTTCCCGAATTCTGCGAGCCTGGGAATGTGGGGACCTGGTCTCCTGTGTCCTGTACCGCTCAGAGGAGTCTTCAGATCCCTCCTTGCTGCCAGGATTTAATGGGTACCCCCCCCCACTGACCTAACTGGGCAGAGGTTTTCAGGATGCCCTTAATGGGCCTACTCTCCTGGGGTTCCCCATTAAATTGCACTGTGCTTGGGTGCCCATACCCGGATGCCCACCCCTCCATTCCTGGGTGGTACTGGCCTATGAGCCCCATGCTTCTGGCTGGATAGTAATCTGCCATCCCTGTGGCCCTGTGCTCATGTGCGCCAGGGGACATGGGGGTGGCAGAGTCCAGGGAATGAGAGAAATAAAGGCCTCTGGTACTAGGGCTCCTGGGGTTATGCTCAGGAGTTTCTCTTTCCCAGCGAACCTCATCTCTATCCGCCCCTGCTCCCTGTTGCAATGCAAGAGCCTGCGCCTTCAGTTCCTCAGTTAAGGCCTTACTAGACTCTATCAGTCTCTCCTGCATCGCTACCTGTTGTTGGAGCCTATCATTGTGCTGGCAGAGAGCCTCATTCTCTCTCTGCGTTTCCTGATTGGTCCTGGAGCACTGGGCCAGTCTTTGCTGCAGGAGGGTTACCTCCTGAGCTGTGTCCCTATTGGCCTGCTCCTTTCTTGCCAGAGCATCCTCCACCTTCCTGGTGTGCTCTAACAAGTTATGGTGTTCTTTTTGGAGGTCACCCAGTCCCTGGAGGGCCAGGTGATTTTCTTCCATTTTCCTTTTTAAGTGGCAGACTTCCTGGCCTAAGGTATCCCTTTCCTGATTAAGAGCCTGCATCTGTGCCGCCAGGTCGTCCCTTTGCCTTTGGAAGGCACCCGCTTTCTGGCGCTCCTGGTCAAACTCTGCCTGGGTATCCAGGTCTTTCAAAATCAGTTTATTGCTCTCTGCCTTCTCCCTATCTAGGTGGCTTTGCAGGGTGACTACCTGCTCAGCACATGCCCTATTGAAGTCTAACTGTTGCTCCAGCTTTTTCTGGCTCTGCAGTAGGGAGTCCAAACCTTCTTGGTACTCCTTCTGCAAGGCCAGAAATCTGGTATCCTGGTCATCCTTTTCCTGTTGCAGGATGTCCATATCCTTCTTTATTTTAATGATGTGCTGTCTACTCTCATTTTCTGACTCCTGGCTCCCCTGCAGCCTCTGCTCAGAAGAGACCAGGTCAGATTGGACCTTCTCTAACGCCATCTGTCGCTTATTCGCCAGATCTTGGCTTTCAGTACATTTATCCTGCATGTCTCCCATATATAGGTACAGGTATGCCGCTATCCTAACCATCTTGCCTTGTTCATCCTTAGCTTTAGGAGCCATGTATAGTTCACTCAGGGCCACATGTAAGGGACCCTGATCTCTCCATATATCTGACCCTGTTTCCGTGATCTGGGGTGCGATTGCTTGCAACCAGACCGTCTGGTCCTGATGAGTCCACTCACCTCTCACAAATAACTTATGTAAGAAGTGCTCTCTGGCTATTTTCATGTCTACTAAGGTCATCATTCTGGAATTTGAGTTCCTTCCTGACTTACAGAAGTTTGTGTTTTATTTTTGCAAAACAGACCTTTTCCTTAGAGCGTTCCTTTGAGGAGTGCTTTACAGCGTAACACAGAGTGTGCTCCAACCGGATATGTGTATCTGGTCAGCTGGCACGCTGTATTAATCTGCACAAATGGTAGATCTAACCCAAACGTCCGGCACGAGCCCCCAATTTGTAAGAGGATCCAATTCAACACTACAGCTAAGTCAATGCCTAGTCTGGGATACTGAATGGAAACCCTTATTGATATATCTTTATGTCCAGTTCATGCATTCTGGATGACTACCCCTATATAACACCCCTCTCTTTGAATAACCCTGACCCCACTGAGCCAAGAAGTAGTTCTGTTTTGCAAGTTAAAAGGTTAATTTGAGCATTTAAACAATAGAGATATATATCACACTTTATAATAATTTAATAATTGAATATCACACTGAATCTGAGCAGTAATCAATAATGGATAGTCTGGCACTAGCACACTTCTTTATAATCAATGATGAGTGGTTATAGGATGGATAAGATAGCAACAATACTTTATGGTTTCAAATGGATGCAAGGTGGAATGAAAATGCAGTACAGAAAATACTCAATATGCGTTCAACAAAACAATGTAATCACTTTTCTCTGGCAATCCCCTCCCCCCTTTATGCAATGCAAGGAAAAAGAAGGAAAGCACACAGTTCTCAGAAATGCAATCAACTGTAATTCAGTTCACCCCAGCAAGCTTAGACTACAGAAGTTGGAAACACAGGCCCAAAATGCTTTTATATGTGCTGGCAATGAAGTGAAAAATATGCTAAAATGCTTTTAATTCCCTCTAGAGGTTCAGGGTGAGTGGTATCAAGTTAATATTAGTCCAGGCTCACTTTAGCAAGGATCTAGGAGTAACTAGCAGGTTAAACGAATTTTGGGCAACTGAAAGCAAGAAAACTGCTGTTTTCACACGTTGAGAAATTTGCAAATCGCGGCAAATTCACGAGTGCGTTTTTCGTGATTGCGGCAAAAGTATCAGGGGTAGGAATGCGGTTCTAAGTTCGTAGAAAAGCCACGATTCCCAGCTTTCAGAGGAAAGTTACTGCAAGTCTCTAGGACAAACGGTCACGGAGATATGAGCGATTAAATAAAGGTAGTTTTTCGGATTTGGAATGTTAAAATTCAAAGTGACAAATGACAGCTAGCAACTAGAAATGACAGGTGACAGCTTTGCAAATGACAGGTGACAGTTAGGAGGCAGTTCTACTTAGATTAAAATAGCTTGAATTATATGATTTTAACTAAGAGATTGCTTCTGCACAGTCTGCTAGGTACTCACACTATATTCTTGAATTAAATGGGCCTCGCCACGGATCTGGTCAGGTTTTAGACGGGACTCTGGTCTGGTCTCTGCACTTCACAGTGATCTGGGTCAGCTCTGCTCTCTCTCTAGCCTCTCTGGATTCTGGAGATTGATGGATTTGAAGTCGGGATCTCTGCATGTGGTATGGTCCGGCAGAGCGCGTTGCAGCAAATGGAATTGAATGTCCCTATCTGTCCTGACTGTCTGCTTTTATGTTCTTTGAAAATGGGTGTGTGTGCAGCATCACTAGGCTCTACACCTCTCCACTTGTCATTGGCCACTTCATCCGCTTCCCCTTGATTGGGGGAATGAAATGAAGTGTCATCATGATGAGGTCTTTTTATGATACAGAGAACCCACCCCTGTCAAATTACACACAATCTATATTTTGACCCAAAAGACATATTTGCACAGGTACACATTTGTTTAAAATTACATGCACCCTTCACATATCACAGGAGGTATACCCTGTCCAAATCTGCTCTTCCTGGGAGCTTGCATTCAGAAATGGCAACATTTGCACTTTTTAATCAGGTTACCAATATCAGACATTACCCCAAATTTATACACATGTGCGCAAGGAGTATGGACATTACTTGATGAAGTATCAGACTTTTAACATGCATACATTTTAAGTAATACCCTCTTAACTGCTAGCTTGCCCCCAGATCATGCCACCGGTTCTAAAAACCTCTTAAAATGTGGGCAGAAAAATCACAAGAATTATGGTATCATTTAAATAATTTTCACAAGTCCGCTCTATGAGTTATTCATCTTTTTCTAAAACCATATTCTGGCTACAGGGGTGTGGTTTCCCCCCAGCACAAGGTTGAATTTCTGGTTTTTCCAGTTCTGCCAAGCCAGCTTGCTCTCACAGGCAGTGCTCCTCCCCTTTACTTCCAGGAGGAAGCCACATTTTACAGCCCCATAATAAAACATTTGCCTGAGTCAGGACAGGGCTTTGTTCAATTTCCTGCAGAGCCCAGGTAATTCAATCAGGGAAGTGGCATATCCCTTTTGGTGGGAGCAGCAAAAGGGCAGCTAGGCCTGGGAACACAGCTGTTGTGCAAGTCTCATCTCCTGTCGGGAGTAGCTGGTGGGCAGAATTCAGTTCCTTAAGCCAGGCCCCAGCTAATGTCACTTTTGTTCCCCAGTTTAAGTCAAGACAATTTTTTACATATGCAGCTAGGATGCTGATTCTAAGTTTAAAACTATGACATTTAAACAATTGCAACCTATGTGACACTCAAAAGTAGGTCACTCATTTCTTTTAAACATTTAGGTTTTTAGTGTCTTTCAGTCCAAATTTACTTAAACTGCTGAAATCCACAGCTCAGCCAGTCACAAGACAATTATAAACCTTCAAGTCACTTCAGAATATAACTTTAGATTGTATCCACCTCTCAGTAAGTCTTTCTTTGGCTTGCCTTGGGTTCATTTATTCAGTTTTAAACAAAATCTGGTGGTTTTAAAACACCGGCTTTCTGATAGTGGTGAGTACTGGTACTGCACCCCTTTTTGGGATTTAAGAAAATGAATTCCCCACAATTCTAGGTTGCTTTTGGCAATCAGCATTGCCATTCCCAATGGTTTCAGGCTACTGTGTGGGTAGTCCAATGGTGGTTTTAGGCAGTGCCCTTCTGTGCCCATAACATCGGCAAAATGGGTGGCAGCCTATTCTTCATGCACTTCCCTGGGCATTTTCTGGGAATCTCTGGCCATCATGATGTTTTCAATGCCAGTACTGCACAGTTTTTGAGGTAGGGCTCGGATGCATGGGTAAAAACATCCCACAAGCCCCCCTCTTGCGATGGCCATTCTGTTTCACTGATGGGACTCGCAAGACCTGGGATGTTTCCTCATCTTCTTCCAATAGATGGCACAGTTCAGCATCTTTTCCTCCATCCGGTACTGATCGATCGGTTCTCCTCGCCGGTCCTGATGGGAATATTGGGCGGTACCCTGGGCCCCCCGCGTCTCTGCTCCCGGTCTCCGGATCGTCCTCCTTGGCCCGTCTCCAGGTTTTCTTTCTCCTAGGACGACAAAGGAAGAGCGGCAATACCTATTCATGGACATTTTTCCCCCACCATTGACATAGTGGGGTGGCATATAAATTTATCGTCAAAACATATGAACATGCACATTTCTTTTTGCATTCAAAAACAAAAACACCCACATTGAGAAACTCAGAATTTGATAGGCGATATGTAGGATATTTTAAGTTAGAATTGAATTAATCTGAGACAGTACCCTCTAGGATTCCAGAGGATTCCTCCAGTTGTTGCAGAGTGTGCCTGGGATGGCAACACTTCAACTGGTTAATGTGGACCCACTTGTCTTCCCCCTCTGCCAAACCGCCTTTGGAGATGCGGATCTTTTAGGCCACAGGGGAGATTATGTCTATAATCTCATAGGGTCCCTTCCATGTAGGCAAACATTTTCGCTGTTTGGCCTGGTTCCTTTGGAAATTGTATAGATAGACCCGGTCCCCCACCTGATATTCCTTCCTGGAAGTCTTCAGGTCATAGTGGGTCTTCATGCTATCAGCTGATCTTTCTAGATTCCGCTGAGCATAAGCAAAAGCATGTTGAAGGTGTTTCCTTAAATTCTCCACATACTCATGAGTTGTGGAGGCATTTATCAGTGTCTGCTCTTGGGTCCTGTAGAGCAAATGCTGAGGAAGCTCCATCTTGCGCCCAGTCATCAACTCAAATGGGGACATTTTGGTTGCAGATGAAGGGGTAGATCTGATGGCCATTAGGACCAGAGGTAATCGGATATCCCAACTTGGCCCAGAATCTGCCACAAACTTCTTTAATATGCTCACAATGGTTCGGTTATATCTCTCTACTGCCCCAGAAGAAGCTGGCCGGTAAGCAATGTGTAGATTTCTCTTGACCCCCAGTATCTCCCACATCTTTGTCATTACTTCACTGGTGAAGTGGCTACCTCTGTCTGACTCAATCCTTTGAGGTAGACCAAAACGGGAAAAGATGTGGTTAATCATCAGGGCAGCTGCTGTTTCTGCCTTGCAATTTGGGGCTGGGAGACATTCCACCCACTTGGTAAACAAGCATGTCACAGTCAACATGTACTTATTCCCCCTAGCAGAGCGAATCACGGGGCCTACAAAGTCGATTTGTAAATCTGACCATGGCAGTGTCATCCCCCTCTTTTGGAGAGGCGCACGGTGTGTGAGGGATGTTGGCTGAAATTGTGCACACACAAGACAACCCTTCAAATATTGGTTGAGGTCCTGGCCCATGTGTGGCCAGTATGCAACCTCTCTTAAGATTTCCAATGTTGTGTGAAACCCCCTATGACCGGCGGTGGGCGCATCATGGGCGTGACTTAACATCAGGCTTCGGAATGAGGTAGGAACCACCCACTGATCGTGGCCAGCTTTGGATTTCCTTACCAGCAAACCGTCTTGGATTCGGAACATTTTTGGACATTTCATCAACACTCTTAGGTCCTCTTTCCCAGTGTAATCGGTATCCGTCAGGGGAAAGTTCTCAGGGTCCTCAAGGTGCTGGTAAAATTTACAAATTATTGGATCGCCCTTCTGAGCTGTAATCAAATCAGCATCAGGGGTCTCCTTGCTCCATTGTGCAATTGAAAGGTCGTTGTGAGCATTTGTCTGGGACCTAGTGATAGCAGTGACCTGGATTTCCCCCAACAGGGACTCAATCTCAATTAGATCCCCTTGGATGGCCCCGGTTTTGGCCAGCTGATCAGCTAGGTCATTTCCAGTTTTGTCTGGTCCCTCTACTTTGGAATGACCCTTGATCTTTTTCCAATAGATGGTCATCTCATTCGAGGTGACCAGATCATCAATGTTTTGGATCAACTTCCCATGTTTCAAGAGTTTGTTATTAGCACATAACATGCCTCTGGTTTTCCAATTAACCAGGTGCTCCACGAACCCGTTCCGTACATAATCCGAATCTGTGATTATGACCAGTTCGTGGAGTTGATGCTGGACAGCAGTGAGGATGGCCTGATGCACAGCCATCAATTCTGCCACCTGACTACTTCGGGGACCAATTTTGTATCCAGCAGAGGGTTCTGGGGACTCATTCACCCATGCATTCCCTATGCCGGCCACCAGTTCTTTCACCCCGTCGTTGTCAACATGGTAAGAGCATTCATCCACATACACAGTGGGCATTCCCTCACACTTGTCTTCTTCAAAGACTTTGTGGGGGGACTTAAGGTATGCCTCCATGTTGTCCTTTATTTTTAGACTTTCGTCCTCGAGACAGTTTTCTCTGGCACAATCATGCAAGTCAGCCAGACCTTGCGCGAGGGGACTCTTCTTGTTTTGGCCATATCTGACCTCCACAGGAAAGCCTTGCATTGACAGAATCCAGGAAGTAATTCAGGAATTACTCACATTTCCGGCCCGGATTCTGTCACTTTGTAGATATTGCAGAGGCTGGTGTGGAGTCTCCACTATGATGTGTTCCCCCTGGATAAACGGGCGGTAATTCTTCAATGCCCACACCATAGCCAGGAGTTCCTTCTCACAATCGTTGAATTTTTCCTCCACAGAGGATAAAGTTTTGCTCGCATAGGAGATTACTTTATTGACCTTGTCATGCTTTTGGTATAATACTGCCGTCAAGCACGTATTAGAGAACCCCGTCTCCAGGAAGAACTCCTTGTTTCTGACAGGGTAAGCTAGGCAAGGTGCTTGTGAGAGGCTTCTTTTGAGTTGTTTTACTGCCTCGGCTTGTTCTGGACCCCATTCCCACTTGACCCCCCCCTTCAGGAGATGAATCAGGGGTCTGGTGATCTCTGCGTAGCCCTCAATGAACTTTCTGCTGTAATTAGTCAGTCCAAGGAGGCTCCTTAGTTCCCGCAGAGTTGTGGGGTCTTTCAATTTTTGGAGGGCTTCCACTTTCTTTTCCTGGGGACAGAGACCCTGAGGAGTAATCTCATGCCCCAAGAAATTAACACGGGTTCGACACCACTGTGCTTTCTGAAAGGAAAGTTTTGCTCCGGCGGCCCTCAACTGGGTCAGAACATAACGGATCTCCGCTATGTGTTCCTCCACAGATGAACTTTTGATGAGGACATCATCTACATAAGCCAGGTTACCCCTCGCACCCAGGTCGGGCATGGCCTTATGTAGGAAAATGTTGAACTCATTACCGGAG
This sequence comes from Ambystoma mexicanum, assembly GCF_040938575.1. Classification (NCBI taxonomy): domain Eukaryota; kingdom Metazoa; phylum Chordata; class Amphibia; order Caudata; family Ambystomatidae; genus Ambystoma; species Ambystoma mexicanum. The sequence goes on from NC_090924.1 coordinate 1,381,158,906, forward strand.
TTAATGTATCCGAAGGGAGTCCGGGTCCATGTGTACTGCTGGCCCCCAAAGGTAAAAGCCAGTTTGTATTGGTCCTCCCTGCTGACTGGCACGGTCCAGTATCCATTGGTCAGGTCTATTGCAGTGAATACCTGTGACCCCTGGATCTGGGCCAGCCCTTGGTCAATGTAGGGCAGAGGCCATCGGGAAGTATGGACCCGTTTGTTGAGCTCCCAAAGGTCAGCGCAGAGTCTCCACTGGCCGTTTGGCTTTAATATTCCCAGCACCGGATTATTGAAGGTGCTGTGGACTGGACGGATTATTCCCCGGGACTCAAGGTTCTTAATTATTTCAGTAAGGGACTCCATTGATGCGAGAGGCAAACGATATTGCTTCACAAACACTGGAGTCATTCCAGGGTCCGTGGGAATTGTTGTGGTGTGGATGTCGGTGCGACCACAGTCATATGAGTCTATCGCAAAGAGATCTTGGAAATCCAAGAAAACTTGTTTCAACTTTTGCTTCTGTTCCAGAGTCACACAGGCATCAGCTAGGTTGACTCTCTCTTCCACCATCTGCCTGAAGCCTGGAAAGACTTCTGGTTTGGCTATTTCAGCGGCCTCCTCCAGCTGGGTGGAGAAGTCCCTGGTCAGAGTGCTGATTTGGACTGGAGGCTTCAGGTGGGAAAGGCAGCCCTCATGGACCTGGAAAATCATCTCATCCCTCCTGAAGTCACAAGTCACATCTTCCTTACCATAAGGGCAAGAAGTGTACACCAGGAAGTTCCCCCCATGCCAGGTAAAAATCCTGTCTGGTGTTGTATTGTCCTCACTGTCACTGTCAAAACAGTCCTTGGGGATTGGTCCTAACAGTTCATTACCTAAATCGATGGAAAAATGTCGGTCATCAACCGCCATTCCAATAATGGTGCCTGCGGCTAGAGTAATACTCTTTAAGTCGCTGTTATCCACCTCTATTAGAATGGTGTCATGTTCTATGTTGACTAATGGTGTTGGGTTTACCCCCAACCCTTGCTGTTGGAGAGAAGCGTTTAGATGTATGTAAGCATCAGGGTTTTGCAAATATTGTCCTCTTTTAACTTTCACTTCCAGGGAGAATTGTCGGGTCCTTTCTGGGATGGTGACCTCCTCTTTGATCTGAATTTCAACTGCATAAGGTAGCAATTGAGCTGACCTAAATGCTTTTTCTGGATCATCAAAGCCCATGGGATTATCCGCTAATCGGGACCAAGCTTTGAAGTTTATTAGGTCCAAACTAACGGCAAAGCGATTGAGAATGTCACTGCCTAAGTAAAAGGTGGCAGTGACGTCTCGTACGACCCAACAATTATGGACTATGCTCTTGTTGCCAATGGAGATTTTGAGCATACACCTGCTTGGCAGGAGATGTTTGGAATTGGGTGCTTCCAGGTCCATTTCCCATTTGTCTATCATTTTGAATGTGGGAATGGCTGGATCTTTTGGGAGTTGGCGAAACATGGATTCGCTGATGAAGCTCTTACCGTTGTACACACACACTCGAGCGAGAACAGAGTCCTTCCCATCATTTAATTGGACAGGGATGAACAACTGCTCTCCAATTTGCTGAATATCAGCTGGGCTCTGAGCTGATTTCACATCTTTCTGGACTATAGGAGTGGGAGTTTCTGATTGTGGATTAGTATAGAATCTCAGAGTGTTTCCTTCCAGCGTGGAGTACCACTTTAGACTGGAAGGAAGGTTGATTTTCAGAAATAGAGAGGACCCTCCATCACCAGTCTGTTGTCCTACTGCTAATACTGTCACGTCTGGAATTTGGGTATTCTGGAAGTGAAATTCTACTTGGTCAGATTTTTGTTCAACCATGTGGCAGGTGCCGTTTAAACTAACATGGTTGACACTCTGTTTTAATTTTATTGGTCGGCTAGTCTGGGTCCAGAGGACCTTGTTTACGCAATCTATTAGGGGTGACAACCTTCTCAGGAGGTCATTCCCTAGTAAACAAGGGGTGCCCTATGGAGTCACAACTATGACTGGGTGTTTCAACTTGTGTCGCCCAATTTTAATGTCCAAATCTGCCGTCCCCTCGACGGGAATTTCCTTCCCGTCAAAGTTCTGGAGTTGTCCAGGAAGTGAGGTGAGAGGAACTTGGTAATTCCCTCCCCTTCCTGCATTCAGTTCATCAAAGGCCCTTCTGGACATAAGGGTAGCTTGAGATCCCGTGTCCACCAGCGCTGAAATTGTACCCTGCCCCTGTACTTGTACCGGGGCGTAATATCTTCCCTCCTTCTCCTCAAGGGGGCACAGATAATGCACATTTTTGGACAACTGGTGGGCTAACTTTCTGGTTTTGGACATCGCTAGCGAAGAGATTTGGGCAGAATTCTGTGGAGAGCCTTGGGAATCTGAAAGAAAAATTTGGCAACTGGAGATCAGAGCCATTGTGGGTTCCCCTGGCTCCGGTTCTTGGCCACCCCCCCTTTTTGGAGGCAGTCACCAGGATGGGCTTGAACCAGGGGATTTTCTTGCTGTTGGTTCTGGGATGAGATGGTGGGCGGCGGTAGCTCAGTCTCTACATCTCCCCAGTCTGGATTTGCATCCCTAGGGACCCATTTGTCTTTGGGAGGAGTTCCCCCCTCTCTGAAGGAGAAGATCCTTTTCCCAGGATCCTCTGAGGATCCCTCTCCCTCAAATTGGAAGATCTGTACCTCCTCCTCAAACTGAGTCTGTTTGGGTCTTTTGTTTCTCCTACCCCCCCTCTGTTCCTTAGGAGGCAGACTTTTAGGGGCACGAGATTTTGTTCCCGGTTCCTGGGTTTCCAGGGGCTGTTTACAAGTGAGGAAGGAAGCTTCCTCCCAGGCTTTACACCCCCCTTCCCTTTGTGCCTCCTCCCTGGGAACCGGTGTGTTATCGGGGTGCTGCCCCCGTCATTGTTCTGGAGCACCAGGTCCAGAGTTTGGGGCATTCTGTGCCGGCATGCCCATCTGAGGGTTCTGCTGTGCCCTCAGTATTTGACCCAGATCCCGCGCCATGTTTTGAACCTGGCGCTCTAACTGGGAAACCCGCTCAGGCTGATACGGGACCCTGTTTTCTCCCCTGGGCTGATCCCGGGAACGGTAGCTATCCCTTCTTTGGTAGTACCCCTGGTTGGGAAGATTTGGATACCCCTCCGCCCTTGGCCTCCCCTCTCCCGGATTCGGTTGTCTGGGCTCAGGGAATTGGGGAAAGAAGGGTGGAGGATTTTGGGGCTGGAAATTGGGTGGATACCTGGGGAAAAAGTTCTGCCCAGGATTTGGAGAATTTCTGCCCTCCTGTGGGAAGTTGGGAGGGAAGTTCCCTGGGTTAGGTGCTTGGCTGGATCCCCCCCCTTGGGCTGGAGGAGTCCACACATAACCCAGGATGGGTCGATTTCCCTTGTAACGGGGACTTACATAGTCAGGAGAGCGAGGGACCCCATTTGTGGGGCTGCCTCCCTGGCTCCCTGTCTGTGACTGGCCCGAGGACCTTCTGGGCCTAGCATTATTAGATGCAGGTAGGTTTTTAGGCCCCCCTATCTCCAAATCCAAAACGGGGGTGACCTTTACCTCTGCCACCTTGGCAGCAGCAGGGGTGTTGTTGGCTTTGGGGTTTTTGGGCGAATTATTTTTATTTTCTATTTGCTTCTGCACCTCATAGATCAGGGTCGCCTGTTCAATGACCCAGTCTAAAGATCTTTTCTCATGAAAATCTCTCACGAGCTGGGTCATTATATATTTGGGCAAGGCATGGAAAAAAGTATTAACAAATTCTCTGCTGTCTGTGCGCACCCTTCTGGTGGTCTGCGCAAAGGCACGTTTCAGTTCTTGCACGAATTCTTGTGGGGCCTGATCCTCCCCACATTGCAAATTGTAGGCTGCCTTGCGAGCCTCTTGAGGATTTCTGTGAACAGAAAAATGTTTCAAGATGGCCGCCTTATAGGTGGACCATCTTAAATGATTTTGGTCCTCCAGCCCCGCAAAGAAACTGGAGTATTCTGGTGAGAATGTCCATTTGACGTACTGGATGCAGCTACTGCTGTCCTTCAAATGGAAAGTCTCCATCATTTGCTCATAGAGCTCCAAGTGTTCCCAAACAGAGTACTTGGCGTTCTTATGATAAGGCGTGATGACACTCCTGATTGCCTTAATCTGTTTCAATGGGTCCTTAATCAAGGCCCTTTTTGCCTTATTGGCCTTTTTGGTTCGGGTAACCCTTGTCCATTCATCTTCTGACTCAGAGGCACTGCTCCCAGAGGTTCCCGTCTGTTCTTCCAGGTTTTCCCGAATTCTGCGAGCCTGGGAATGTGGGGACCTGGTCTCCTGTGTCCTGTACCGCTCAGAGGAGTCTTCAGATCCCTCCTTGCTGCCAGGATTTAATGGGTACCCCCCCCACTGACCTAACTGGGCAGAGGTTTTCAGGATGCCCTTAATGGGCCTACTCTCCTGGGGTTCCCCATTAAATTGCACTGTGCTTGGGTGCCCATACCCGGATGCCCACCCCTCCATTCCTGGGTGGTACTGGCCTATGAGCCCCATGCTTCTGGCTGGATAGTAATCTGCCATCCCTGTGGCCCTGTGCTCATGTGCGCCAGGGGACATGGGGGTGGCAGAGTCCAGGGAATGAGAGAAATAAAGGCCTCTGGTACTAGGGCTCCTGGGGTTATGCTCAGGAGTTTCTCTTTCCCAGCGAACCTCATCTCTATCCGCCCCTGCTCCCTGTTGCAATGCAAGAGCCTGCGCCTTCAGTTCCTCAGTTAAGGCCTTACTAGACTCTATCAGTCTCTCCTGCATCGCTACCTGTTGTTGGAGCCTATCATTGTGCTGGCAGAGAGCCTCATTCTCTCTCTGCGTTTCCTGATTGGTCCTGGAGCACTGGGCCAGTCTTTGCTGCAGGAGGGTTACCTCCTGAGCTGTGTCCATATTGGCCTGCTCCTTTCTTGCCAGAGCATCCTCCACCTTCCTGGTGTGCTCTAACAAGTTATGGTGTTCTTTTTGGAGGTCACCCAGTCCCTGGAGGGCCAGGTGATTTTCTTCCATTTTCCTTTTTAAGTGGCAGACTTCCTGGCCTAAGGTATCCCTTTCCTGATTAAGAGCCTGCATCTGTGCCGCCAGGTCGTCCCTTTGCCTTTGGAAGGCACCCGCTTTCTGGCGCTCCTGGTCAAACTCTGCCTGGGTATCCAGGTCTTTCAAAATCAGTTTATTGCTCTCTGCCTTCTCCCTATCTAGGTGGCTTTGCAGGGTGACTACCTGCTCAGCACATGCCCTATTGAAGTCTAGCTGTTGCTCCATCTTTTTCTGGCTCTGCAGTAGGGAGTCCAAACCTTCTTGGTACTCCTTCTGCAAGGCCAGAAATCTGGTATCCTGGTCATCCTTTTCCTGTTGCAGGATGTCCATATCCTTCTTTATTTTAATGATGTGCTGTCTACTCTCATTTTCTGACTCCTGGCTCCCCTGCAGCCTCTGCTCAGAAGAGACCAGGTCAGATTGGACCTTCTCTAACGCCATCTGTCGCTTATTCGCCAGATCTTGGCTTTCAGTACATTTATCCTGCATGTCTCCCATATATAGGTACAGGTATGCCGCTATCCTAACCATCTTGCCTTGTTCATCCTTAGCTTTAGGAGCCATGTATAGTTCACTCAGGGCCACATGTAAGGGACCCTGATCTCTCCATATATCTGACCCTGTTTCCGTGATCTGGGGTGCGATTGCTTGCAACCAGACCGTCTGGTCCTGATGAGTCCACTCACCTCTCACAAATAACTTATGTAAGAAGTGCTCTCTGGCTATTTTCATGTCTACTAAGGTCATCATTCTGGAATTTGAGTTCCTTCCTGACTTACAGAAGTTTGTGTTTTATTTTTGCAAAACAGACCTTTTCCTTAGAGCGTTCCTTTGAGGAGTGCTTTACAGCGTAACACAGAGTGTGCTCCAACCGGATATGTGTATCTGGTCAGCTGGCACGCTGTATTAATCTGCACAAATGGTAGATCTAACCCAAACGTCCGGCACGAGCCCCCAATTTGTAAGAGGATCCAATTCAACACTACAGCTAAGTCAATGCCTAGTCTGGGATACTGAATGGAAACCCTTATTGATATATCTTTATGTCCAGTTCATGCATTCTGGATGACTACCCCTATATAACACCCCTCTCTTTGAATAACCCTGACCCCACTGAGCCAAGAAGTAGTTCTGTTTTGCAAGTTAAAAGGTTAATTTGAGCATTTAAACAATAGAGATATATATCACACTTTATAATAATTTAATAATTGAATATCACACTGAATCTGAGCAGTAATCAATAATGGATAGTCTGGCACTAGCACACTTCTTTATAATCAATGATGAGTGGTTATAGGATGGATAAGATAGCAACAATACTTTATGGTTTCAAATGGATGCAAGGTGGAATGAAAATGCAGTACAGAAAATACTCAATATGCGTTCAACAAAACAATGTAATCACTTTTCTCTGGCAATCCCCTCCCCCCTTTATGCAATGCAAGGAAATGGAAGGAAAGCACACAGTTCTCAGAAATGCAATCAACTGTAATTCAGTTCACCCCAGCAAGCTTAGACTACAGAAGTTGGAAACACAGGCCCAAAATGCTTTTATATGTGCTGGCAATGAAGTGAAAAATATGCTAAAATGCTTTTAATTCCCTCTAGAGGTTCAGGGTGAGTGGTATCAAGTTAATATTAGTCCAGGCTCACTTTAGCAAGGATCTAGGAGTAACTAGCAGGTTAAACGAATTTTGGGCAACTGAAAGCAAGAAAACTGCTGTTTTCACACGTTGAGAAATTTGCAAATCGCGGCAAATTCACGAGTGCGTTTTTCGTGATTGCGGCAAAAGTATCAGGGGTAGGAATGCGGTTCTAAGTTCGTAGAAAAGCCACGATTCCCAGCTTTCAGAGGAAAGTTACTGCAAGTCTCTAGGACAAACGGTCACGGAGATATGAGCGATTAAATAAAGGTAGTTTTTCGGATTTGGAATGTTAAAATTCAAAGTGACAAATGACAGCTAGCAACTAGAAATGACAGGTGACAGCTTTGCAAATGACAGGTGACAGTTAGGAGGCAGTTCTACTTAGATTAAAATAGCTTGAATTATATGATTTTAACTAAGAGATTGCTTCTGCACAGTCTGCTAGGTACTCACACTATATTCTTGAATTAAATGGGCCTCGCCACGGATCTGGTCAGGTTTTAGACGGGACTCTGGTCTGGTCTCTGCACTTCACAGTGATCTGGGTCAGCTCTGCTCTCTCTCTAGCCTCTCTGGATTCTGGAGATTGATGGATTTGAAGTCTGGATCTCTGCATGTGGTATGGTCTGGCAGAGCGTGTTGCAGCAAATGGAATTGAATGTCCCTATCTGTCCTGACTGTCTGCTTTTATGTGTTTTGAAAATGGGTGTGTGTGCAGCATCACTAGGCTCTACCCCTCTCCACTTGTCATTGGCCACTTCATCCGCTTCCCCTTGATTGGGGGAATGAAATGAAGTGTCATCATGATGAGGTCTTTTTATGATACAGAGAACCCACCCCTGTCAAATTACACACAATCTATATTTTGACCCAAAAGACATATTTGCACAGGTACACATTTGTTTACAATTACATGCACCCTTCACATATCACAGGAGGTATACCCTGTCCAAATCTGCTCTTCCTGGGAGCTTGCATTCAGAAATGGCAACATTTGCACTTTTTAATCAGGTTACCAATATCAGACATTACCCCAAATTTATACACATGTGCGCAAGGAGTATGGACATTACTTGATGAAGTATCAGACTTTTAACATGCATACATTTTAAGTAATACCCTCTTAACTGCTAGCTTGCCCCCAGATCATGCCACCGGTTCTAAAAACCTCTTAAAATGTGGGCAGAAAAATCACAAGAATTATGGTATCATTTAAATAATTTTCACAAGTCCGCTCTATGAGTTATTCATCTTTTTGCTCTCACAGGCAGTGCCCCTCCCCTTTACTTCCAGGAGGAAGCCACATTTTACGGCCCCATAATAAAACATTTACCTGAGTCAGGACATGGCTTTGTTCAATTTCCTGCAGAGCCCAGGTAATTCAATCAGGGAAGTGTCATATCCCTTTTGGTGGGAGCAGCAAAAGGGCAGCTAAGCCTGGGAACACAGCTGTTGTGCAAGTCTCATCTCCTGTCGGGGGTAGCTGGTGGGCAGAATTCAGTTCCTTAAGCCAGGCCCCAGCTAATGTCACTTTTGTTCCCCAGTTTAAGTCAAGACAATTTTGTACATATGCAGCTAGGATGCTGATTCTAAGTTTAAAACTATGACATTTAAACAATTGCAACCTATGTGACACTCAAAAGAAGGTCACTCATTTCTTTTAAACATTTAGGTTTTTAGTGTCTTTCAGTCCAAATTTACTTAAACTGCTGAAATCCACAGCTCAGCCAGTCTTGTTATAAACCTTCAAGTCACTTCAGAATATAACTTTAGATTGTATCCACCTCTCAGTAAGTCTTTCTTTGGCTTGCCTTGGGTTCATTTATTCAGTTTTAAACAAAATCTGGTGCTTTTAAAACGCTGGCTTTCTGATAGTGGTGAGTACTGGTACTGCACCCATTTTTGGGATTTAAGAAAATGAATTCCCCACAATTCTAGGTTGCTTTTGGCAATCAGCATTGCCATTCCCAATGGTTTCAGGCTACTGTGTGGGTAGTCCAATGGTGGTTTTAGGCAGTGCCCTTCTGTGCCCATAACATCGGCAAAATGGGTGGCAGCCTATTCTTCATGCACTTCCCTGGGCATTTTCTGGGAATCTCTGGCCATCATGATATTTTCAATGCCAGTACTGCACAGTTTTTGAGGTAGGGCTCGGATGCATGGGTAAAAACATCCCACAGGTGGTACATTAGCCTCATCAAGTTCCTCTGTAGTTCTCGTGATATTAATTCCCAAATATCTCAGATTTTGGTAGTTTGTTGGTATTCCCCCACTGTTTCCTCATTGTGGTCTTCACTTTCCGTGATTTTGTATAGAAAGAGTGTGGATTTATCAGCATTCACTTTGAGACCCGCCCACTTTCCAAATTCCTGGATTACTTGGAGGACTTTCGGAATGTCTTCGTGTGGATTGGACAAATACAGTAAAATACTGTCCGCAAACATCGCCAATTTGTAATCAACTGCACCCACGGTTATCCCTCTAATATCTTTACTTTTTCTAATGTTGTTCCCCTGGGCCTCCATGGAAAACATGTATAACAGCGGTGACATGGGGCACCCCTGTCTTGTCCCTCTGGTCATGTTTATCTCCTTTGATATTTTATCATTTACCACCACCCTCCCCTTTGTGGATCAATACAACACCTGAACCCCTCTAATGAAGGTGTCACTGAATCCCATGTTCCTCAGCACAGCCCATAAAAAGTTCCATTCTACTCTATCGAATGCCTTCTCTGAGTCCATGCTGAGGAGAGCATGGTTTCCCTTATCTCCCATTGTATGCTCCATTATATCCAGGGTCTTTCGCATTGCATCCACTCCCTGCCTGTCCTTTATGAAGCCCACCTGATCTGGGTGGACCAGGTCGGGCATGGCCTCCTCCATGCATGTAGCCAGCACTCTCATATATATTTTAGCATCTGTGTTCAGGAGCGATATGGGCATATAAGACTTACATGTTGTGGGGTCCCTCCATCCCTTAGGGAGCACTGCTATATGCGCTATAGAGAACGACGCTGGGCCTACACCCTTTTCCCTTACACAATTAAAGAGATTGGCTAAGTGTGGGGATAAGATGTCTCCGAATTGCTTGTAAAATCTCATGCCATACCCGTCCTGTCCTGGCACCCCCCCCCGGTGGAAGTCCCTTTATAGCTGCTTGTACCTCCTCTGGGGTTATGTCCGACTCCATATGGGTTTGTTCTGCCTCCGTTGGGTCAGCCCTGCATCTGCTATATATTCCTGCATTTCCCTATCCCCCTGAGTCCCCTCCGTAGTATAGAGACTTTCATAATATTTGGAAAATAGGTTTGCTAGTTCTTTTGATGCTCTAGTTAGTAACCTCCCTTCCATTTGAAGTCCTTCCACCCATCTCTCCGCTCTCTGCGCTCGTAGTCTAGTGGCAAGCATCCTGTCAGCTTTGTCCCCTTTTTCATAGAATTTTTGTTCTAAGAATTTCAACTTTCTTATTACATCCCCATTTCCATTTTTTTTTCAACTCCACCCGTTTTTCTTTAAGAGTTGCTAAGTGCTCCTTACGATATGAACCCTGCGAATGCAGCTTCCTCCAAGTTCCGTAATTTCCCCTCTCAATCTATCTTCAATTAGTTTACACTCCCTCTTTCATCTCGCTCCTTCCCTTATGAGGTGACCTCTCCACACTGCCTTACCCGCTTCCCATACCGTCGACATGTCTACTTCTCCATTATTGTTAATTTGGAAATATTCATCTATTACCTCTCTCAACTCTTGAGCACATAACTTGTCAAGCCATAAGGAGTCATTGCATTTCCATTTGGAGTTTCTGTGTCCAATTCCCTCCATCTTATTTTTGCTATAACCATATCATGATCCGTCCACCCCACCAGGCGAATACCAGTGTCCCGTATCCTGGCTCTATGCTCTTTATTGACGGTAATCAATTCGTGTGAGGGTATCATGAACCTCAGATTTAAACGTGTACCCTCTTACCCCGGGGTTGCATGCTCTCCAGATATCAACCAAACCCTCCAAATGCAAGGTAGCTGCAAACCTTCTAGTCTCCCCCCGCTGGGCTCTTTTGATCTGGATATTTGTCTGCTGCCTATCCATATGCGGGTCTGCCCAAGTATTAAAGTCCCCTCGTACCACCACATGGTTCTCTTCATTCCCTCCCAATAATGCTAGAGCCACCTCATTGAAGGGGCCCTGCCCTTGATTAGGCACGTATACCTCCACCAGTGTGATTTGTGTTGCCTCCCAGCTTCCCCAGAGTATTATACTTAGCGTTCAATTGTCATGTTTTCAAACCTTTACTTAGAAGTATCCCCACTCCCCCCTTTTTTTGGTTCCCTGATGCCCAGAATGCCTGTCCCACCTCGCTGCCCCTCATTGGCCTCTCCTCACCCGCTTTGAGTCTGGTCTCCTGAATAAAGAAGACATCCAATCCCACTCTCACAAATTCCCTGATTACTAATGTACTTTTGTTTGGTAATTTAAGTCCTTCGACATTTAAGGTGCCTACCTTTAATACCAGCCTCGCCCCACTGTGTTCAGCCTGTTTTGCCATTCCTATGTTGGTTCCCATTGCATCCTGTTGCTTTCTTTACTTCCTCCCCAAACTCGCCCCAACCCCATTTTCTTTCGATTTGCTCTGACTGCGTCCCTCTCCTTCCCTCCCACACACCCCTTTAACCAACAGCAACTAACTGAATCAACAATGGCAACTGAACCGCAGCCCATGATGGCTGCCCTAGGCCCATGTGTGGGGACTCCCTCCTAAACCTGAGGGCCACCAGGGTTCGTCCGCCGACCTCCTAGGGGGTGGAACATATTTCCCTTGCCTTTCCTTCTCCATTTCTTCTCAAGGATTTCACCTTCCTTTCGTGTCTTTCCCAAAGTACTTAAAACCAAGTCCCCTGAATTCCCAATGATCGTACCTTTTTCATGGTGGCTTCACCGGTGACACAGGGTTGGGTTTAAAACATTTCCTTCCCACTTTTACTCTCCTTTGTTGCCGCCGGAGCCCTCTTTGTACTTCTGCTTGCAAGCATGAAGCTTCTTGTGGGCCTACAGGGCCTTACATGTCTTTTGATTCTCTCAGCCCCTTGAGGACTTGATTTGCCTCCTCCAGTGTGGTGATCCTGTAATCCTCCCCTCAAAACTCAAAAGTAAGGTCAAATGGGTACCCCCATCTGTATCTAATTTCCTGTTCTGTGAGCCATATAGTGAGGGGTCTACATGCCCTTCTCCTAGAAAGAGTCAGGTTCGAAAAGTCCTGAAATATCTTGAGTCGGGATCCTTGGTGGTCAATGTCCTGCTTCTGTTTGGCTTTGATTTGATTTTCCGTCTTTTCCTTGTAACTCAGGAATATGACCACAATTGAGCGCGGCCCCCTGACCCCCTCAAAATGCTCTGCCTCCTCTGTGAGCTCTTTCAATCGTTATCAAATTTCCTCCTTCATCCTCGAACAGGTGATTGATGATTTCCTGGACCTTTTACTCCACCTGTTGCGGAGTCTCCCCATCCTTTTCCTCCAGACCCAAAATCCGTGGTTCGATTGTTGCTCTCTGTTCTCCATGTCGTCCATTTTCAGCGTGATTTCTTCCTCTCGCTGCTCAATGTCTATCATTCTAGCATTGAGTTTCAATTCTATTAGGTCCACATTGGCCTGATTGTTCTCAAAATGTTCCACTTTGCCTTCAATACGTTCCATGTTTCCCCTTAATTCGGATATGGATGTCTGTATGTCTGACCTCAGAGTCTTGATCTCCGTCAAGATCCCAGCTATGTCTTCCTTCATGACCACCATGTTCTTTACCGCTGTTTCCTCCAATGGGCTTTTTGGACCTCTGGGTGTTCTCTTCTGTATTGTTGTAATTTATGTAGGCCCCCTTCCCGGTGTGGACTTAGCATGTATTTGTTTCTTCCCTGCTTCACTTTTTCACTCTCAGGCTGGAAGCCTCCTTAACACCCGTTCTCCTGACTCAGGTCTGTTTTTCTCTCTATGTCAGTGATTTAACAGCGTCCATGAGCCGTGCTTGGCTCCCCAACCAGGCTAGCTTGTATATACCCTGGCTCACTCGTACTTATAACAGACCTGTTGTACACCTGCTGAGTGTTGGCCCGCCTCCTTTCTCTTTCATAGTGAGTCTCTTCTGGATCATACCTTTTTTCTCAGGCTATAAGTGGGCTGGCGTGTTGTCTTTTATGCCCCTCCACGCTCCGACTCCGCCATATAATTTCTCATGGCATTACACATACTCGTACCATCCAGAGTTCCCTCTCCTTATATTGTGCATGGTTTGCTGGTGTCTTACAAATCTATCTGTCTACTTCCTTTAGACTCTGGAGGTGCCTGCCGGTCCCCTTCTACTTGATTCCTCACTCTTTGTTTTTAGTTCATCTGCCACTAACTCGTGGCCTTCCTCTTTTCTCCCCAGTTCTTTTGTACCCCAGGACCTGCAGCCACTTGCTTCCTTTCTTTGGCTTCCCCCGTGTTCTGGTTCTCCTGTTCTCTGCTTCAGTGCCTTCTACCCCGCCCTCTCCAAGGGGCCCCGCCCAGTAGGAATCCACCTGCATTGCTGCTTTCGTTGGGGGAATGGTGCCCCAACTACGCTAACTACACTCCCCGCTCCTTACCAACTGCATGGTCCGTTCAATGATCGGTCTCAAACCCCTGTATGCTCCTCCTCTCACAATCATTTCCTTTCTGTTCAATGTGCCTGATACCGGACCATTTCGCGGATGGAGGGGCTGCGGTCTCACCTCTTCATGTGTTGCATACAAACACACTACACTGCACCTCAACGTTCCTCAGGGGCCTCCTTCAATGATATGCACTGCTCCACCGTGCCCGTCTTCGCTCCGTATCACCTCGATTCCTCTGTTGTGTTCTGTCTCGGCTCTCCGGCTCCTTCTCAGTAACGCTGGAAGCGCAGCCTTCCCGGTCCTCTGCTACGATCACTCCCCAATCCTTGTGCTACGACGCGGTCAGTTCGTCTGGGTTCCACCCTGAGCCCGATCTCAGCCCCCGGACTCGCTCTTTCTCCCTTCGCTTTCCGGTTGCTGTTCTGTGCGGGGCGACTGCTGCTGCACAGCTTGTCCCGCCGTTGCCCAGACTGCACCGCCAGCGTTTTCGCCCTGCTCCCTGTTATCCGAGGTCCCCTTCCACCGGCGTTCCTGGCGGGCCTCTCTCGATTCGATCCCGCTTCAGGGTTCATTCTACTTGCCCGCCATTTTCCCACAGGCCGCTGGGAGGGGATCAGTCCTTGATCTCAGCCTCACACTGCCTTATTTTATCCTGATGAAGGCCACTACCACCACAGGCTCTCACCCAGCCCAGTTTGGCCGAAACACTTCCGTGTCAATGTTTTGTGGCACAACTTCTGTCTATATGTGTTTATAGATAGTGTTGTGTACACCATTGTGTTTAGTACCCTCGGACATACCACAGTCCTGGGTCGCACCCTGTAAATATTCAATGTCACTACTTACCTGTACTGCATACTTGTGCATCACTGTGGAAACTGTTCCTCGACAATAGAAGACGACGATACTCACCTGTATTTCCCTTGTAAAATAAACGCCTGTCCAAAAAACGTTTGTGCTTATCGAAAGCCTTGTAAATGTTTAAATATATACATCTGTGCAAAATTGTTTTGTAGGCAAAATAAAATAGCTTCTAAACTAGACAGCTGTCTATGGATCTCTCAACCTGATCTCTAGCATTTTGCACACAGGTACCCGCCTGGGCATATCAGGACTCCGCCAGGCACCCTTTATATATTCCTGAAAACTTCCTGTACATATGATGTATTCTCCCACAAGTCTGCTTACCTTACTGTCTGAGCGACTGTGGAGCGTGTAGCAGTGGCTCAGGCTTACAGATGTACTGCAGCAGCCAGAGCTTTCCCTGTTCCACTAAATGTATTATGGAACATGCAGTGTTTGGTCACTTCTATTGAATAAGTTTACTAACACATGTACTTTTTCTTTGTTTATGAAGTAAAGGTATATTTTGCACAACTGTTTGTACTAGGTTTGTTTTGTTTTAATTGTAGGTCTTTGTAGAGCCTTTTGCGTGATAGCACATTTTAAATAAAAGATCATTGACTGAGTGGTTCAAACCCAACTCACATGACCGCTTCCTTTTTTCAAAGTTGAGTGCTTCCAATGCTGTTTATGTTTCCAACGCTGTCGTTATGGAGCATCTATAAGTGTGAGCACTGCATGGTGCTTTTCTCTGCACCTGTATCCATCTACAGTAACACTGCCAATGCTTGATTTCCATCCTTAATGGTGTCTGGGGGGCAGGGGCAGTGGGTTATCTGGGCAAGTGCTAAAGAGTATTTAAGACATAGCAAATATAGCAGCTAGGCACAGCTGGTCTAGGGGATTAGTTGAGTCTGAAATATGTCATAATGCATCCCAATAACGTGCACACCTTTGGTCAGCAATGCTCTTCTGCCCACGGTGTATCAGCCAAAGCAGTATTTCACAGTGTGCATCTGATTATAATGTAAGGCTACTTGTTTGGAAAGATAAACACACTACATAATGTATGGTTGACCACTACTCAACTGTTTAACTCCCATGCAGATGCTGTTGAAAGTGTTGAGTAGCTGCCTCATTGGTTTCAGCAAAGGTCACCTCTTGCCATCCATGAAGGCTTCACTGATAGCATGAAGTCACCACGAAATAAAATAGGGAGGAAGAGGAAGAAAGGAAGGAAGGTAGAGAGGGGGAGAGGGAGGGAGGAAGGAAGGAAGGAAGGAAGGAAGGTAGAGAGGGGGAGAGGGAGGGAGGAAGGAAGGAAGGAAGGAAGGAAGGAAGGAAGGAAGGAAGGAAGGAAGGAAGGAAGGAAGGAAGGAAGGAAGGAAGGAAGGAAGGAAGGAAGGAAGGAAGAAAGGAAGAAAGGAAGGAAGAAAGGAAGAAAGGAAGGAAGAAAGGAAGAAAGGAAGGAAGGAAGGAAGGAAGGAAGGAAGGAAGGAAGGAAGGAAGGAAGGAAGGAAGGAAGGAAGGAAGGAAGGAAGGAAGGAAGGAAGGAAGGAAGGAAGGAAGGAAGGAAGGAAGGAAGGAAGAGAGGGGGAGAGGGAGGGAGGAAGGAAGGAAGGTAGAGAGGGGGAGAGGGAGGGAGGAAGGAAGGAAGGTAGAGAGGGGGAGAGGGAGGGAGGAAGGAAGGAAGAGAGGGGGAGAGGGAGGGAGGAAGGAAGGAAGGTAGAGAGGGGGAGAGGGAGGGAGGAAGGAAGGAAGGTAGAGAGGGGGAGAGGGAGGGAGGAAGGAAGGAAGGTAGAGAGGGGGAGAGGGAGGGAGGAAGGAAGGAAGGAAGGAAGGAAGGAAGGAAGGAAGGGAGGGAGGGAGGGAGGGAGGGAGGGAGGGAGGAACAAGTATTATAACACTCTGTCTTTCTCTGCACATGCTGGCCTTTAATGACACATACAATGATGTCTCAATTGCAGCGAAGACTTTTTGTCTGTGCCTAAACCACAATATGTAGACAGTAGAAACTGAGTACTGATTGGTGCAGACTAAGAGTGTTTGTAGTCTATGGAGTGGGGGCTTAACTTGTCCCTTTATCGGTACCTGGTTCACTCACCTCTTGGTGAACTTTGCTCATAGGAGAACTGGCTAATGCCGGCCCTATAATACTGCTTTGTATCAAATTCTAGCTTTTAAAGTGCACCCCCCCCTCATGTTGCTCACGGTTCTACCTCTCCACGCACTATTAATAATGATACGTATATGTGTTTCGTGCCTGTCAACAGGGATGCTCCATTTAATTGGCTGTTGTATTTTGATTAAGATGCAAAATGCTATTGTGTACAACTCACCCAATTAACAGCTATGGTTGTGCAACATTGTTTTCTGATTTGATTTCTTTGCAGACAATAGTGAACTTTTCAGCAAACAGTGTGTTTTAATTTTAGGTCATAAAAGTATGTAATGGGAGGTTAGAACGGAGTCCCCGTGCTTCTTCTTTTGCTCCCTCTTTTAAAGTGAAATGCTCAAACCTCTAAACTACCAATGCTGAGGTCATATAGCAAATACAAATGTATGCAAGTTTCAGCACACCACGGTGCGCCTCTTTGCACCCAGTGCCATGATCAACGGCGGGATGGCATTGAGCCTACTCTGCTGGGCAGCAGATCATGTTAAGCGGAGAAGAGCTGATGAGCCTTGTCCATGCAAGATAGAAGCTTCGTGGAATATTTTAGGAGTCTGCTTGTTGTGCGGCGTTTTTTTTTTGTTTTTTTTAGTTTTATTATAATTTGTCATGATATTTTGATAAACATCATCAAAAGCATAAACATAATAACCAGAACAGTTCTCCCCCCCAGATCCCCTCCCCACTCACCCACCCCTTCCAAAGTCTGCCCAGAGAACAATCAGGAGCATTACAGTCGAGATATCGCGTTCGTTGGTGAATGGGAACGTCTTCTCTTCACTTATTTGTAGGCTTCAGTGAAGGGAGCCCACTCCATTTCTCTGCCTGGTGCCCCATCATGCAGTTAAGCTGTTAGGCTCTCCATCTCACATCATTCCTTGCCTTTTTTAACACACATCTGTTCCGTTGGGAGAGTTTCCAATTTCCACCCCATAGTTATGCAGGCCCTCGCAGCCAGGAGCAGAAAATGCACCATATCTGGTACCCTTTCCCATCGATTGTTATCCAGCTCCAGGCCGAAGAGGACCAGTCTGGGGTCGATGTCTCTTGGTATCCCCTCCAACTTCTTGATCCAGCTCAGAACCTCCTTCCAGAATGTTTGCGACTTCGGGCAGGACCACCACATGTGCCAATAGTCAGCCTCTGCATTACATCCCCTCCAACATATGGGACTTGTATGGGCAAACATCTTGGACAGTCTTTTAGGGTCAAATTGCCATCTATTTAGCAACTTCAATCTGTGCAACTTATATTGACCAGATATAGACGTCTTGTATGCTGTTGAGCAGATTTGTGACCACAAGGCATCTGGCATCACCAAGCCCATGTCTTTTTCCCATCTTCTTCTAAGAGCCTCTACTTTAGTGCCTTTTGCTTCAAGCAGAGCTGCATGCAACCTGGAAATGAGATCCCGGTGTGGGTTGACTCACTTAAGATGCTTTCCATGGGGGTAAGGTCCCTCCTCAGTGCTCCCCTCCATTTCCCTGCCAACAAGGTCCCCTTGAGGTGTAGGAATTTAAATACTTCGAGTGGAGCTATTTGCAAGCCAGTTTCAAGTTCTTGTATCGATATACATCCAGCTGGCTTTATCATTTGGCCTGCCCTTTTCAACCCTGCCTCATACCAGTTCTGGAACCGTATTGGATCTCGTATGTCATCACAAATGGGGTCGGGGGAGCATATACATCTCATTGGCTACGGCCAAGTTGTGAATTGTCTAATTTCCCCTTTCTTCCACCATAGCTCTAGGAGGGAGCCCAATGCGAAGTATATGATGACACTACTCAGGAAAGATTTCTTTGGGGGCCACAGACATTCCCCCAGCGAGACAAGTCTCATTCGATGATTTTCGATTGCCACCCATTGCTTTTGGTCGTCCTCTCGCAGATGAGGCACTAGCCCCCTGAACTGGGAGGCACGGTAATATTCATACATGTCCAGCAGGCTCACCCCTCCTTTTTCTTTTGGCTGGGTCAGTGTTTCCTACACGATTCTTTGCTTTTTACCGTGCCATAAAAACCTACTGATCATCCCTTTTATTTCCGTGAAATGCTGATTTGGAATGGAAATAGGGAGCATTTGATAGCGATATAATAATTTGGGGATTACCACCATCTTTAGGGCGTTCACTCGGCCCAACCATGAAATAGTCAATTGTGCCAATTTTTCCATGTCCTTAGTTACTTCCTTCAAGAGCGGTGGTACATTAGTCTCATAAAGTTCCTCTGTAGTTCTCGTGATATTAATTCCCAAATATCTCAGATTTTGGTGGTTTGTTGGTATTCCCCCACTGTTTCCTCATTGTGGTCTTCACTTTCCGTGAATTTGTATAGAAAGAGTGTGGATTTATCAGCATTCACTTTGAGACCCGCCCACTTCCCAAATTCCTGGATTACTTGGAGGACTTTCGGAATGTCTTCGTGTGGATTGGACAAATACAGTAAAATACTGTCCGCAAACATCGCCAATTTGTAATCAACTGCACCCACGGTTATCCCTCTAATATCTTTACTTTTTCTAATGTTGTTCCCCTGGGCCTCCATGGTGACATGGGGCACCCCTGTCTTGTCCCTCTGGTCATGTTTATCTCCTTTGATATTTTATCATTTACCACCACCCTCCCCTTTGGGGATCAATACAACACCTGAACCCCTCTAATGAAGGTGTCACTGAATCCCATGTTCCTCAGCACAGCCCATAAAAAGTTCCATTCTACTCTATCGAATGCCTTCTCTGAGTCCATGCTGAGGAGAGCATGGTTTCCCTTATCTCCCATTGTATGCTCCATTATATCCAGGGTCTTTCGCATTGCATCCACTCCCTGCCTGTCCTTTATGAAGCCCACCTGATCTGGGTGGACCAGGTGGGGCATGGCCTCCTCCATGCATGTAGCCAGCACTCTCATATATATGTTAGCATCTGTGTTCAGGAGCGATATGGGCCTATAAGACTTACATGTTGTGGGGTCCCTCCATCCCTTAGGGAGCACTGATATATGCGCTATAGAGAACGACGCTGGGCCTACACCCTTTTCCCTTACACAATTAAAGAGATTGGCTAAGTGTGGGGATAAGATGTCTCCGAATTGCTTGTAAAATCTCATGCCATACCCGTCCTGTCCTGGCACCCCCCTCCCCGGTGGAAGTCCCTTTATAGCTGCTTGTACCTCCTCTGGGGTTATGTCCGACTCCATACGGGTTTGTTCTGCCTCCGTTGGGTCAGCCCTGCATCTGCTATATATTCCTGCATTTCCCTATCCCCCTGAGTCCCCTCCGTAGTATAGAGACTTTCATAATATTTGGCAAATAGGTTTGCTAGTTCTTTTGATGCTCTAGTTAGTAACCTCCCTTCCATTTGAAGTCCTTCCACCCATCTCTCCGCTCTCTGCGCTCGTAGTCTAGTGGCAAGCATCCTGTCAGCTTTGTCCCCTTTTTCATAGAATTTTTGTTCTAAGAATTTTAACTTTCTTATTACATCCCCATTTCCATTTTCTTTTCAACTCCACCTGTTTTTCTTTAAGAGTTGCTAAGTGCTCCTTACGATATGAACCCTGCGAATTCAGCTTCCTCCAAGTTCCGTAATTTCCCCTCTCAATCTATCTTGAATTAGTTTACACTCCCTCTTTCATCTCGCTCCTTCCCTTATGAGGTGACCTCTCCACACTGCCTTACCCTGCTTCCCATACCGTCGACATGTCTACTTCTCCATTATTGTTAATTTGGAAATATTCATCTATTACCTCTCTCAACTCTTGAGCACATAACTTGTCAAGCCATAAGGAGTCATTGCACTTCCATTTGGAGTTTCTGGGCCTCATTACACGGAAGGCGGTAATGGTTAACGGCCACCGTTAATGGTAACGGTGACCGTTAACCATTACCGCCTTACTACGAGGTCCCTTAGCAGGTTGGTGCTTTAACGCCTGCTTTTTGCAGGCGTTAAAAACCAACCCGCTAAGGGACCTCGGAGCTAATTACGGCACCGCAAAATTGCGGTGCCGTAATTAGCGCCTTCCCCATTCCCATAGAGCCCTATGGGGCAGAAATGGGAATGGGGAAGGGCAATGGCGGAAGGGGGATTTACCGCCCCTCCAACCTTGGAATGGGGCGGTAAATCCCCTTTCCGCCAAGGCGGTGCCGGTATTTTACCGGCATGAGCCATGGCGCTAATAGCGCCATGGCTCACCGCCTTCCGTGTAATGAGGCCCTCTGTGTCCAATTCCCTCCATCTCTATTTTTGCTATAACCATATCATGATCCGTCCACCCCACCAGGCGAATACCAGTGTCCCGTATCCTGGCTCTATGCTCTTTATTGACGGTAATCAATTTGTGTGAGGGTATCATGAACCTCAGATTTAAACGTGTACCCTCTTACCCCGGGGTTGCATGCTCTCCAGATATCAACCAAACCCTCCAAATGCAAGGTAGCTGCAAACCTTCTAGTCTCCCCCCGCTGGGCTCTTTTGATCTGGATATTTGTCTGCTGCCTATCCATATGCGGTTCTGCCCAAGTACTAAAGTCCCCTCGTACCACCACAAGATTCTCTTCATTCCCTCCCAATAATGCTAGAGCCACCTCATTGAAGGGGCCCTGCCCTTGATTAGGCACGTATACCTCCACCAGTGTGATTTGTGTTGCCTCCCAGCTTCCCCACAGTATTATCCGTCTACCTTATACTTAGCGTTCCATTGTCATGTTTTCAAACCTTAGCTGTTTACTTAGAAGTATCCCCACTCCCCCCTTTTTTTGGTTCCCTGATGCCCAGAATGCCTGTCCCACCTCGCTGCCCCTCATTGGCCTCTCCTCACCCGCATTGAGTCTGGTCTCCTGAATAAAGAGGACATCCAATCCCACTCTCACAAATTCCCTGATTACTAATGTACTTTTGTTTGGTGATTTAAGTCCTTCGACATTTAAGGTGCCTACCTTTAATACCAGCCTCGCCCCACTTTGTTCAGCCTGTTTTGCCATTCCTATGTTGGTTCCCATTGCATCCTGTTGCTTTCTTTACTTCCTACCCAAACTCACCCCAACCCCATTTTCTTTCGATTTGCTCTGACTGCGTCCCTCTCCTTCCCTCCCACAGACCCCTTTAACCAAAAGCAACTAACTGAATCAACAATGGCAACTGAACCGCAGCCCATGATGGCTGCACTAGGCCCATGTGTGGAGACGCCCTCCTAAACCTGAGGGCCACCAGGGTTCGTCCGCCGACCTCCTAGGGGGTGGAACTTATTTCCCTTGCTTTTCCTTCTCCATTTCTTCTCAAGGATTTCACCTTCCTTTCGTGTCTTTCCCAAAGTACTTAAAACCAAGTCCACTGAATTCCCAATGATCGTACCTTTTTCATGGTGGCTTCACCGGCGACACAGGGTTGGGTTTAAAATATTTCCTTCCCACTTTTACTCTCCTTTGTTGCCGTGGGAGCCCTCTTTGTACTTCTGCTTGCAAGCATGAAGCTTCTTGTGGGCCTACAGGGCCTTACATGTCTTTTGATTCTCTCAGCCCCTTGAGGACTTGATTTGCCTCCTCCAGTGTGGTGATCCTGTAATCCTCCCCTCGAAACTCAAAAGTAAGGTCAAATGGGTACCCACATCTGTATCTAATTTCCTGTTCTGTGAGCCATATAGTGAGGGGTCTACATGCCCTTCTCCTAGAAAGAGTCAGGATCGAAAAGTCCTGAAATATCTTGAGTCGGGATCCTTGGTGGTCAATGTCCTGCTTCTGTTTGGCTTTGATTTGATTTTCCGTCTTTTCCTTGTAACTCAGGAATTTGACCACAATTGAGCGCGGCCCCCTGACCCCCTCAAAATGCACTGCCTTCTCTGTGAGCTCTTTCAATCGTTACCAACTTTCCTCCTTCATCCTCGAACAGGTGATTGATGATTTCCTGGACCTTTTACTCCACCTGTTGCGGAGTCTCCCCATCCTTTTCCTCCAGACCCAAAATCCGTGGTTCGATTGTTGCTCTCTGTTCTCCATGTCGTCCATTTTCAGCGTGATTTCTTCCTCTCGCAGCTCAATGTCTGTCATTCTAGCATTGAGTTTCATTTCTATTAGGTCCACATTGGCCTGATTGTTCTCAAAATGTTCCACTTTGCCTTCAATACGTTCCATGTTTCCCCTTAATTCGGATATGGATGTCTGTATGTCTGACCTCAGAGTCTTGATCTCCGTCAAGATCCCAGCTATGTCTTCCTTCACGACCACCATGTTCTTTACCGCTGTTTCCTCAAATGGGCTTTTTGGACCTCTGGGTGTTCTCTTCTGTATTGTTGTAATTTATGTAGGCCCCCTTCCCGGTGTGGACTTAGCATGTATTTGTTTCTTCCCTGCTTCACTTTTTCACTCTCAGGCTGGAAGCCTCCATAACACCCGTTCTCCTGACTCAGGTCTGTTTTTCTCTCTGTGTCAGTGATTTAACAGCGTCCATGAGCCGTGCTTGGCTCCCCAACCAGGCTAGCTTGTATATACCCTGGCTCACTCGTACCTATAACAGACCTGTTGTACACCTGCTGAGTGTTGGCCCGCCTCCTTTCTCTTTCACAGTGAGTCTCATCTGGATCATAGCTTTTTTCTCAGTCTATAGGTGGGCTGGCGTGTTGTCTTTTATGCCCCTCCACGCTCCGACTCCGCCATATCATTTCTCATGGCATTACAAGTACTCGTACCATCGAGAGTTCCCTCTCCTTCTATTGTGCATGGTTTGCTGGTGTCTTACAAATCTATCTGTCTACTTCCTTTAGACTCTGGAGGTGCTTGCCGGTCCCCTTCTACTTGATTCCTCACTCTTTGTTTTTAGCTCATCTGCCACTAACTCGTGGCCTTCGTCTTTTCTCCCCAGTTCTTTTGTACCCCAGGACCTGCAGCCACTTGCTTCCTTTCTTTGGCTTCCCCCGTGTTCTGGTTCTCCTGTTCTCTGCTTCAGTGCCTTCTATCCCGCCCTCTCCAAGGGGCCCCGCCCAGTAGGAATCCACCTGCATCGCTGCTTTCGTTGGGAGAATGGTGCCCCAACTTCGCTAACTACACTCCCCGCTCCTTACCAACTGCGTGGTCCGTTCAATGATCGGTCTCAAACCCCTGTATGCTCCTCCTCTCACAATCATTTCCTTTCTGTTCAATGTGCCTGATACCGGACCATTTCGCGGATGGAGGGGCTGCGGTCTCACCTCTTCATGTGTTGCATACAAACACACTACACCGCACCTCAACGTTCCTCAGGGGCCTCCTTCAATGATATGCACTGCTCCACCGTGCCCGTCTTTGCTCCGTATCACCTCGATTCCTCTGTTGTGTTCTGTCTCAGCTCTCCGGCTCTTTCTCAGTAACGCTGGAAGCGCAGTCTTCCTGGTCCTCTGCTACGATCACTCCCCAATCCTTGTGCTACGACGCGGTCAGTTCTTCTGGGTTCCACCCTGAGCCCGATCTCAGCCCCCGGGCTCGCTCTTTCTCCCTTCACTTTCCGGTTGCTGTTCTGTGCGGGGCGACCGCTGCTGCACAGCTTGTCCCGCCGTTGCCCAGACTGCACCGCCAGCGTTTTCGCCCTGCTCCCTGTTATCCGAGGTCCCCTTCCACCGGCGTTCCTGGCGGGCCTCTCTCGATTCGATCCCGCTTCAGGGTTCATTCTACTTGCCCGCCATTTTCCCACAGGCCGCTGGGAGGGGATCAGTCCTGGATCTCAGCCTCACACTGCCTTATTTTTCAATAGTTGGGGGTATCCTTCACTCCACACAGATCCAGAGTGTGTACCTCTTAGTTTTATTCATTGATAAGGTCGAAAAAGGCTCTATTTCATCTCATTTATTCCCCACGGAGTGCGGAGCTACACTTCAGGCAGCCATCGCCTTCTGCAACCCCTGGTGGTCTCTGTGTGGCATATTTGTAAGCAATCAGCCAGTGCTTATGAGGGTAGAGGTGTTTTGTGAAGTGAGGAGATTGGCGTGATGAGAAAACAGACCAGGAACTGATTTGATTGATTGATTGATTGATTGTTTATTTGTAGTGCGCGGCCGAACCCTCAGGTAGCTGGGCGCAAAAAACTTGTGGTCAACATAGTTACATATCGTTTCGCGACAAAGGTGCATACATTCAAAGGTGCATAGAATAACAGTAATACTCGTGCAATAGGCAGTATAGGACCAGGTTACAGGGTAGTCCGGATCATTTATAGTCTAGTATGTGCTGTGGAGATCTGCAGAGATCAGATTAGCGAGGAGGAGGTTAGAATGAATTAGACAGAGAGCCATGATTTCACCATGGCTCTGAAGGGCCAGAAGGAGGTTTCCGCTCTGACAGACAGAGGAAGAGTGTTCCAACATTGGGCGGCTAGAACTGGGAAGCTAGAACCTCCAGCCGTTTTTAGGTTGAATTTGGGAATCTGCAGTTGGTGCAGGTACGGTATTCTGGTAGGTCTGGATGAAATATGTCTGGCGAATTTGTCAGATAAGTATCGAGGGGCAGTCAGAGACAGGCATTTGTGTGTAATTACAAGGGATCTTAGTTTGATTCTGTCTCGGATAGGGAGCCAGTGGGCTGGCTGTGGAGATGTGAGCTTTGCGTGGGAGGTTGAGGGCGCATCTAAGGGCGTTATTTTGCAAGATCTGGAGTCTGTTCAGATTTTTGGTGGTGGTGCCAAGGTAAAGTGTGTTGCAATAGTCTAACTTGGATAAAATGAATGCTCTGGATAAGGTTAGACAGCTTGTGGAGGATAGGAATGGCCTACAGGCATTAATAAGTTTGTTGGTGTAGGTGGTAGATGAGATGGTGGCATTTATTTGTCTTTTCAGTGATAGGGTGGAATCTAGGTACACACCTAGTGTTTTGACCTCTTTAGAGACTTTTATGATGTTGCCATCAATGATGAAGGATTGGTATCTGGTGTCCAATTTGTTGAGGCGTGCTTGCGAGCCTACGATGAACAGTTCTGTCTTGTCATCGTTAAGACAGAGGCTATGTGTAGCCATCCAAGCTTGGATTTCTAAGTAAATTTCATTACGTTTAGCAATGTCTTCATCATAGCGCCCAGTGAGTGTGATGAGGACCTGGGTGTCGTCTGCGTAATTAGTGTAACTGACACCCAGATCGTCAAGACGGTCAAAGAGAAGCTTAGTGAAGATGTTGTAAAGTGTGGGAGAAATGCAAGAACCTTGGGGGACTCCACAATGGATTGGGACAGGGTCCGCAGCAGCTGAGGGGGCGAAGACCCTAGTCGACCTATCAGACAAGAATGACTGAATCCATTTGGTGGCATTCTGGGAGAATGCTGCAGCCGAGGAGAGGTGTTGTGTGAGGATCTGGTGGTCAACCAGGTCAAAGGCAGCGGATAGATCCAACAGGAGCAAAATGGCCAGATTGCCCTTGTCTTTGGCTTCGTCCATTTGGATTTTTAGATCCAGGAGGGCTGTTTCGGTCCCATGTCTGGGTCTAAAGCCAGATTGTCGCAGACCTAGGAGGTTGTTGTCTTCCAAATGTTGTTGTATTTGGAGGTAGGCCACTCTATCTAGAATTTTGAGAAGGAAAGGTACGGTCGTGATGGGTCTGTAATTAGTGGGGGTGTTAGGGTCTAGATTTGTTTTTTTAAGAAGGGGCATGACCCAGGCTTCTTTGAGATTGTTTGAACAACTGAGTTCTTGAAGGAGGAGTTGATCAGCGAGGTGATGAAAGGTGCTAGTTCTTTGGCTCCATCCTTAATGACTGAGGCCGGGCATTGGTCGTCTTTACAGTTAGAAGGTTTGAGTGTGGAGATTATCTTAACAACTTCATCCTCAGTGACTGGGGAGAAGTGGAAAAGGGGGCAGTTGGGAATGGTACTACTCTTGTCGCTGCTAGGGTGGTCTTTAGCAGGGAGGGTGGCTTTTTTAGACTCTATTTTAGCTTATAGGAGGGCAATTTTGTTAGATAGGGCCAGTTGGATATTATTGCACCAGGCTTTATCCTTGATGCAGTCCTCAGTGGGTGGTAGTGGTGATTCAAGCTCTCTTAGGATCGAGAATAGTTCCTTAGTACCAGATTTGGCGCTCTGTATTCTCAAGTTATAAATCTCTTTTTTAGCACTTAAGATAGCGGATTTGTAGGCGGAGGCTGCCACTGAGAATGTATCTTTAGTGGACGGAGAGGGTGCTTTTCTCCAGCTGGTTTCTGCAGATCTTTTAGTTCTGCTGAGAACCATTTGTTGGTGTGGGCAATAGGTTTGGCCTTTCGTTCTTTGAGAGGGGCAATTTGGTTGAGGGCAAGTTCTAGCGTGTTGTTGTAGAGATCTACCAATGCGTCTGGGTTGTCAATCCAGTTGGCTTTAGCGATGGGCGTGAGGAGGGGTTTGAGGTTGTCTATGGTGATGTTATGATTGTTTATGGAAATTATTTGGGGTACCCTGGTGGGGAGAGCAGTATTAGGTGTGGAATCCGGTCTCGTGAAGGTGATGAGGTGATGGTCTGTCCACGCACAAGGAGTGATATCCGTCAGTGAGAGGTTGCAGTTGGTGTCTGCTAGCCAATCTAGAGATCCTCCTTTAGTAGGTGTAGGTTTGTTGATGTGTTGGGTTAGGCCTAGGTGAATGATGGTATCTTTGAGAGAGGTGGCATGGGTGTCATTTGGGTCATTATGTCCCAGATTGAAGTCCTCCATGATGATGATTTGTGATGTGGGTTTGGTGTTAGTGGTTAGCAAGAGAGAGATATCCTCTTTGAAAGTTGAAAGGGCTCCAGGAGGTCTATATATAATGTGTAGGAGAGTGGTTTGGGTGTTCGATAGTGGAAGTTTGATAGAAAGGAGTTTGGCTGAAGGGAATGTGGTGTTAGTTACTTCTCTGAAGTTGATGTTGGATTTGGCAATGAGCGCCACTCCCCCACCAACTCCGTTTTACCTGTCTGCTCTGATGATGTTGTAGTTGTCGGGGATGGCTAGTGCTAATGTGGGCCCAGCTGCTTGGTGGAGCCAGGATTCGGTGATTGCGATGAAGTCAAGGTGGTTGGCCGTGATAAGGTCAGCAACATTGGTGGTGTGGGCTATCAGTGAGCGTGTATTGATGAGTGCACCCTTAATAGAGGTGGGAGTCGGGGTGACACTTGTAGGTAGTTGGTTATGGGAAGTTGTACAGTCCTGGTTTGCTATTTGCTGTGTTGTCTGCAGTGAGTGATTCTTGGGCTGTTCGGTAATCCATGTAGTGGACTTATGCCTCTGGCTGGTGCGATAGCTGAGTCTAGTATTCCTCAGAAGAGTAGGGCAGGCTGTGTCCAAATTAGTGGTAGCGGGTATGTTGAGGAGGCGTGAGCATAAGCAGTCGTTTCTTAGGGGTGTAGGGCATGGAGTGAGTGGTGTAGGCGGGCGATAGGAGTTCAGCGTGGAAGAATCTTATTGGTACCGTTCCGTGGAGGGAAGTTGTGGAGTAGAGGGAGGATAGTAGCCATGGCCAGCGTTTCTCTCCTTAGAGAAGTCATCGGGGGAAGCAGGTCGCTGCTTTATGGCTAGTGAATGGCTAGTGACTAGAGAGGGCTGGGGTTAGAGGTCGAGTGGGTGCAAGGTCGAGGATGGCTCGGTCAGGCAGGTAATTGGCTAGTTGTGACTAATAAGCACTTAAGTCAATGGTGGAAAGGCGTTAGACAGCATGATAGTGAGATGCAGGATGGAAGGCCGTCTATAACAGTGAAGATAACTGGCAAGGTGGATATGACATGAGCATAGTAAACAACAACATACCAACAATGATGTAAGGTGGTTCTGACATCAATATAATGGGCGGGTTAAGCATAGATAGATACAGGTATTATACGCAATAATATGGCAGTGTAGCAGTGGTTGTGCCGCGGGATAGCGTTCACTCTTTAACAAAGTTGGAGGCCGTCAGGTGCACAGGGTATAGGCTAGATAAACATGTGTGGCATGCTTAAGTACAAAAGTGAGGCTTCTTGCAAGGTGGTCATAACATGAGCATAATTTGCAATTTAGTCAGGGATGTATTTGCAGTAATGCAGGGCAGTGCTAGCCTAAGTAAAAGTACACGCGATGAACATTGATATGTGCATATACATTGGCCGTAGTAATGCAGTAGTATAGCGATGAACATACACCAGGCAACGTTAACAGTTTGACATAGTGGGGGGCCGTCCAGAGCGATGAGCGAGCATATTGATGCCGAAAATTGTTGGTGACAGAACGTCGGGTGTCCGAATGATGAGCTGAGAGCGCGTGGATCAGGTCGATAGAGGTGTTTAGGCTGGGCCTATGTGGCGAAGTAGCAGCATTCGGCTACGTGGGTGGGTGGCAATACACGGCGTGCCCAATAGCAGAAGGGTGCAGGCGCAAGTGGGGACGAGTTGGGCAGCGCAATCATAGCAATATGGGCAACAGTTCCGATTGCTTAGCAGATGTGTAGATCGATTCTGGTGGCAGCAGAAAGCTGGGCAGCACGGCGGGCCCTCGGCCCGTACGGCTCAGGACAGGAGCCAAGCCTTACTGTGTGTGCCTTTGTGGGTGTGACGGCGTTCGCCTACCGGCGTCGAATAGGTTGCTTTCAGGCAGAAGGGGACCAATCAGGTCGCAGGGAGTGCACCTGTAGCTGAATTAGGCCAGATGAACCAAGGAAATGTGGCGAGCGGCCATCTTTGAATGACTAGCAGCCTGGAGGCAAACAAAGGAGGCCAGCATTCAAATGGTGGTTCAGGGCAGCATAAACAGCAAAAACGAAGCAGCGGCTGGAAAGTTGCACTTCTTAGAAATTATGCACAATAAATCCGGCTATTGCGGCGAAGCTCAGGAATTGCGGATTCTTTTGCAGGGATGTGGCAGATGAAGGGCCATGGGCCTACCTTTAGTTTGGTGATGCCCCTTTTCTCATCCTAGGTCGAAGCACTGCTCCTGCAGTGTGGAGGGGCTCCAGCTCCTCCTGGGATACAGGTACAATGTGGGCAGACAGTCTCAAGTCGCTTATCTCGCTAAGGTTTTATTTTGGTGAACGGAACAAAGTTTGTTGTACTTTGTTTGAACGGATATCCTCTATGAGCAAAGTCTTGTTTTGAAGAGTTTTGAAAACATATAGAATGTTGGATATTTTGTTGATGATAGGCAGGTCGCTAATTTGCCATATGTTTATTGCGGTTCAAAGGAATATTCAACTTTTTTGAGCCTTTCCGATAAGTGTTGTGCTTACGCAGAGGGCTTTCCAAAGGCACAGTGTTGGATTTTCCTGCCTGAATGATGACAGAAGAAGGAGGTCCTCATCTGTGACGGAAGTAGGTCTTTCTGGTGGAGGTCCTTCGCTGCCGCTGGCTCCTATTCTATTAGCTGATAGTGTGAGATGTTGGGTGTGACTAATACCTTGTACATGGGCAGTGCGGTATTCATCTAGTGAGAGTGACGAGGTGCTGTTAGTTGGACTTTAGGTGCATCAGTGATGGGGGAAAAAGCAATACATGTTTGGCAGGTGGCAAGGTGGTTCGCCGAGATGTAGAATATCATATTGTGCTGAAGTGTATATTGTGTGTGGGCTGATATCACAACTGTTGAGTACAAGTATTATAGTTGTAAACGTTGAATGTATAGTTTGTGTTTGTGAGTATGCCCAAAGGGTCATGGGTGCAATGATGAACTGTGCTGTGCTGATCAGAACACAATGGCATATTTCACATATGGGCCTCATCATGAGTTGTGCCTTAGCACTGAAATGCAGCAGTAACACAATTACCATTGCATTTAAGGGTTGGCCCAATTATGACTTTGGCGGTAAGTGTGAGTTTTTTGCTGGAGGTAAAAATGCCCCCTTACTGCCCATTTTTTGCTCTATTACCGCCGGTGCAATTCCTGCCAACGGTAATATCGGTCCCCAACCCCATTGGTTCCAATAGACACAATTGGGATCGGGAATTTACCGCTGTACTGCTACTCGTGATCCAGCACTAAATTGTATGGATTTTTCGGGGAGTATGACAAATGTCCAATAGGCATGTTCTTTGCTTCGGTTGGATGGGGGCCAGTATGTTAGCTGAGCCTAAAATGTGTATATGGTGTGTGCATTATGGGTTCTGGATGTAGAGTTTTTTGTTCGGTGACAGTGAATGTTGTGTGATTGTGATAGGTGAATGACAGGCATTTGGGAGGTTGTGTCTGCAGTCTGTATTTGCCTGCAGCGAGTACTGCTCTAGATGAGATAATGGAAGCAGAGCCCTGCATGGCATGCAATGTTCATGCTGTTCCATTATCCTTCCTCAGACTCATATTGTAATTGTGATCCATCTCCGCTAGCTGAAAAACGATGGTACTGCCATATTGTACAGGTGATGAAAATACAAATCAATAGAAATATTGATTTATTCGCACTGAGCGTGCACCGCTGAGAGGGCCAGAGCCTCACTGCTCCTTTTCATTTTGTAATAATAATGCGAGCCTTGCTGTCTGCCTCTGTTTAATGCTACTCCCAAATACACAGAGAAAGCACATGGGATAATGCAACAATATGAAGGCTGCTCAGAAGGGGCGTTGTGCAGCACACAGTGCACCACTAGTGATAAACAACCAGCAGTGAAGACCCACAGTTATGCATCTGAGTGAGACATGTGCAATGCATCTTTCAGTGGACCACTAGTGACAAACCAAGCCAGCAGCAAAGAGCCACACTTATGCATCTGAAGGAGACATCTGTATGCATCTGACAGTGCCTCACTAGTGATAAACAACCAGCAGCAAAGAGACGCAGTTATGCATCTGAGGGAGACTTGTGTAATTCATCTGACAGTGCACCACTAGTGATAAACAGCCTGCAGTGAAGACTCACAGTTATGCATCTGCGGGAGACATGTGTAATGCATCTGACAGTGCCTCACTAGTGAAAAACCAAGAAAACAGTGAAGAGACACAGTCATCTGAAGGAGAAAGCTGTATGCATCACACAATGCACCACTAGCAGGGGTGGACTGCAACCCAACAGAGGCCCTGGAAATAATGTTCAAAGTGACCCCATATTATACATTTTGAGCAAGCCCAACCCTTTTCCGCTGAGAACCTTTGGAAATAAAATAGGTTTCCACACAAAAGAGGCTGAGGGTGCACTGGCCTACCGGGAAATCTCCAGAGTTCCCTTTAGGCCAGTCCACCATTGATAGTGATAAATAAAGCCAGCAGTGAAGAGTCACAGTTATTCAACTGAGGGAGATGTCTGTTTGCAGATGGCAAATAACTGTAGCGATAAACCAGGACAGGAGTGAGGAGTCACAGGTAGACTTGTAGGGGTGACATCTATATGCAGCTGATAAAGCACCACTAGTGAGAAGACAAGCCAGCAGTGAAGAGTCACAGTTATGCATTTTAGGGAAACATATGTATGCATCTGACAGTGCCTCACTAGTGATAAACAACCTGCAGCAAATACCCACAGGTATGCATCTGAGGGAGACATATGTAATGCATGTGAATTTGCCTCACTAGTGATAAACCAAGACAACAGTGAAGAGACGCACTTATGCATTTTAGGGAAACCTTTGTATGCATCTGACAGTGCCTAAAACAAGACAATTGGAAGAGCCACAGTTAGCCATTTGAAGTAGGCATCTATATGTAGTTTACAATGCACCACTAGTGAGAAACCAAGACACCTGTGGAGAACCAAGGTTATTCATTGATGGAGACATCTATATGCAGTAGACCATGCACCACTCGTGATAAAGCAAGCCAGCAATGAGGAGCCACAGGTAGACATCTGAGGGAGACATTTGTATACAGCAGACCCCACACCAATAGCAATAATCCAAGACAGCATTGAGTGCCACAGGTAGACATCTGAGGGAGACGGCTGTATGCAGTAGACCATGCACCACTCGTGATAAACCAAGCCAGAAATGAGGAGCCACAGGTAGACATCTGAGGGAGACATTTGTATACAGCAGACCCCACACCAATAGCAATAATCCAAGACAGCATTGAGTAGCCACAGGTAGACATCTGAGGGAGACGGTTGTATGCAGTAGACCATGCACCACTCGTGATAAACCAAGCCAGCAATGAGGATCCACAGGTAGACATCTGAGGGAGACATTTGTATACAGCAGACCCCACACCAATAGCAATAATCCAAGCCAGCAATGAGAATCCACAGGTAGACATCTGTGGGAGACATTTCTATTCAGCAGACCATGCACCAATAGCGATAATCCAAGACAGCATTGAGGAGCCATTGGTCCTTCAGTCAGGGTTAAGACACTATTACAAGGTTGGAGTTGAAGAGGTGATGTGCTCTGGGTGGTTGCTACAGATGGGTTTTGCCATGTTGAGAAAAGGGGACCAGACTGTGAATGATTTTATTTGCGAGGCAATGTGAACTTGATTCTGACCAACATGGGAGCCTGTGTAGGCTTCTTAGAACAGTAGAGATTGAAACAGTGTTTTACACTAATGTTCAAATGGCTGCATTGTGGACCTTTTGGAGGTAAATAATTGTCAGGCAAGGAGGCCTGTATAAAGAGTGTTGCCTTAATCCTATATTGACTTCACTAGTACTCCGACTGCCAGGGGCACACAGGGGAGAAACTTTCATACTAGCTCCATCTGAAAGGAGGGGTTTTTGACCACTGTGCTGATTTGCATTTCAAGCTAATGGCCGTATTGTACATAATACAAGGGGCCTCATTACAAGTTACCTGGAAATTCATTGGTACTGGTTCATCTGCTGAAATACCAGCAAACTTGATTGTCATTACTGCCACTTTGTCCTGCAAGTTTACCATGGGATTGCAAGAGGTGGTAATTCCCCATTTTTGGAGTCCGTAGGATTCCCTTGGGATTTTAGTCAGATTTATCAGCAGTGGATTTACAGGTAAATCCACTGAATTTCAGAGGTAAAGTAGAGGATTTACTTCCAGCTTGTTCCTGCAGGTAAATACTCCACTTTTCCTCCAAATTCATAATTGAGCAAAGCAGGAAAAAGGCAGCGATTGCTATGGAATTACCAGCTCTTTTTATCCCCAATACCTCCGAACCTGTTGGGGGTTTATTCTCAAAAATAATATGGGAGGTGGGCAGAGATGTTTTTTTTTGCTTAAGACATGTGTGGCCCCTGTTACTAAAATATTGGTCTTGGATCCATTGAGCTTTGTTTATATTGGTCCTTACCCAAGATCTGATGTTAATCCGCTCCTGGGAGATAATACTAGGCCGGTCCTTTTCACATGAGACAAGCAAGGTGATGTGTTTATTGCCTATGTAAAAATGTAAGAGAAGGTGCCGAGTTCTTAAAAGGTCCATTAACAGCTTGATTTAGACATTGAACTTAAATGGCAGAGGTAAGAAGAGAGATCCTTGTGAAACTCTGCAGTGCATTTTGCTTGGTGAAGAGATTCAGTTGCCTAGACTCGTGCTCTGCTCTCAGTCTCTAAAGGAGAAATTGATTGTTCTATGGAGTCACTAGAGCACCCTGTGATGCACTGATGTCTCCCGAGCCGGATAGGGTGGTTGACATCTTTAGAGGATGCAGGGGTGTTAAGTAGTTTCAACATGGACAAGTAGCCAGAATTAACAAGTATATTGTCCCACACTGAGGCCTCATTACATGTTTGGCGGTGCTGCCAGAATACCGCCAAATGGAGTCACCATTACCGCTACTTGATCTGGTGGATTTACCTTTGGATTACAAGTGGTAGTAGGGGGTGCTAGTCACCATTATTTGGAGTACATAGGACTCCACAGGGATTTCTGCGGAATTACCCCATAGGTAATTCTGCCAATTTCTATGATTTTCAGCTGTCAAATGGTGTATTTATCTCCAGCATTTTGCTGGAGGTGAATCCTGCACTCCAATGACTAAATTGCAATATGGCAGAGCAGTAAAATACTGACCCAATAAGTCTGATACTGTCATGTTGTGGAAAGTTTCACTGGAGGCGGTCACGATGTGACGTCTATTTTACATGTTCTTGTCCTGTGCCTTGTGCTTTCCTATCTCAGTGAACATTTGCTTTGGTCCTCACTCATAAGTTGTCAACTAGGTCCTAAAAAGTATGATCAAGTAACAAACAAGTTCGCACTTTTCACTTCCAGTCCTCAATAATAAAACATTTCCTAACATCAAGAGTTAGAACCTTGTAATCTCCTTCACATATGTAGGTATGCATGCATGTATATGTACTTGTACAGCGTGACTAAGCACAAACGGCATGTAGACAAGCAGACAAGTGAAGGACCATCAGGAGAAGCAGCCAGAAAAAAAACATTAAAAGACGAAATGATCAATAGTTTCTCGGAGGTAGACTGAAAGTGAATTCCACAGAGCAGGGGCGAGGACCGAGAAGGCGCATCCGCCTGCAAAATCTATGCACTTTCAATAGAATTTGTGATGAAGAATGGCGAGATGAAGAAGGCTTGTACGGTGTCAGCTGAGATTGATACAGATACCACAGCCACTTCCAAGCAGCGAAGAAGGATACCGTGATCAATGGTATGAAAGGCCGCGGAGTGGTCCAGGAGAATCATAACTCCAACCTCGCTGCAGCCCTGAAACAGGGCTAGATCATCCAAAATAGAGATCATAACACATTCTGTGCCATGAGGGGCCTAAAACCAGATTGGCAAGAATTAAGTTGGTGAGATTCTGGAAATTTGGAGACTTGAGGAGTAACAAGGGCTTCCATATGTTTCATGAGGACCGGAAGAAGAGAGATGTGATGATAATTTTCTATTAGGGCTTGGTCCAAATGGGGCTTCTTCAAAAGCAGGGTAACCACAGCATGTTTTAAAGATGCTGGAATCACTCCAGTCATGAGAGGGTGCCGAAGAGCTGCTGCAAACAGAGGAATGTCATCCTTAGGA